>NC_133421.1:76564687-76873281 GCF_049350105.2 Macaca mulatta
AAAATACAAAAAATTAGCCGGGTGCGGTGGCGGGCGCCTGTAGTCTCAGCTACTCAGGAGGCTGAGGCAGGAGAATGGCGTGAACCCGGGAGGCGGGGCTTGCAGTGAGCGGAGATCGTGCCACCGCACTCCAGCCTGGGGGACAGAGCCAGACTCCATCTCAAAAAAAAAAATAAACAACAAACACCAAAGCCAAGATCCAGCCTTGGCGAAGTCAATCTTTGCTGATTCCCTCACCTTTTGGGGGATGCTCTCCCCTGGTGCTCATGGCTTCAACCCACTGCTGCCACCCTCCCTCCCATAGCCCCTTAATCCCAGACCCGCCTAGCCCCGCCTGTTCCTCCCAGCAGTCTACATCCATACACATGCCTCCCTGCATTCTCTTCCTTCCGGGCCTTGTTCGCAGCCAGATTACTCGAGTGTCAGCATCCTCTCGGTGGATTTTTCCATCCGTAAGATGCCGCGGCCACACTCAACTTCCTGGAGGTGAAGGGTCTTCCAGCTGCCAATGTGAGGGCTGGCGGGGAGGCTGTTTTGAAGAAAAGCAAAGGACAATGTTCAGGTCTTCAGAGCAATGTGTTCTCTGCCCCCCTGGGCTGGCCCTGACCTTCACTCTGGGCTGGTTGACCTCACATATGTGTGTAGCTGTGGCTACTCCTCACGTTGCCCAGTAGAGTAGCTTACCATGGCCATTGAGCATGCTCTCTGCTTCCGCCAGTGTGCTTTTATTTTATTTCATTGTGGCTGCAATGCGGAATGAAGCAGAGTGGGCCATCAAGCAGCATCCTCACAGGCAGCTGGTGACCCGAGGGACTGAGTAGCTCCACCCAAGTTTACCCCTGCAGGGAGGTCTCAGAGGCGTATCCAATATGGCTGGTCCTCCTGGCTCCACAGACGCAGCAGAGACAACCTGAGCACCAGGCAGTGGACAATTGCCCTTCCAGGGGCAGTGTGTGCCACCCAAAGTGGATACTCAAAAACGAGTCCTTCTGTCCAGCACTGGCCTCCCCGTCCCATGCCCACCACGCCCATCGAGTTCATGAGCAGGCACTGTTGGGTCTACTCTAAATCAGGGCTCTCGGCCAGAGGCCATGCAGCCACCCACAGGGCACTTGGCAATGTCTGGAGACTGTTTTGGTTATCATAACTAGAAGGAAGTTTTATTGGCATCGAGTGGGTAGAGGCCAGGGGTGCTGCTAAACATCCCACCATGCACAGGATACCCCCAGCCCCCAACAAGGTGTCATCCCACCCAAATGTCGGTGCTGCTACTGTTACAAACCCTATTCTAAAACATACTCAGAGTTCCCCTTCTCTCCATCTCCCCTGTTCTTCCTCTCTGGCCTCCTTGACCCTCATGGCCCTCTCTGCTCAGCAGCCAGCAGGACCTTGCCTGAGCAAGCCCTTCCCTGTTGAAAGCCCTCTGTGGCTCCCATCACCCAGCCTTCCCCATGGCCTTTCATCCTCACATGCCCAGCGCTGGGACCAAGGGTTCAATGGCCAGGAGAGAGAGCTCGGAGAGGCGCTAACTGGCTTTCTCTCTCTCTCTCTCCCCTCTGTGTGCGTGCACGTGCATACATGCACACCCTTTCCCATGAGAATAGAAGCTCTAAGAGGAGCCAGTTTGTCCATCCTGTTTGCTGCTACATCCCAGCACCTAGAGCAGAGCCTGGCAGATAATAGGAGCTCAAAATGTTTGTTGAATGACTGAGTCAATGAATGGATCCCAAGACTGCTCTGAGCCTAGCAACATGTTCCAGAAACCCTTACTAGGCCATGGGCTTTGCCCTGAAGGTGTTCACACACTAATGAAGGAGATAAGATATGCACAAAATAACTAATTAAAGATCATCTCTCAAACTCATGATGAGCTTCAGCCTAGGAAACACCAGTTCTCAACCTCTGTCCTTTAGCCCAGAATCTAGAGGCAATGGCTGCCTGTGGTTACGCTTGAGTGATTATTTAACTCCCTGGGCTTCCCCCCTGCCCCTGGCTTATTGTGTGCTCTGGGGATGAAATTATGGTTCAGTGAAAATGCTAATGCACATGGGCAAAGGCCAAGGCCATCTATTTTCACACTCTGTCCCCATCCTGGGAGTGCACAACACAGAGAGCAGGGCATTGCCTGCAGGGAGTGGGCGAGAAGTGCTTTTGGCTCTAAGAAAGCAGAACTGGATGTCTCCCCAAGATTCTTTTTTTAACAAAGCTAATTCAATAAATACATTGCAAAGAGGCCTATTCTAGGCATAAGGGGAGAAAGTGGAAAATGGTTCTAGAGAAATGAAAGAGCTAGTGGTGGGCTCAGGGACTCAACAGACAGGTGGAAATGGCACAAATCAAAAGTCTAAAGGGGGCTGTAAATGGCATCGCACAAGCTGTACGCAGACACGCACGAACACACATGCACACAGAGATGCACACACACACATGCACACAGACACACACACACATGCACACAGACACACCTGTGCACACACAGATGCACACACACTGATTATCAGAACTGTACCAGGCACTCTTCTAAGTTCTTTATGCACATTTATTTAAAGCCCACAATGACAGCCCCTGCCCCCAGATAGGTGCTGTTTACTGTGTCGATTTTACAGAAGAAAGGGAAGTCCAGGGAGCTTAAATAACAACATGTAGGTGAGCAACACCAGACAAATGGAGTCAACTGAAAGCGCAGAGATACAAGCACACCAGATGCCTTCCTGGGGGAGGAGGCAGGGAGGCTGAGGTCCGATGGAAAGGCTGGAAAGGAGAGGTCCCAAACAAGCAGAGTCCAGCACACAGGCAGGAAGGGAAGGGCTGGCATGCATGCAGTACCTAGCTTGTCATCTGAACACACCCATCTCATTTAGTCCTCATGGCATCTCCATCGGATGGAGGCCATTGTTCACATCTCAGAGATAGGGAAACTGAACCCCAAAGTAATTAACCAGCTTCCAGATACACAACTCCTAAGCAGCACAGCCAGACTGGGCACTGAGTCTGATCTTCCTAGCCTTGTCCCATGAGCCGGTCAGATGTAGCAATGGGTGGGGAGCTTCAGGGCCAGACCCCGCTGGGGGCCTTCTCCCCCACTGCAAACCTTCTCCCCCACTGTGGTTTCTTTCAAAGTCCATCCCATTACCAAGGGGGATATTCCTTGCTCTTGGCTAGCTCTGATGCTTATGAGACTAGATGCCCTCCTGGAACTGTTTCCGGAAGCCTTCCCTCCTTCTCTTGACTTTTTTTTTTTTTTTTTTTTTTTTTTTTTTGAGCTGTCTGGGCGTGGGAGGAGAGAGAAAAATAGCATCACAGTTCTCAGAACACAGCAGGTGCCTCTGCAGCCGCCCTCACCTGACTGACTTGCCTGGAAAGGCCCAGGAGGAAGGAGGAAGCGGGCAGGAATGGCTGGTGGGCCTCAGGCTCCCCCTCCCACCACAGGACAGCCCCAGATTGAGACCCCAGCTCCACCCACCCCAGGAGTCAAAAACAATCCAAGGCAAGCATCATCCAGTGAGTAGAGAACTTGTCAGAGTGAAATCACTGATTTCTTTGGCAATGCGCAGCCCGTGGAGGAAAGGTTGGGCTTGGTTAGGTCAGAAATGCTTTTGGGTTTTTGGAAAATTTACAAAAATAACACCTGCTTATTGTAGCTGATACAGATGAGGAAAAGAAAATCCCAACTTCCCAAGATAGTTAAACTTTTTGATTCTTTGCTAACTTTATTTATTATTCATCGTCTTGTTATCTTTTCAAGACTGTACCATGGTATTAGCCTGTTTTCACGCTGCTGATAAAGACATACCCGAGACTGAGTAATTTACAAAGAAAAAGAGGTTTAATGGACTCACAGTTCCACATGGCTGTGGGGGGCCTCACAATCATGACAGAAGGCAAAAGGCTTGTCTTACATGATGGCAGACAAGACAGAAAGATAATCAACTGAAAGGGGTAACCCTTGATGAAACCATCAGATCTCACGAGACTTATTCACTGCCACGAGAACAGTATGGGGGAAACCGCCCCTATGATTCAATTATCTCTCACTGGGTCCCTCCCACAACACGTGGGAATTATGGGAGCTACAATTCAAGATGAGATTTGGGTGGGGACACAGACAAACCATATCAACCTCAAATCCCTCTTATCAAACTCCCCTGGGCCTTGACATTGGTCACTGAAAGCTAGGATAACAGATGTTAACACACACATCCTTCAAACATTTTATTAAAACTTTTTTTTTTTGAGGCGGAGTTTCACTTTGTTGCCCAGGCTGGAGTGCAGTGGTACGATCTCGGCTCACTGCAACCTCTGCCTCCCGGGTTCAAGCAATTCTCCTGCCTCAACCTCCCGAGTAACTGGGACTACAGGTGTGCACCACCATGCCCGGCTAATTTTTGTATTTTTAGTAGAGACGGGGTTTCACTATGTTGGCCAGGCTGGTCTCGAACTCCTGACCTTGTGATCCACCCACCTGGGCCTCCCAAAGTGCTGGGATTACAGGCATGAGCCACTGTACCTGGCCTTTATTATAACTTAAAAGCCAATAAATGCATGGCCATTCAGTAAGGGTGGGGACTTCTCTCTGAGCAGGGAATTCCTTTTTTGAATTAACTATACCCATAATACTTGTCTTACAGTTTCCAATTCGAGTTTATTTGAAGAGAAGCAAGATATTCACAAAGAAAGCTGAATGTAAAGTCCACTTAGATTTTTGCAGTATTTCTTAATCTTTTATAATTGCCTTGCCCACAGCTGTCTCAGTAGCTGTTTTTAAAAACTCGTTATTCTTTTTCTTGAACATTCCATTTTGTGTTCATTGAAACAACTCTATGCTTTGCACTTGTATTTCCTCGGTTTATGAGGAATTTGATTAATTATTTAACTACAAAGCAATGTAGCAGGCATTCGATGTTTTAGGAATAATAAAATTGACATTTTCTTACTAATTCCCCTATTGTTGGAATTTTAGGTTTTCCTGGTTTTTAAATTATTTTGAAAACTCAGTGTTGAACACCTTTGTTCCTAAAATTTTGAATGCATTTTGGATTATATTTTCCACTGGATTCCTGGAAATACAATAACTGAACGTTTTTTAGACTCTTGGTACTTCTTATTTCCCGTTTTTATTCTTGAACCCTGTTTTCTTTTTTTTTTTTAGGTGAAGTCTTACTCTGTCACCCAGGCTGGAGTGCAGTGATGCAATCTCAGCTTAATGAAGCCTTCGTCTCCTGGGTTTAAGCAATCCTCCTGCCCCAGCCTTTCAAGTAGCTGTGACTACAGGCTTGCACCACCATGCCTGGCTAATTTTTGTCTTTTTCTGGTAGAGTCAAGGTTTCACCATGTTGGCCAGAGGCTGGTCTCAAACTCCTGACTTCAAGTGATCCGCCTGCCTCGGCCTCCCAAAGTGCTGGGATTACAGACATGAGCCACCACACCTGGCCCAAGCCCTGTTTTCTGTGGTGACATTTTCTTGCTCTCAGATCAAGTAGTAACGAGTGTCTCTTTTCAATGTCATGCTGTTCTTAGTTGGTTTGTTATCAAGTGCCTTCATTCAGTCAACAAATACTTATGCGAGCATTAAACTCTGCACCAGGGGTTCGAGGACTACCAGGGCTCATAGTCAGGAGTGTTTTTGACTTTCGCCTTTTTCTATAGATTTTAAAGTGGCTTCAAGTGAATAATAAAATAAGAGTACATCAGGACCAAGGTCAATACAAACATCTTGCTATGATTTGGACATGGTTTGTTTGTCCCCACCAAAACTCACGATGAAATTTGATCTCCAGTACGGCAGTGTTGGGGGCTGGGGCCTGTGGGAGGTATATGTGTCACTGGAGTGGGTTTCTCATGAATAGGTTAATGTCCTCCCTTAGGGGTGGGTGAGTTCTCACTCTCAAGGGAAAGGATATTCCATGAAGAGTGGGTTGTTAAAAAGTCTGAGACTGACTTCCCTGACTTTGCTCTCTTGTGTCCTCTCTTACCAGGTGATCTCTTTGCACGTGCCAGCTCCCCTTCCACTTTCAACTCCCCTGCCATGAGTTGAACCAGTCTGAGTCCCTCACCAGATGCATATGCGCAATCTTGAACTTTCTAGCCACCAGAATTGTAAGCCAAATTGCTTCTTTATAAACTACTCAGTCTCAGGTGTTCTGTTATAGCAACACAAAATGGATAAAGACAGAAAATTGATACCAAGAGTGGGGTGTTGCTATAAAGAGGCCTGAAAATGTGGAAGTGGCTTTTGGAACAGGGTAATGAGCAGAGATTAGTACAGTTTGAAGGAACAGGCATTAAAGAGATTACATTGCTTGGAGTGGAGCATTAAGGACAATTCTGGTGAAGTGTTTGTGACTAGAATGTCAATAGAAACATGGACAGTAAAGGCCATGATAATGAAGTGTCAGATGGAAATGATGATGACGCCAATGCTTACCACTTAGGCTCTTTGGAGTGGAGGCATGAGTCGAACCTGGGGCTGCTTGAGCAGGGAGCAGTGTCACAAAGCAGTGCAGGGCTGGGGCATCCATATCCACTTGGTGCTAGCTCGGCAGGCCAGGTGTGCAGAATCCAAGAGTGGTAGAAGTGTGGTGCCTTCCACCTAGATTTCACAGATATATCAAAATGCCTGGGACCCCAAGGAGAAACCTGCCACAGGAGTGGAGCCACCACAGACAGTTCTTACTGGGGCAATACCTAGTGTGGAGCAGGGTCATCACTGGGACCCCAGAACCATAGAGCCATTGGCAGCATACAACATCCATCTGGCAAAACCACAGGCACCCAGCTGCAACCCATGGGAGTAGCCACGTGGGCTGCACCCAACAAAGACATGGCGGCATGCTAGACATAATGGCCTGAGGCCTTTGCAAGCCCAGCCCTGGAACCAGCACACCCAGGAAGTGGGACATGGAGACAAAGGAGATTATTATGAAGCTTTAAGATTTAATGTCTGCCCTGCTGGGTTGCAGACTCGTGTGGGGCCTGTTACTCTTTTCTTTTGGCCTATTTGTCTCTTTTGGGATGGGACTATTTACCAACTGTCTGTGTCACTGTTTTATCTTGGAAGCAAATAACATGCTTTTTATTTTACAGGCTCTTGGCTGGAAGGGGCTTGCCTTAGGTCTCAGATGAGGCTTTGGACTTTTAAGTTGATGCTGAGACAAGGCAAGACTTTGAGGCCTATTGGGATGCTCTGGTTGTATTTTCCATGTGAAAAGGACATGAGTTTTGCAGGGCCAGGGGCAGAATGCTGTGGTCTGGATGCAGTTTGTCCTCACCAAAACTCATGTTGAAATCTGATCTCCAGTGTGGCAGCATTGAGAAGTGGGAGCCAGTGGGAGGTGTCTGGGTCATGGGGCAGATCCCTCATGAGTGGCGTGGTGCCCTTCTCAAAGTAGTGAGTGAGTTCTGTCAGGAATAGATTAGTTCCCTCCTGAGTGGGCTGTGTGAAAGCCAGGATGCCCCTTGGGTTTTGCCCCTTTTCAGGTGTCTCTTCCCCTTTGACGTTCCGCCATGTGGTGACGCAGCACAAAAGCCCTCACTGCAACCAGGGCCATGGCCTTGAACTTCTGAGCCTGCAGAACAATAAGCTACAGAAACCTCTTTTCTTTATAAATCACCGAGCCTCAGACATTC
The DNA here is from genome assembly GCF_049350105.2 of Macaca mulatta. Lineage (NCBI taxonomy): Eukaryota > Metazoa > Chordata > Mammalia > Primates > Cercopithecidae > Macaca > Macaca mulatta. The sequence continues at coordinate 76,572,314 of NC_133421.1, forward strand.
TGTTACAGCAACATTAAACAAACTGCAACACATCCCTTTTCTGCAAACATCAACAAAATTGCTGTTGTTGATTCTCAAACTTGGCTTTGCACTTTCTAACCGTCAATAAAAGTGGGAACCATGGTCACTTATGTGGTTGTCATTACTGGAAAAGAGGGAACATATGTGTTCCTTTGGGAAAGAAAGCCTTTCCTAGCACTGAACCCAAATGACATTTATTGAGTATGATTTTATTACGTTGAAGAGATGCCAAGCAATATCAGAAATGATGTCCTCAACAACATTTAGAAGTTTTGTTGAAACAATAAATGCACTATCAAATTTCACAAAGCCTTTGTTTAGTGATCTTCATCAAATTTGTGGCATATTAAAACATAACTTCCTGAAGGTGACTGATCAAGAAACTCAACCCTAGTCTCCAGGTAAATAACCAATTATCTAGTCCAACTTGGTCCAGAAAAAGAATTTAGAATTCCTGGAGGAAAAAGAACAATGAAATACCATGTTTTTATCTCTTAACTTGGCAGAAAATATGCTTTCTTTAAAGATTAAATCCCAATTTTGGCAAGAGTTGGGAAAGTCAGCCCTCTCATGCCCTGTGGGTGGGAATATAAATTGGTACAATCTTTTTTAGAGGGCAATTTGGCACTAAGTAACGAGAGTCTTAAAAATGTGCTTACACACAGCAATTCTGCTTTGGCGGATCTTTTTCTTCTAAGGAAATAACCAAAAATGCACACAAAGACTTAGGTACGAGATGTTTGTTTTGCTCCGGCTCTTTGGGTGGCAGTAAACACAGATGGACCCAACCAGGGACTGGCGCTGGAAATCTCTAGAGCCAAGGCAGCTCTGGGAGCTGGATTTTTTCTCTCACTCATGTAAGCTCCTCAGCTTCTTTCTCTTTGTGAAACTTTTTATTTTGGAATAATTTAAGACTCAAAATAATTTGCCAAAATAGTTCCCCTGTACCCTTCACCCAGCTTCTTCAACGATAACACCTTACTTAACGATAGTACATTATTAAAACCAGAAAACAGACACATTAGAATTTTTTTTTTTTTTTTTGAGATGGAGTCTCGCCCTGTCACCCATCAGACTGGAGTGCAATGGTGCGATCTCGGCTCACTGTAACCTCTGCCTCCCGGGTTCAAGCAATTCTCCTGCCTCAGCCTCCGGAGTAGCTGGGATTATAGGAGAGCATCACCACACCCGACTAACTTTTTCGTATTTTTTTTTAATAGAGACGGGGTTAGAATACTCTTGACTAAACTATATACCTTATTTGAATTTCACCAGGTTTTACATATACCACTCATTGTGTGTGTGTGTGTGTGTGTGTGACTATGAAATGATATGTATAGATTTATGTAACCACCATCATAATCAAGATCCAGAGCTCTTCTATAGAGATGGAAATTCACCTATGCTACACCTTTGTCATCATGCCCCACCCCCCCCTTAGCGCCTGGCAACCACAGCTCTGTTCCCCATCACTGTAATTTTGTCATTTCAGAAGTGTGATATAAATGGAAGCACACAGGATATAACCTTTAACCTCCTGGTGTGTTTCTTCCTCCCCAGCCTGCCCATTTTCTCAAAATGTCAACTGACCATAACTTTTTCCGGCCCCTCCTCAGCCTCTGGTCATGCTTTTCGCATCAGCGTCCATTGGTGGGTGGGTCTCACTCCATGCTTTTGCCCTGAGAGAGGGAATCCTGTGGCCCGGTGCACGTGTGGGTCCGGCCATATCATCGGTCACTGACAAGTTGGCTGGATTTACTGTCCAGGGACCAGGCTCCCATGTCTGGTTCATTCATCTGTGGCGGAGTGGAGCAAGCTGTTTGACACAAAACAAGGCCACCTTGCCCACACCGTCATCAAAGAGATGAACAAAGGGAGGTCCCCTCTGAGAAGGGCTGGGCCAGGCGGGTGCTTTAACTGCTATATCTACTTCACAGGTCATTGGAAAGAGCCTAAATGTTTGCTAACAGAACACCAGCTTGGGACTGATTTGTGATAACTATGGGTCCTCCAGGGCCCCAGGGCATGGATGCTCTTGGGCATAAGCCTGTTGTGGGAATTCTATGTTCCTTGCCAGTGGCTGGTTTAGGCAGAGCCTGTGAGACACAGCGAGACCCAAGTGAGGACTCCGAGGAGCCTTTCTTGGCCTCCAAAAGTCCTGTGGGAATTAACTGGGCTGGGGCAGGCCCAAGGGAGATCAGCTCGTCATCAAAGAGCTCCCAGGGGTTTCTGTAACAGGAGATGGCATCGTTCTGTGTGATTTCTCCACAGGGCCTTACTCAGGGAATATTGGACAGAAAACCGCTGCTGTGGCATGAACAGTTTATACCAAAACAAAACAGAACAAAAACCAATAATTTTGGAGAGAAGACAAATGGCCAGAGAGGAGATGCTGGGAAATTTTATTAGGCTAAAAAAAATGCAGAGTAATCGTTTTGTGAGTTGGTTCCAAAGGCCCCACGTGATTTCTGTGCTTGAGAAGTTTCTAATGCCTTCCCCAGGTACCTGGTACTCAAAGCCTGGTGTCCCCAGGCTTTGCTGTGGTTCCAAAAGAGCAGAACTCTGTCCCCTCATCCAGCAGCATTAGCCCACCCAGGGAGTGGATAGCATCCTCACCTATCGGTGGGGTGACTTATATAACTTTCCAAACCAGGACAGGTGTGAAAGTGCAAGAGGGAGCCATTAACTCTCCTGGGGTCATGGCCATGAGCCAGGACCACCCAAAGCAGATGTAGGGTCACCTGGCAAGGTGCCTCACTGCTTCTGGTAAGAACCTGCCACCTGCCCCACCTCCCATCACCTTACCTTTTGGGAGACCCCCGTCCCCTATTCTAAGCTTGTGACTCTGATACCATATCTATTTCAGGGCCTCTCACCCTCAACATTGCTGACATTTGAGGCTGCATTATTCTTTATTGTGGGGAAGCTGTCCTGGGCCCTGTAGAATATTTAACAGCATCCCTGGCCTCTACCCACTAGATGCCAGTGATAATTCCTCCCACAGTGTCTCTGGACATTGGGCAAATGTCCCCTGGGGAGAAAGTAGCTCTAATCCCATCCTTCCGGCCCGGGTGTGCTTCTGGGTTAAAGCTTCCCTGGACAGCTAATGGCTTTTTAATCTTGGGGCCTAAAGAGACTGAGTCACAGGGCAGGGCAGGAGGCCACCTATGAGAATGGGCAAAATGGAGCTATGGAGGACCCCTCAAGAAGGGGAAGAAATATGTTCCTTTTTCCCCAAGGCCATTTCTAGAAACCCTGCTATGACGTGCAGGGGCTGGTGTCTCCATAGGAGATCATCTAAGCCTCCCAACCAAATGACCTCCATGCCCCTGGAGAACCAAGTTGGGGGTACAGTCCAGAAACATGTTGCACCTGCAGTGGGAAGATTGTAGCTGGGTCACCCCCCACCCCACTGGGACATGCCATGCACGCTGAATGAATTCCAGTCTAGTCTTAAACTCACTGATGGACTCTGTGTGAGTGAATTAATTTCTCTGATATTTAATTTGCTCACTGGAACAACAAAGAAAAGATTGCTGATCTGCCTTACATGGGTGCAGTGTGAAAGGACCTCCTCCAACCTATTCTCTCAGAGGCCATTTAGGAGATCCAGAAGCATCTATCTGGGGATGGCCACTGCTGGTTACTGCGGGGTCTTTGTAAGGAAAGTGAGGCCTGGAGGGAGAGGGCCACTCCACGAGTACAGTAGGGGCTACCCTGCTGTTTCACCAGGAGCATGGCAAGAGGAGCAAGGCTCAGTCCTCACGTGACACCAGACCAGAATGTCCTTGGAGGAAAATTAGGACTTGGTGGAGTGAGACGTTGTGCTCTTAAGTAACTAAAAAAGGGGTGGGGGTCTGTGTCTTTCACTAGTAGGGAAATTCATCAGGATTCAGAATGAGGGGAGTTTTTTCCCATATCAATAGGGCCATACCTCTGCGCCCGCCTGCTTTGAAGCCAGCAGATAGATGTATGGGCAGGAAAAAAGTCTCAGTTAACATCTAGCCCAGTGGTTTTCAACCAGTGGTAACTCTGGCAATTACCAACTTTGGCAACATCTGGAGATATTTTTGGTTGTCACGGTTGGGAAAGGGGTACTACTGGTATCTAGAGGGGCAGGGGCCAGAGATGCTGCTAACCATCCTGCAGTGAACAGGGCAGCACACCCCCGCCCCGCCCCCATCAATGATACACCAGTAGTTTTAAGGTTGGGCTGGGCGTGGCTCACACCTGTAATCCCAGCACTTTGAGAGGCTGAGGTAGGCAGATTGCTTGAGGCGAGGAGCTTGAGACCAGCCTGGGCAACAGGGTGAAACCCCATCTCTACTAAAAATACAAAAAACTTATCTGAGTATGGTGATGCATGCCTGTAGTCCCAGCTACTCAAGAGGCTGAGGTGGGAAGACCACCTGAGCCCAGGGGATCAAGGCTGCAGTGAGCCAAGATTGTGTTGCTGCACTCTAGCCTGAGTGTCAGAGGGAGACCCTGCCTCAAAAAAAAAAAAAAAAAAAAAAAAAAAAAAAAAAAAAAAAAGGTCTTGAGAAACCATGATAGACCTAGGGTTTGTCGTCTGTCCCTGGGAATCCCATAGGGAAAGGTGGGGGCTCCACACTTCCCCCACCCATAGAATAAAGGCAGGAATTAGAGGTCATATCTCCTGCTCCTCTGAGGTTGTCTTGAGTCATCAGTGGAAGAACTGCTTGACCGCACTGCAGAGTCCAGCACTCATGAGGTTTAGGGAAGACACCAAAGGGTTCTGACCCAGGCCAGGACCTTTTGACTATGGCCACAGGGGCTGGCACTGGGCAACGCCTACAGACTCACAGAAGACACCTGACCAGGCGAGATCTAACCTGGTATCCCCCATCCTCCCTTTCTGGGTAGGGTGGCACCTCCCTTCTTCCCCTGGGGGGCCACAGAGGGGCCCCAGCATGCCCGGGTGACTCATTACCACGTACATCAACAGCACCCAGAAAACATTCTTCCTTTACTGTTCCCTCCCTGCCTCTCCTGTGATCACACACTGCCAACACCTGCTCCCAGGATGGAGCCTGGCACTTCAGCAGACAACTGTGAATGATCTAGAAACACGACCCGCAGGGATTTAGAATTGAATACGCACTAAAACTCGAATTATAACAGTAATCACTTGCTACTTTGGGCCAGGCCTTGTGCTGCACACTTTGAATACAGCATCTCCCTCATTCTCTCAACAGCCTTTCAAGGTGGGTATTATGAGCATTACACCCGCTTTTCAAATGATGAGTCCAAAACTTACAGGGATCAAGTAACTTACCAAAGGTTCTTGGCTACAGCAGCAGACAAAGATGGGATTCAACCTGAGACTCAGCTGACTGCAAGACACAGGCTCCTAATCCTTGATAAGCCTCCACTGGGACTGTTCCATCAGTGAGTTCCGGGTAGGCAGAGGGCCTGCGTCCCAGTGACCGAAGCTCCTGAGCCCATCCCTCCGGCTGCATGCAGCTTTGTCCTCCCAACCCAGGGGCCCTCCATAACTGTCATTGTCTTTAACAAGGGCAGGATCACAGCCTGTGCTAACCTTTCTCCAATAAAAACAAACTGACAGCAAATTTTACGCACTTCCCAGTAGATGGTGGTGGTTGAGGAGCTGGGAATCTTTTCTACCCCACGGTGGGAGCAGAATCTCTGGTCTTTGCAAGTGATGGCTGAGCCATGTGTCAACCTTCATTGAGGCTTTCAGAAGCTAGAGGCTTCCAGATAACCGGAGCCAGGCCCGTTTTCTAAGAGGCCTATTTGCTATGCCCAGGGGGAGTCCCACTTCCTAGAATCAAGCTCAGATGAATCCTACAAGCCTTTGCTGGTTCCAGAAAGGCAGCTGGAGCCTGTGGCAAAGCAACATTGCTTGGATTTCAGCAGTGGGTATTCCCTTCCGGGGGGCTCACCATCCCTTGCCATTTCCTCAGGATGCTTGCACAAAACCAGTGTCATAGGCTCCATATCCACTAGGATGGCTAGAGTGTCAAAAACCAACCAAACAAGGGAAACAACAAGTGTTGATGAGGATGTGAAGACATTGGAACCTTCATACATGGCTGGCGGGATGCAGTCACTATGGTCAACAGCCTTTCCGTTCCTCTAAAAGTTAAACACGGGGCTACCATATGACCTAGCAATTCCACTCCAACATATATACCCAAGAGAAGTACACATGGGTGTTCAAACAAGTACGCGTACACCAATGTTTCCAGCAGCACTATTCACAATAGCCAAAAGGTGGAACAACTCAAATGTTCATCAGTGGATGAATGGGTAAACAAATTGTGACACACACACACACACACACGCACGAATATTACTTAACTATAAAAAAGGAACAAAGTACTGATGCATGCTACAACGTAAATGAACCTCTGAAACTTATGCTAAGTAAAAGAAGCCAGATACAAAGAGTTATGTATGAAGCCATTGTCCTTACATGAAATATTCAGAATAATAAACTCCACAGACACAGAAAGCAAATTGGTGGTTGCCGGCGGGGGAGAATGGGAAATAATGGCTTAGGGAGCATGGATTTCCTTTTGGGATAATTAAAGTGTTTTGGAACTAGATAGAGATGGTAGTTGCATAACACTGTGAATGTACTAAATGCCACTGAGTTGTTCGATTTAAAAGGTTAATTTTATGTTATGAATTCATGATTTTATCTCAATAAAAGTTTTTTTTCTTAATTAAAAAAATTAGTATCATAGTTATACCAGCCTGGGCAGGAGGCTAGGCGGGTGTATTCTAAAAGTACTGTATTATTCCTTAAGCTGTATAGGACAGGCTGTACAAGTTGCTTTAGTAAACAACATTTGTCCCTTCTTCTAATAGCTGTCTCCAAGTTTCCCTTTGAGGACCTGTTCCCATCACACTTTCCAGTCCAGATGCCAGTGATCTGAGTCCATTCATTCGCTTTCCTGGTTTTCTGTCACTTACAATCGAAACACTCCTGACCGATACAGCCAACTTCAGTGTTTCTGTGGAGCATACCCTAGTTTTTGTTTGAGTAATTTCAAGAGGCCATTGAGAGATGTTCATGTTGCAATGTGAAAATTCTAGCTTCCAACCCTCTACTTCAATCTGTACAGAAAATTTCAAGTTTCAAGTTCCATTTAAAATGTTTTCTACGATGGTGATAATGTCCATGTACTTAACGCCAATAAACTACACACTTTAAAAATGGTTACCAAGGTAAAGTTTATGTTCTGCATATTTTACCACCGTATAAAAAATAATAATAAATGTTATTTTTTCTGACTATATGACCATGGTAAAACAAAAACCTGGAGCAATATAGGAAAGTATGAAGAAGAATGTTAATTATCATCCACAATGTCTGTTTCAGGGCTAACAACTGTTAACACGTTGGTATATTTCCTTGTAGTCTTTTTCATTTTTCACAGTGTGAAATACCATATATATACACACACTGTGAAAAATAAAAAGGACTATTGTTGTTAACCCTAAAACAGACATTGTAGATGATAATTATATTCTTCTTCATGCTTTTCTATGTTGCTCAAATTTTTTTACCATAAACATATAGTCACAACAAATAACATTTATTATTATTTATATATATATATACATGCACACACAGTAAATATAAATAAAATGAAAACATAAATTATAGAGTTTTTTGCCCTGATTTTTATTTAACATTATAACATGGCCGGGCGCGGTGGCTCAAGCCTGTAATCCCAGCACTTTGGGAGGCCGAGATGGGCGGATCACGAGGTCAGGAGATCGAGACCATCCTGGCTAACACGGTGAGACCCCGTCTCTACCAAAAAATACAAAAAACTAGCCGGGCGAGGTGGCAGGCGCCTGTAGTTCCAGCTACTCAGAGGCTGAGGCAGGAGAATGGCGTAAACCCGGGAGGCGGAGCTTGCAGTGAGCTGAGATCCGGCCACTGCACTCCAGCCCGGGCGACAGAGAGAGACTCCGTTTCAAAAAAAAAAAAAAAAGACGTTATTTTCTGTCATCCCAGGAGCCAGGAAATTGGGGAGGTAGGCCGGGCGCGGTGGCTCACGCCTGTAATCCCAGCACTTTGGGAGGCTGAGGCGGGTGGATCACAAGGTCAGGAGTTCGAGACCAGCCTGGCCAAGATGGTGAAACCCCGTCTTTACTAAAAATAAATAATTAGCCGGGCGTGGGAGGGCGCCTGTAGTCCCAGCTACTCGGGAGGCTGAAGCAGGAGAATCCCTTGAACCCGGGAGGCAGAGGTTGCAGTGAGCTGAGATCGTGCCTTTGTACTCTAGCCTGGGCGACAGAGCGAGACTCCATCCCCTTCCTCAAAAAAAAAAAAAAAAAAAAACAAAGAAAAAAGAAATTGGGGAGGTGACATGAGCCTGGTCCTGCTTTCTTTGTTCTGAAATATATGGAAATGCTCTCATTTCCTGGCTTCCCTTTCTCCTCACTCCTATCCCCGTCCCCACCCTCCAGGGCCCTTGGCAATATTTTGGGGGCCCTCCCCACACCATGCCACTGATATCTGCTCTGTGCAGTGTGCCTTGCGGAAGGCGGCAGTTATTTGACCTCCCTTCTCTTGGAACCATCCAGAAACCTTCTGAGCTGGCAGCCACAGCAGCCACTTCTCATGGACTGAGCGTCCCGAAGTTCTCTAAGGAACTGCTCGCGTGTAACACCATAGCCCATGTGAATCTGTGCTGACATCTGCACAGATGAACGGATCAGATGAGATTTTATCTCCCTGAGGCCCATGGGCACGAGTCGCTGGAGTTTTATAGGGTCCAGTAAAGAGCAAGGAAAAGTCCGGGTCTTATAAAGGCTGTAATCGCCTCTTACAAAGATTCTCCCGCAACCACCTGGTGCCTTCGCCCTGCAGGGAGCTGTCCAGGTGCTGACCCATTTAAGCGCAGTTTCCTGGGCCGCCTTCAGACCTTCCCCGCCAAGGTTTCGTTCCTCCCTGTTCCTGATGTATTCTGCTCCATCTGGGGCTTTTATTGGGTGCCATTTCCTTTACCACCCTGTAACTTTCTCAGCAGTCAAAATGGAGAAAAGTCTTCATTCTGCTGATGGGTGCCCTGCCCTTGGAACTGTTTTATAAGCAATCATCCAGTTACTAAGGGGACAAATGATGAGAGCAGAGGATGAACAGCTGGTCTTAGGGGAGCCGGCAGGGCAGCTGGGAGAACAGCCAGTGGGCATCCGAGCGGCTGCTCGGTGATCCGGCAGGGACGCGGATGGCTGTGTGAACTCTCCCAGGCTTCACACTCGGATGCATCCGGAACAGGAGACTGCACACTCTCAATGAGGAAGAGATGTGGCTCTTAGGAGCCACATTTGAGTCCTGATAAGGCCCTTAGTGGGCTGTGGAGAGGAGAGGGACGCTAGCTGGGAGGAGCTGTGGGGAACAGCTCAGACTGAACTGAGAGGTGGTGGAAAATGGAGGGATGCGACGAGGGCTAAGCGAGGGGGAAAGGAGAGGTAGGGCCAATGTCCCTGCAGACTCCACCCCCACCCCCACACACAAAGTCAAGTCCAGGAGAAAAAGAGGGAAACACAGGACTGAGTCCATGAGCAAGGAGGAGCCTGTGAGTGAACAATCTCATCTGGAGGCTTAGCACTCCCAAAAGCACAGCCCCACCTTCTAGGTCCCCACCAGCCAGCTCAGATAGGAAGTGCCGTTTGGTGACCCAGCCTCCTGCGTAAAGCAGAATGGACCATCAGCGTCTTGCTTTCTGAAGCACAGTATTCCTTGGGCCTCCTTGCCAGTGACTGTCACCTCTGCCTTCCCTGTTTGCCCAATCATCCGGGCTACATGGCTCTGATACAGCTCCCTGAGTCCCCTGCTTAGACCAACTTTTGCATGCTTAAGCCCTGACAGCTGGCCTAAAGATTCCAGCTGTTGTGCCTACTCACGGCATGGGTGATGCTGATGTGGATGGAGCCTCAATGTGCCATTCTCCTTTGAGCACTAGAATTTGGCCATGTGTAGGGCAAATTACCTCTTTAATCCTCCATAGCCTTATCTGGAAATAGGGGCTAGCATTTGTCCTAGCTCGGAGGGCTGCTGTGAAAACTAAATGTCTTAACACATGGTAAACACTTAGCAGAGTGTGTGGCATGTAATTGATATTAGCTGTAGTGGGAATTAATATTATTATTATTAGCCAACCCTTTACAGGGGCAGCTCCACAGTGAGTTCAGTTCTTCTTGCTCTAGCCTTGACCAGGTTTTTTTTTTTGCCTACACCCCCTCCCAACTTCACGGGGCCCTCTTCCCTCTCCCCCAATGTCCTGACATGCATATATATGCACACTCTGCACATTTTCAGATACTGCTCACTTCAAACTCGACCTGGATCCGCTGAAAAGCTCTGGTCTCCTCCATTCCCAACACGATTGAAGGTGCCTTCATTGGTCTGGTATTGATCGGTCTGGTATTGACTGTCCCACATCAGTGTTGATGACCCCTTAGATCTGAGTTTGGGATTCCATCTCTGCTCTACACTAGGAGCAACATCTGTTTGCTTAAATAAACCAGTCCGTGTGGACTAGATGGTACACACAGCTCATGCTATGTGGCTGCCAGAGGTCAGTAAGGAATCTCTACTCCTTGTCATCACGTGGGAGTTCAGAGTGACAGAGTACCATCTTGACACCTGTCTCCACAATCCCAAAGGCAGAGAGACGAGCATGGCAAAGCACTCAGTGACTCTGAAAGCTTCCACCTGGAAGTGACACATGTCACCACCTCCACCCCCAAGGGACCAGAAGGAGGCTGCCTGGTTGGAAGACATTTCCTCCTCCCAGACATAACTGGGCCTCTTCCTTGTCATCTACGCAGGCTCATTCTGCAAAGAATGTGCATATGGATGTGTGTTTCTCATTAAGACCTAATGAGTGAAGCCATCAGATTTGTTCAGACTGGCCCAGGATTCAGAGAGAGCGAGCTGAGGTTTTATGAAACTCCCCAACCAATGGGGAATCCATGAATTATTAAAAGGATACAAAAAGAGACCCAGGGAGGAAGGGCTGCTCCATTACTCATCAGGCCTGGAGTATCCAAATCCCCAAGCACAGCTGTTGGCTTTTACACCTACAGCATTTTCCCATTATGTCTACAGTGAGCACTTCAAACGTGCTGTATTGGCAGCCTCCGAGCAGGGCTCCCGCCCACGTCACCCACTGCTTGTCTCATTATCTGAACCAGTCCACGGTCCAACTGTGGGGCACAGATGTTGTTGGTGTTGCTCACCCCTTCACTTCCCAGGCTCCCTGATCACAGACCTGAGGGCCGGAGGGCCAAGCTCCTTAAAAGAACTGGGAGGCCTCTCCCACTCTGGCCCCAATTGTCTCTTCAGTTTTGTCTCCCTCCATTTCCCATGCCCGCCCTACCTCAGACCATTTGCCTTTCCCTGAATGTAATTTGACATTCTCATGCCTTCGCCCAGGATGACCCCTTTGCCTGAAACTCCCTTCCCAGCCCTCTGTCTACCTGGTGAATTTCTATTTATCATTTACGGCCAGATCACGAGAAGGGAAACTAACTTCTGCTGAGAGCCCCCGACATGTCAGACCTTTGTGCAAACACGATCTCACTGTTGCAACCCAGTGAGGTTGGCGGTATCACCAGCACCAGAGACATAATTTTGTGGGGTCCGGTGCAACAATTAAGATGTAGCTCCTTGTTGAAAACTGATTAAGAATTTCGAGATGGCAAAATCAGATCATCAGACCAGGCATAGAGCCTTCCAAGGAGCAAGGCTTTGAGAACCCTGAAGCCAGCTTTGGTTATAGAGAAGTGAATGAAAGGTCAGAGAGGTTAAGTAACTTGTCCAAGGTCACACAGCTAGTTAGGAGCAGAGCCAGGTTGAAGACCTCATGCCATCAGATTCAAATTGCTGTTTTTCCACCACCCATGTTGTGGGGACTCCCCCACTTGCCTTGAGCAGAATGACTGGGGAGGAGGCTGTGAGCACCCACGGACACTAGCTTCCTTTTTTCTTCTTCTTCTTCTTTTTTTTCTTATTTATTTATTTATTTATTTATTTATTTATTTATTTGAGATGGATCCTTGCTCTGTCACTCAGGCTGGAGTGCAGTGGTGCAATCTCAGCTCACCGGAAGCTCTGCCTCCAGGGTTCACGCCATTCTCCTGCCTCAGCCTCCCGAGTAGTTGGGACTACAGGCTCCCATCACCATGCCCAGCTAATTTTTTTTTTGTTTGTATTTTTTAGTAGTGACGGGGTTTCACCCTGTTAGCCAGGGTGGTCTCGATCTCCTGACCTCGTGATCTGCCTGCCTCAGCCTCCCAAAGTGCTGGGATCACAGGCATGAGCCACTGCGCCCGGCCACTAGCTTCCCTTTTAAAGGGTGTCTTCTGCAGTCAATTGATCTGTTATTTCTCCATAAGCATTGCAAGATGATCCAGAGAATAGGATCACACAGATCAAAAAGGGGGCCTATCTAGGGGGCAAGTGGACATTCTGGGATTCAATTAGCCCACAAGGGGGGACATCCCCTCTCCCACCCACCCCTTTCCTGACACCCAACACCAGTCAGTCTGCTCACCCCCACTCCATACACATACTCTTCAGTGGCTGGAGGACATGGTGACAGCCCACAGAGGTGACCCACAGGGCATGGATCCCAGGCCAGCCTCTCTGGCCTTTGCTGGGAATATGAACTGCAGACTTTGCAAAAGGCACGTCTCCTGGGTGCTTTGCCCGTTTTCATCTTTTCATTTCATTATCCAACTCCCTCTGAAGTTTTGTTTGGTGGTTTTCTCCTTGACAGCTTTAGTCTTGGGGAGATGTGTCCAACTTCCAGTCATTCATTGAGCAAATACTATGTGCCTACTATGCATCAGACCTTCTCCTTTTAAGGGGCTCCCAGCATAGTTAGCGAGATTGACAATAAATTCATCCTTGCCATACCAGTGAGAGCTGTGCAAGAGGCTCCTGGGCCCAGAGACGAAGAAGAAATCCATTCTTGGGTCAAAGGGAGTAAACTGAATAAGGTCTTGAAGGATGTATAGGAGTTTTCCAAGTAGGGTAGAGGGCAATCCACGCAGAAGGAACTAGCACACTTGGAAGAGTTTGAGGATAATGGGCATTGAGAATTCGAGATATGGGGGCACTCAATCCAGTGGGAGATGTGGTCACCCATCGTATCGGATGAAGATTTTCCATCAGGGTATTCTGGGGGGTAGAGAAGAACACTCGTGGGGTAGGTGGGAAAAGGGAGAAAAGGCGAAAAACTGCATAGGCCTAAAATGCTGTGAATAGACACTTAGTGTATCCTTTCCAAAAACCTTCAGTTGTCCCAACTCCACCTGGCCCCATTCACGTGTGACAAAGTCCTCCCATGTCAGGAGACCTCAGCAACAGAAACGCTTCTATAAGGGTTTCTACCCTACAGTTTTAAACAAATATGTTCACTGCTGATGTCTCATTATTTAGCAACCAACTTGGCTCCCACATATTTCCACATGCCACATCTTCGACCCCCTCATGGTCTGCAGAGATTTTACAGGCCTTTGAGGGGAAGCTGCTGGTCTGTGAGCATCTGCACAAGTGTGCCGGACAAAGACATCGGCCAGGCTGCCACTTCAAAGCAATAAAGATGTGCAGCTATGCAAGCCAGGAAGAGTTAGCCCCTGGGTGCGCCTTCCAACCTGGCTGACCACACTGGCTCCAGCTGCCACTTTCAAATTAGTCACAGATTAACAAACATCTACTGAGCACCTATTCGGTGTCCAGGACCCAGAGACTAAAGGAGGCATAGAACCTAAGAAAGGAAGAAATATTTAAGTGTTAGTTACCACCATTTATTGGACACATATTTCCATTTTACAGTTAAGAGGGACAAACACTTAGCTTAAGACCACCCAGCACAAAAGCATAGTGGGGCTTTAAAGGCTCATATTCTGCACCTAGACAGGCCTGAGCTGCAATCCTGGCTCTGCCATTTTCCAGCTGTGTGTCCTCAGACTCCTTGCTTAAGCACCCTGTGCCTCAGTCTTCTCATCTGTAAAATGGGATTTGTGTGAGAATTAAATGACTTAATACGTGTGATGCTCATTGAACGCTTACACTAGTAAGTGCTCAATAAATACTAGCTGGCATTGTTGTTCTGTTATCGTTATCATCATCATCATCATCATCATCCTTATTTAAAAGCAGCAGCAACAGCAGAGGCAGCAGCCCCAGCTGCTGGAATTTGAAGGTGAGTCCGACTCCAGGCCGGGCCTCCCAGCCCGATGCGGACTCTGAAAGCCTCTCCTCTCCCACGCCAGCCCCCAACTCTTCACCTGCCACCCCCACGAGGGTGCTTACCCCAGAGGTGCTCACCTCCCGGGCTGGGAGACCGCATCCGATCGGTCCCAAACCCCGCCCGCAGCTGGTAGCGCAGGGGTGGGGAGGCCCCGCCCTCGGCCCCGCCCCCTGCCCGCCCCTCCCTCTCGGGGTCCAGGGCGCGAGCTGCGGCGGCGGCGGCCACGGTCACTGGCGCGGAGCGGTTCGGGCTGACTGGACGGGGCGGGCGTCCCGGGCAGATTAGCGCGGTACCTCCCGCCCCGCTCGCCCAGCCGGCGAGGGACACTGGACCCGGGTCGGGGGTCGCGGCCGCTCCAGCGAGGTAAGAGCCGGGAAGACCGGGAGAGACCAGCTCTTCCATCCTGGGGGTCCCTGGGGGACGGTCTCCCACCGGTGCTGGGCCGCGGCGCCGGGCTGTGCCCCCATGACCGCCCAGCCAGGGGCAGGGGCCAGAGAGACCCCGCGATCGCACACCTTGGAAGGGGCAGGGTGATGGGGAGCGCGGTCGTGTGTGTGCGCGTGTGCGTGTGTGTCTGTCCATCTGTCTGTCCCAAGATGTGTCGGGGGAGATGATGACGCCCCCTCTTTGCAGTCGCTTCCAGGCAGTTTACCCACGCCAAAGCTGAGGGTAGACTTTTCCACGTCGGACTTGAATGGGGCTGGCAGAATTATCCGGAGAATGCAGGAAGGAATGAGCCCACCACCACCTGTTGAGCTGGGCCGTCGGCCTACGCGGGTCCGACTCCCCGCTTATCACAGCCTGCAGGCTGGCCTCATTTCTCCAGCTTGTGGGACCTGGGGTTTCCTTCTCCTGCCTGTGGGGAGGGTTAATAGGAGGAGGTGTCCCTGCCAGGAGCCACTGAGCAGAGATGGACTCACGGGGGTGATCAGGGTGGTGCGATGAGGACCCCGCAGCAGGTGCTGAGTGTGAAGTGTCAACCCCCCAGGCACACCCCAAATTTGATTTCCCCAATCACTCCAAAGCCCCTCATTGTGATTACCCGATCTCTTTGCTCTCAGCCTAATTTGGCAGTTGATGAAGATGCAGCTTGTTAAAAATGTTAAAGTGAAATCAAATTATCACTTCCTAGGACTGAAAATGATTTGAGAAATAATTCCGGGAGCCTGGCTGGGGAGGAAAGAAGCTCATATTCTGACTAGCTTCTCCAGGGCTGCCCCGGGGCTGCCCCCAGTACCTGCCAGGCATACTGGTGATTGAGGAAGCCCTTGTTCCCAGAAAGGAAGGGATTCACCTACTTTGCAATGGATTATCAGTGACTGGGTTAGAGCAGGACCCAGGACAGGATCCCCAAGTGGGAGCTGTCTCAGTTTGACAGATGTCACATACAAGCTGTCACCAAGGCTGGCTTCTGCTCCACATCCATCCTGGGGAACACAAGATGAGGCTTCCCCTCCTGGCCACCTCACACCCATTCCCCTCATCTCCACAAACCCCAGGTCTTGATCAGTTAACAGCCTGGATTGCCTGGGTGTGGGTATGGGACCTGGATTGGCTCTGATTTCCTGGTTTCAGAGTATCTCAGGACCACAGGCATCTCAGTGGCAGGTTGGTGGCGCCCCTTTCCAGACCCTGTAGCCAGCCCCTCATGCCAAAGTCTCCTGGCTGCCTGAGAAGCCCTAGCTCTGCGTCACTTCTCTGCTAACACAGCCCTTAGAGGTAGCTTGGGGACACCCCATCTCAGGGCCAGTGTGCCTAACAGGGTGAAATCTGTGCTTGTGCCTGAGACCTCCCTACCCCCAAACCTCCTCCCTCTTGTCATGTGAAAGGCAGTGGATGTGCTGAGGGGCTGGGTAGTCCAGTTCGATGGAAGATAGGGATGTGGACCTGCTGTGGCTGGGGCTGTTGGTGATGTGAGAACCCCAGCATCCTGGCTGGCTGCATCCAAGGCCCCACAAGCCAACAGCAGGCTTGTGGGAGCTCAGCTGTTCTCAGGCTTGTAAGCTGGGGCTCTGTGACTTGGTGCATGGAGAGATTGGCTGAATTGTTCATGCTTGTTCGGAAGAGACTGGCCTTAGGCTGTTGTGGAAAACATGCGCTCCAAACCCTGCTAGGTCCCTGACTGTGTGACATTGTCCAACTTACAGAACGCTTGGAGGCTCAGCTTCCTCATCTGTAAGATGGGTCTGGCAGGGTGTTTTGAGAATCAAGTAAGGTCACAAAGGTTCAGGGCTGGTGTTGTAGCCTCTGCTTTCTCTAGCCCCCAGCCTGACTCTCTGACATTGGACTTGAGGGAAGTGGCTATGTAGCTAGGATCCCTCATGCCATCCTTAGAGGTGGGGGAAGTGGTGTGAATTTTAGTAGCAGGGTAGTTCACAGATTGAACTTGGATTCCCAAAAAGTGAGGATGGAGGATGCAACCCAGTCTCCAGCAAGCCCTGCCTCTGCGGGGAGCTGGCACTTCTGTCCCCAGCTTCTGCCCCCAGCCATTGGTGTCCTGGGCCCACCCCACACAGTCTCCTGGTTCATTGACACTTGGCACATGCCTGCTCTGTCATCTTTTCTGAGTTTTGGGCCAGTCCTACTCCCTGGCAGAATTGGGACTAGCCACTTGAGACTTCAGGGGCACCAGGACAACCCCTGCCCACCAAATATCATCCTGTTTCCCCAGACCTAGTCATCTGATGCTTAATATCCCACCATTAGAGACTTATTCCTGTGGTTCATAGTCTTATGTCAGTTACTAAGCCTTAGCATCAATGACTTGTTTAGAATCTTTCAGGACCTTGGAGAGGAGAGAAAGAGAAGGCAGAACAGAGAGGAGGGAAAGAGAAGCTTGGGGAGTATAGCAGAGAGAAGATTGTACTTTGCCGGCCTCACAGTTCTGCAGAGACAGGCCCAGCTGCTAAGCTCAAGAAGGCCCCAGGGAGAAGGAGAGGCTTGGGGTGAGGGGAAGGGGCAGGCCTCAGGCAGGGAAAGTTGTGAATCTCAAGCAGGAATTCTCCGTGTGAATACAGGGTGGGTGGCAGGCCTGTGGCTGGGATGGGCTACGGCAGCCTGTTGGAGAGGTGAAATAGTCCTTGATGCAAAAGCATCTTTTCTTTTCATGCTGCTCTACCCACCGCTCAGAACACGCCACGTGGGGTTTCGTGTGTTCTATGGGTGGTGCCCTCTGCATTAGGAGAGGCTGGCCTGGTCACGCTGGCTGTTTAAAATCGTCAGTGATAATTTGTTAGGTCAGCACAATGACAGAGTATCCCCTGCCTGGCTGTGCCTCCCTGAAAATTCCCCTGTCACTCCTCTTGCCCTTTCTTGAAAGAAGCAAAAATGGCATAATTCACTCAGTCCCACGAGTCTCCTGGGCTGAGAGTGGCCTGGGGGGAGCAGAGTTCGGCTGGGATCACCCTGAAAAGGCCTGTGGAGGTGATTCCTTGCTCAGTTGGGCACAAGGTCCTGAGTTTTCCAGTGTGGGGACAAGTGGAAGGGAGGATGGAGGGGTGAGGACTGAGGGTCGCTGCTCACGGCAGCCCATGGCCAGGCTCCTTGTGGGGAGGAGAAGGCTGGTATCACCTGGGCGCTCAGGAGGCTTGATGATGTGGACTGGTCCTGGCTGGTGAAGCCCCAGCAATGAGCAGTTTGCTGCCTTTTCTGGATGCTCCAGGGGGCAGAGCCTAGACCAAAAGAAAGATGTTTTAAGTCACCAGTGTGACCTATTGGCCATGAGCACCCAAGGGACCATCCCTAAGGATGATTCTCAACCACATCTGTTCTTAAATAGTTAACGATGACAACAATGATGATAGCAGCTCCTCATTCTTCCATAATGAGCATTTACTGAGTACCTGCTATGCATGTGCTGGCTGCTGTTCTAAGTAACAGGGATATGACTGGAGTATTATTGGCATTCGGGGCTGCCTTGTTCTTCTTTTTGGTGCAGGGGAGGCTGTCCTGGGCAGTGTAGGATGCTCTGTAACAGTGCTAGTCTCTATCCATGAGATACCAGTAGCACCCCAGGCCCCCACCCATTCTTTTTTTTTTTTTTTTTTTTTTTTTTTTTGAGACAGAGTCTCACTCTCTCACCCAGGCTGGAGTGCAGTAGCGCGATCCCAGCTCACTGCAACCTCCACTTCCTGGGTTCAAACCTCCTGCCTCAGCCTCCCAAGTAGCTGGGATTACAGGCATGTGCCACCACGCCCGGCTAATTTTTATATTTTTAGTAGAGATGGGGTTTTCCCATGTTGGCCAGGGTGGTCTCGATCTCCTGATCTCATGATCCACCTGCCTCGGCTTCCCAAAGTGCTGGGATTACAGGCGTAAACCACTATGCCAGGCCACCCCCACCCATTCTGACAACCAAAAATGTCTCCAGAGCTTGCCAAAAATCCCCTGGGAGGCAAAGTAGTCTGCTGTTGAGAACCACTGGGGATACAGCTAGAAAGAAAGACAAAAATCAATCCTGTTTCTTAGGAGCAAGCAGTCCACAGAGAGAAATGAACAACACATGTGGTGTAGGAGTGGAAAATGGAGGAGGCTGTGTGGTGAAGATGCTAGAAAGACCAAGCAGGGTCAGGGTTTAGAGAGCACAGGTGAGGCAGGGTTGCCATTTTCAAAAGGAGCGCCAGGAAGGGCCTCACTGCGCAGGTGACATTTCTCAGAGATGGGAAGGTGGGGAGAGAGTGAGAGGGAGAGGTCTGGGAAAGAGCAAAGCAGCTGCAGCAAGAGAAACTGGAGGAACACGGAGGAACAGTGAGTCTGGGGAGTGGGCAATGTGGGAGCAGCTGGTTGGGCTCTGATGGGTCCCCCATCACCAAGGGCTGTGAGCTTTCTCTGTGAGTAAAAAGGGGAGGTCAGTGAATGCTCACTACCTACTAGGCACAAACGCCACTCCAGGGCTATTCCGCGCATGTGCACTGAAGTGCTATCGGGTGTTATTCCTTTACTTGATTGCTCAGTTGAGAAAAGCAAGGCCCAGAAGCGTTAAGGAATTTGGGCAGCGCTGTTGGGGAATGAGCATGGGCAGCCCACTGTCTACTGTCCACACTAAAATGTGGACTTCGGGGCCACATAGAACTGAGTTCAAATCCTAGCACAGTCTCTTACTAGCCGGGTGGCCTTAGACAAGCCACAGAATCTCCCTCACCCTCGGTTTCCTCTGGGAACTGGTGATCCCCACTTTGCAGGGCTTTTGTTGGGAGTGCTGTCCTCAGTGCCCCCTTTCTGTGCACGCGTGCCAGCGAGAAGCCAGAGGGCAGGTGGCCCCCTCCCAATCCGCCCAGCCACGGGCGCGTGCTCTGGACTTGTGTATCTATTCACTGAGCTGCAGCAATGCCATCTGCTGAGGTCAAAGCCAGTATCCCAGAAGGTCAGGGGAAGTCAAGCGCTCCCTCTTCTGGAGCTAAGGAGGAGGTCCGGCCCTTTCAGAGTCAGCATCTCCCAGGGTCTTCAGGGCCAGCCTGCTGGGTTCCCTCTGATGATGCTGCCCCGGCTTCCCGAGGAAGCTAAGCCTGAACCCAAGTGAAGGATCATGGGGTTGAGCAGGGGCAGCCAGCACAGGCTCCATTAGCAAGATTCTGCAGCCTCAGAACCCCTAAGACTTAAATCCAGGGAGCATCAATGAACCCATCTGGCAGGTTCACATTATTCCAGAGGCACATGTCAGAGGCAGGCTCATCACTGGAGATGTGGGTTTTAAAAATACCCCAGAGTTGAAAAAAGAGGAGCAGCTGCTGGTATCTGCAGACACCTCCCTGATAACTCTCATGGTTGAACCCCCCTGCTCCTCCTGCGTGGGAATGTCTTCCTTGGGGATGCGCCGCAGTGACAGCGAGACCCCAGGAAGGAAGTTTCCTGGGACTGTCGGGCACACTGGTGTGTCTCTGTGTGCTCCAGATGTGTGAGATCCCTCTCGGGAGGTGTGTGTGTCTGCCAGTGTGTCTTTGTGCATTTGCCCTGTTTGATCCCTAAGTGGCTGTCAGAGGTGGTGTGTCTTCCAGAGCCTGTGGCTTCTGATGACGTTGGGATGTTACAGCCACGTGACTTTGCTGGGCAGGCCTGTGAACCTCAGATATCTGAGACAGGTCTCAGTTAATTTAGGAAGTTGATTTTGCCAAGGATGAGGACATGTGCCGGTGACACAGCCTCGGGAGGTCCTGACGACGTGTGCCCAAGGTGGTTGGGGCACAGCTTGGTTTTATACATTTCAGGGAGACACGAGACATCAATCAATATATGTAAGATGTACATTGGTTCTGTCCAGAAAGGCAGGACAACGCAGAGCACAGAGAGGGCTTCCAGGTCACAGGTAGGTGAGAGACAAATGGTTGCATTTGTTTGAGTTTCTGATTAGCCGTTCCAAAAGAGGCAGTCAGATATGCATCTCTCTCTGAGCAGAGGGATGACATTGAGTAGAATGGGAGGCAAGTTTGCCTTAAGCAGTTCCCAGCTTGATTTTCCCTTTAGCTTAGTGATTTGGGGGCTCCAAGATTGATTTTCCTTTCCCAGCCCATCCAGGAAAACATCCCCAAATGCCCACTGCCGGAATTGGCTCCTTCCACTCACCTGAAGGTAACGCCCAGCAGGTGGCAGCCCTTTCTGTACCTGCCCAAAGGAGCATCCTCCGAGCTGTCTCCCGCTGCCCTATGCACGGAGAGCCGGGCAGGACAGCAGGGAGGCCTCCTGCCCAGGAATCTTCTCAGGGGGGCTGCCACAGGAGGAGCCCTGGCTTCAGGAGGGGCAACAGGGGTTTGAGGCCCAGTGATTCTCACTGTGCATGAGCTTAGACAAGTCCCCACACTCCTCTGGGCCTCTGCTTCCCATCTGTAAAAGGACGGGATGGGAGAGGATTCATCTTCTCCACAATCTATTTCTGGAACATCTGCTCTGAGTCAAGGGTCAGGCATGTTTTATGGAATTAAACTGTCCCTCCCTTAGAGGTTTTCCAGTCCAGAACCTCTGCAGGTCCTGCAGCTCCAGAGCTCAAGGGACTGTGATTATTTGAAAATCAAGCTGGACACGGGCACCACGGAGCAGATGGAGCTGTGGAGCCAAGCGAGAAATCAGAGTATCTTCCATCACACAAAAAGTAAAGGCCAGAAGAGGGTGCCACTTTCCCAGTGTGGTTTAGGGGGGCTTCAACTCCCTGCTCTCCCCGGCCCCACTGCCCGCCATGCCCTCACCTTCACTGCCAAATGGGCTGGGCTGGTGGTCTGCGAGGAGGCCTGTGAAATATAAAAGTGATTCCAGGGTTGGGGAGTAGCTTATCAGCCTCTACCAGGCAAGGCAAGGTGGTGAGAGGGTTGCATCCTGGCCTGGGAGAGTTTATATCTGACCTGTACCACCCACTACCCCAGGACCTTAACCAAGTTCCTTGCTGACTCTTGCTCAGTCTTCTGCATGGGTAAGACAGATAATAAGAGCACTGTCGGGAGGGTTTGTGGTTGTTGCAGATAAAGGAACTTTACAGATGAGAAGCCCAAGGCTCAGAGAGGTTGAGCCACTGCTCACAGTTACCCACTTAATAAGTGGCAGTGCTGAGATTTGAACCCGGGTCTCCCGGAAGTCAAGCCTGTAGGCTCCTTCTGTTCAGTGTAGCTCAAGCAAAAAGGCAGAGTTGATGAGAGGCCTCAGGTGTGTCCTGGAACTCAAGGATGGGCCTCACAGTCCGATTTCATGAGAACCCGGAATCCGGAGTTAAAGAGAGGCGGGACCCACAGCTCTTGCAGCGTCTCTGACGCCAGGGCCAGCAGACCTACTTTCCTCTGCAGACCTCAGGCCATAAGAGCCCCAGGCAATCTGTTGGACCTTAAAAAGAGCCAGGCCCTTCCTGAGAGGAAGCGTCTGATGGAGTTGGCTACATCAGGTGTTCACCTTTGGCCAAGCAGCTGGGACCAGGCGATGTGCCTATAAGGACCACTCCTAAGGTAGGGGGGTCAGTTCTTGAAGAAAGAGCAGGTACTGTTGGGGGCAAACAGGCCAGTGGGCAAGTGGGACAAATGGCCTATGAGTTGGCTGAGTACTTTTCTAAAGCACTGTCTTCAGTCCCGCATGCCAGCAACTGGAAAGAGGCTGATGTGTTAGGACATTTCCAAAAGATGGTGGCCGATAAAAACTCCCACCACTTTGGGAGCATCTAGCTTGTACTTGACATGTATTGCACTATTTAATGGAATCCTCTACCATAATCTTGGTTGAGGGTATTATGATTCCCATTTTACGGATGAGGAAACCAAGGCTCAGTAGCTTGCCTACAATCCCATGGCTGATAAACGGCAAAGCCAGGATTTGAACCTAGGCCCTTCTGATGCTAATGGGGGCAGGCTTTCACTGCGCCACTCTGAAGTCCAGCACCTAAAGAAGTAAAGGCACCAAACGAGGGAGAGGAAAAGCTTGGAGGGCATAGGGGGACAGGACATTTCAAGAGCTACAGGTTGGACGGAAGTTGCTCGTGCTTCAGTGACCCTTGTTCCTTTTCGTTTTTATTTTCTGGTTGTTGAAGTAATTTCTGTTTCTGGCAGAATGTTTGGGAAATGTGACCTATCTCCATAATCCCAGAGAGTAAATCTGAATTGGCAGGAAAAGACCTTACCAGGAGGTAGACATGGTGCAGTCGTGGGAAGACTTCTGCTCACGTGGCGTTGGCTGATGGGGAGTTTCCCATCTTCCCCTGTGTTTAAACCCAGGCTGCCTGGATCACTGTGGAGCAAGGATGCCGCAGCAGGGGTGGTCCTGATCCAGGAGTTGGGACTTCCATGAGCCCTTCGTGGGTGGAAACAGCCTGCTCCCAACTCAAAGGCAGCTGGCATAGTGGTGGAGGTCAGGTGGAGGGTGCTGCTCCTATCTGGAAGGAAGCCAGCTGTCAGCCTGGTCCTGGGTGGGGGGAGGCAGGAACCACTGGAATAAGCCAGTGTTGGAATTGCTCTCACACTGGGTGATCTCAAGCGAAAGAGTACGAGCTGCTCCTGGAATTTATGTCTGTGCAGTTTGGCATGAGGGACACAGCTGGGAAGAAAGAAGACCTTGACTCTGGGGGAGAGAGCCTGGGCTGGGGAGTTGTCCATACTCTCTGGGGTCTGGAGTGATGAATCAGAGAGCAGATCTGTGCTGTCCCTTCCAGAGCCAGATGCTTGCAGGAGCATGGGTCACCAGTAGTTCTCTGATAGGAGGTAGCAGGATGATAGAGTAATTCTAGAAGCTAATACTCATTGGGTGCTTATCACTGTCAAAGTCTTTGTAAGCATCCTGTTGTCTCATTCTTATGAGGTATACCTTATCATCATGTGTGTTTTCAGACCAGGCATCCAGCTCTGCTGTAGGCATTAGCTTGGGAATTCAAACCTGGGCTATTACTCACTAGTCCTGGGCCCCTGCCATACGCACTGTGCAGTGGACAGAGGGAATATGGGATTTGGAGCTCAACTGCTCCATGTGGCCTTAGGTGAGTCATTTTACCTCTTTGAGCCTCAGTTTCCTTAATTCTAAAATGAGAAGGAGAGCAGCTACTGTATAAGATAGACATGATGATAAAATTATAAAGGAGAAGACAGATGTCATGCAAGAGGTCCTTGATATATTGACAGCCACTCACTGTGTCTTCCTGGTGCTGAGGACACAGAGTTCATCATATCCTCTCCATATTGTCTGAACGAGGCTCAGCTGATATTTGTGGCTGGGAAGAGAGAAGTTAACGGGTCCTTATAGACAACAGTGTCAGTGATCGTAGTGTCAGTGATCTCGGCCCCAAAGCCATTGTGTGCAAGGGAATGGCTATGATGATGACAAGTTCCTACTTTGGATTTCCCATACTGAGTGCTCTACTGAATGTCTATGAGGTCACTGTCATGAAACACATAGGTGAAGAAACTGAGGCACAGAGAGGTTAAGTAACTCATCCAAAGTCACCAAGCTCATAGGTCCAGGATTTGAACCTCAGGAGCCCCATGTTCTTTCTGAACCTTTGGAATTTGTGAAAGGCAAAGGTAACCAAAATATCTAGCACAGGGTCTGACTTCCAAAATTCTCTTCTCTTCATTTAAAACAAAAACTATTCCCCTGAAGACACATGCACATGTATGTTGATTGCAGCACTATTTACAATAGCAAAGACTTGGAACCAACCCAAATGCCCATCAATGATAGACTGGATAAAGAAACTGTGGCACATATACACCATGGAATACTATGCAGCCATAAAAAGAATGAGTTCATGTCCTTTGCAGGGATGTGGATGAAGCTGGAAACCATCATTCTCAGCAAACTAACACAGGAACAGAAAACCAAACACCGCATGTTCTCACTCATAAGTAGGAGTTGAACAATGAGAACACATGGACATAGGGAGGAGAACATCACACACACCAGGATCTGTCGGGGGGCGGGGGGTTGGGGACAAGGGGAAGGAGAACATTAGGACAAATACCTAATGCATATAGGGCTTAAAACCTAGATAATGGCTTGATAGGTGCAGCAAACCACCATGGCACATATATACCTATGTAACAAACCTGCACGTTCTGCACATGTATTCCAGAACTTAAAGTAAAATTTTTTTAAAAAAACAAAAAACTATTCTCCATATAAGAACCAGGTGATGGAATGGACTAGCTCAAAGATCAGCTTCTCCCAGAAGCTTTCCCAGATGTTCCCCAGTTAGGGGTCCTTGTCTGTGCTCCTGTGGCATCCCCAGCACACCTCCATCAGCCAACTTGCCCCTGCACTACCAACGTCGGTGCCTTCCCAGCTACCCCACTAGACCAGGGACTCACCAAAGGGATATTTACTACCTGCTTGTTGAATAGCATTCATGCCACAGTCACTGAAATCAATGCCCAGTGTCTCCTTTGCCCTTTGGAGATCTGCCTTGGCCCGAGAAGCTTGTATCCCCCATTGCTAATCACAGACCTCCATGGAGGTGAGTTATTAAGACCTTCAAGGCAAGTCCCATCCCTGGGGTCTTGTCTCCATCCACTCTGGGAGGCAGGGTCACTTGGCCCACAATGTGCAGTTGCAAGACATTAAGGACCTGACCTCCTGCCTCTTGGGGCTCCAAGACCAGGTGATGTGTGAAAGGGCATGGCCAATAGAGGCATGTTCTCTAACACGAGGGGTAGCTGAGGGATGCTGGTGTTTACTGAGCTGTTACTTCATGGTTCACTCTATGCCAAGCACTTTGCTTCCAGTCTCTTTTAATATCCTCCCCCAGCAACCTCCCTGCCCCTCATAATTGCTTATATGCATACACTTTGGGTATGCGTTTTTTAAATCATGGTGAATCATATTCTTTGATATAAATAGATGCAATATTTAGGGGTTTTTATTGTGGCACAATACACATAACATAAAATCTACCATTTTAACCATTTTAAAATGTGTGATTCAGTGGCATTTAATACATTCAAATATTGTGCAACTCTCAGCACTCTCTAGTTTCAGAATATTTTCATCACCCGTGAAGAAGTCACTCCCATTCCCTGTTTTCCCAAGTCCCTGGCAACCTCTAATCTGCTTCCTGTCCCTCTAGATTTGCCTTTTATGGACATATTATATAAATGGAATTATAATCATACAACATATGGCCCCTGTGTCTGGCTTCTTTCACTGCACATAATGTTTTCAAGGTTCATTCGTGTTGCAGCATGCATCTGTGCTTCCTTCCATTTTATGGCTGGATAATATTCCATTTTATGGATGTACCACAGTGTGTCCATTTATGAAATGGAATATTATCTAGCCATAAAATGGAACAAAGTACTAGTCAGGCATGCTACCACACGAATGGAAATTTGGGTTATTTCTACCTTTGGACTTACGAATAATGCATGATGAACATTCATGTACAAATATTTGTCTGAACACTTGCTTTCAATTCTCTTGGGTATATCCCTAGGAATGGGGTTGCTGGATTGTCTGGTAACTGTGTGCAACTTCCCAAGGCACCACCAAACTGTTTTCCACAGTGGTTGCATCATTTTATGGGCCAGCCTGCAAAGTATGAGGGTTCCAATTTCTCCACATCCTCGCCAAAACTTACGATTTTCCTGAAAACCTTTGGAAGTGTGGTTACCCATGTTTTACAGATACACATGTGGAGGCACTAAGCAGTGAAGCAAACTTGTCAAAAGCCACACACCTGCTTGGTGGCAGAGCCAGAGTTTGCGTTCAGGGACTGTGCACACTTAGCTACCAACCTGTTCACTTCATGGCTCATGTGAGGCTGAAAAGTCAGAGGCTTGAGGCTTGAAGGAGCTCCATTCTGTTCCTGGCTCCTGTCTGTGTACCTGGCACCCTCTGTCTCCCAGAGTGTCCCTTGGACTTCTGTACCTGGACACAACTTGCCCTCCAGAGGCCCCACTCATGAGCAGTAAGTGTTGGTGTGCCAGAAAGCAATAGCTTCTGTATTAGTCCCTTTTCATACTGCTATGAAGAAATACCTGAGACTGGATAATTTATAAAGAAAAAGAGGTTTAATGGACCCAGAGTTCCACACGGCTGGGGAGCCCTCACAATTGTGGTGGAAGGGGAAGGAGGAGCAAAGGCACATCTTACGTGGCAGCAGGCAAGGGAGTGTGTGCAGGGGAACTGCCCTTTCTAAAACCATCAGATCTCGTGAGACTTACTATCACGAGAACAGTAAGGGGAAAAACCCACCCCCATGATGCAATTACCTCCCCCCGGGTCCCTCCCATGACACATAGGGATTATGGGAGCTACAATTCAAGATGAGATTTGGGTGGGGACACAGCCAAACCATATCACCTTCCCCCTAGGGTGATATATCCAGACACCCCCTCACCCACTTTCCCCCAGCCAGGGCCCTAGGAGACAGGGGACTTCCTATGTAAATCTTACTTGGTCTCAAAATAGGTATCTGCTCCCTGGTGGGCAGCCCTCCCTTGCACCTCTTCATCCCAGAGGTGAAGATGTCTGGGCCAACCTCACCCTTGCTCTGCAGAAAGGGCGTGCCAGGTGCTCTGGGGCCGGCAGATGCACAGCACCAAGGCCAGCTCCCTCCTTCCAGGGCACAGGGCATGTCTCTCTGATGGAGCCCAGACTCCTGGCCGGGGTGGGCTATGAATGATGGGGTCAGGTGGGCCCCCACCGGCTTCCCAGAAGGAGTGTTGTTTCCTGGAGAAGGGTGGGATTTGCTCTGTGCATGGAAAATGTCTTTTTTTCTCACCCTTCATGTTGAGACAACCTGGTTGCTCCCACCCACCTTCAACTCCGGCTCTACCTGAGACCGCCGGTAGCAGGGGTTCTTGATCTTTTTTTCTGAATCTGAACCCGACAGCCCAGCCCTCTGTGACTGGTTGCTGCCCACTCTGAATCCTTCCTAAGGGACGTTGCTCCATTTCTGGGTGTCCCTGTGTTCTCCCCTTATTCCAAGGATTGAGGGAAACTTCCAGAAGCTTGACGGGAGAGCAGCGGCCATGTGCCAGGCACTGGGCCCACCTCCACATACACTGCCATGTTTCATGGTCTTAGCCCTTCTGCAAGGAAGTGTGATCTCCCAGTGTTGTCTCACCTGGGAATACCAAGGAAGCAGTCCCAGGTGAGAAGACGGAGGGCTCCGTCGGTGACTGAAGCTTCAGGGAGAGCACACCATCGAATGTCACACCGTCAGATGGGGGCTGCAGGGCCAAGGCCAGAACCCGGCTTAATCGGCAGGGGAGACAGTCCCAGGTGTGGGCTGGGCCCTGCACATGGTCACCTCATATACCCTACCACATCCCTGAAACAATGTTGGGACCATCCTCACTGAGGACAAGCCTCTCCAGATTCAGACCAAAGTGTTACTGGCTGATAGGACCATGCGCGCCACTGGGATTTCTGCTCAGTTTTGAAGGCATTTGAGTCCGAGTTGGGTAGGAGCTTTTACCTTGGCAGGGGAGATGAATTTGAGGTCCTGGTAGTGGCCCTGCTCCCCTCCTTTGACCTTCTACCCCAGCCCTACGCCAGCTGGTGACCCACGTTCAGACCCTGCTGAGCAGGCCCCAGTGCTGGATGCAAGGAGAAGTCAGGAGGTCTGACCTTGACCTTGCAATTAACGGTGTTTACCCAGTGTTTTCCTAGGGGGCTGTGACCTCCTTGGCTCCTTCGATTAAGCTTAGGAAGATGACATGATGGGTGACACAGATGCTGAGAGTGGTGTCCTCCCCAGGAAGGCCAGGGCAGGACCTGAACTTTGTGCCTTCTGGGGTGCGATCAGATGAATGGGCTGCCGCCGTGTGCATTGATTGAGTGCTTGTTGTCAGCCCTAGAGCTGGCAGGCCATGGCTGCCCATTACGGGAGTACCACTGGGTTCACCCAGCTTCAGGATCAATTCATGTCAAAACTGCAGCCAACATTTTCCCCGCCTGCCTCTGCAGAGGGAAATAAACCAGGGGAGGCAGAATACAGAGACATCATTCCCGGTGATCGATTTCCTCCGCCCCCTCTTCCCTCCGGATGGGAACGGCCTTCTCCATCCTGATGGATGGATTGTTGTGGGGAGGGTGAGGAACACTCATCCTCTGAGGCGCCGGGGTTGGGGGCAGGGGTGGGTTTAGCTGCACTGGGACGGGAGGGGCAGAGGAGGAGGAGGCCAGCAGGCCAGATGGAGCCAGCCCAGGAAGGCGGGGCAGGAACACAGAAGGCAGCCATGTTCCCACCCCGGGAGGGCAGATCTAGCAGTGGGGTGGTGGCCGGGAGCCCCTCACTCAGGGTGCCCAACCCTGAATCTTGGGATTACACTTCCTGGCTGAGTGGCCTTGGGCTGTGCTCTGGGATCTGCCTGGGGAATGCACCCTACCTCTGCGGGCTGAATGGCTGAACACAGGTGGGGGACCACACCCCAGAAGGCACGAAGTTCAGGTCCTGCCCTAGCCTCCCTGGGCAGGACACCCCTCTCAGCTTCTGTGTTCTCACAGGTGAGATGGGTCACGCCACGCATAATGTCATCTTCCTGGGCTTGATGGAAGGAGTCACGGAGGTCACAACCCCATAGGAGAGCGTTGGGTAAAACACTGTGAATCCCAGGGTCAAGGTCAGGCAATGGAGGCGCACACACCTCTGTGACGTACCCTTTCTCCCTCTTGCCTGATGATTCTGCCGTTGTCTTTCCAAGCTCCTGGGTGTGTGATCTTTTTGGGGTCAAGTGGTCAAAAGATACAGTTTAGATCACTGCGAAGGTCTAGAAATTAAATAATGAAAGAAGAGGAAGAAGAATTAAAATCCCCTAGTCCTCCAGGAGGTGGGTCCCAGTACAGCTCCAAGTCAATCCAGCCTGGAGCTGAGTTCAGTAGATCATAAAGGGGTCAGGAGAGGTGAGAAAGCTCCTGTAGCCAGGCAGCCCCTCAGCTCCCAAAAGCAGGCTGTAAGTGGACTCCACCCCAGCCTGTCTTCCTGCCCTCCATTCTGTAACCCTTCTGTGTCTTCCCTTGAAAGACTTGTCCACATCCCTGCTCTTTTGGCCTCAGACTGAAATGGACTGGGGGAGGGGGTCTGAGGACCCCATTAATGGCCTGCTGAGCTCCATGTGACTTGGGCTTTTGCAGACAGAGGTCAGTTATCCATTAAACGATGGAACTGAGCACTCCACTTAGCAGTGTATATGGGACACAGTTAAATAATGAAACAAAAATAGAACATTGCAAAAGCCTGGGGCAGGCTGGCTTGTGCCCCAGGAAGAAGCAAAGAAAGCCATCCCAGGGAGAGGGGAGGAAATTCACTGTTGGCCTCCCTCTTCCATGAAATGCTCTGGTCTAAAGTATATTTTTTCTTTATATATAGGTTATCTTTTGTTGATTTTTAAAATTAAAGTTCACATATATATACATATACAAATACATATATATACACACACACACACAATGCAGTTGGAAAAATAATTTGTGCTCATTGCAGCATACTGGGAAATACAGAAGAATAGAAAGAGGCAGCTTTCCCTCCTCTCCTCCATCCATAATGTGGGGCGGGGGTGTTAAAGCTTTCCAATACCACCCCTAGGAAAGGGAGGGGGATGAAAAAATATGTACTGAATTTGAGACTTCCAGTTTTGGCAACGGAGTACCAACTGTCAGCACTTCAGAAGGTTTTAAAATACATCATTGACTTATAAGCTAGAAGGAAATCCCCAGGGAACTGAAACTCAAAGCCTTGAGCTTGTGAACTAATACTAAGGAGAACCAGGGGGTACTGGATCCAGATATGTGCCATCACAGCTCAAGTCTGGAATTTTAATGCCCACCCATGGACTGTAAAATGCGGTCTTGGGCCCTGGCAAGGCCAGAAGTTGGCACTGAGACTCCCCCTCCACGAAGGGGAGGCTAAAATTTGCCAACTACCAGCCCCAAAAATTGCCAGGACATTTAGCTCTGCCCAGATTGTCTAGGAAGGTGGAGGAGGGTCTCCTCCAAAAAAAAACAAAGACCGAAGAATGAGCTGCCCACAGGTACAGAATCTAAGTTTCTAACATCCCCAAGGGGGAGAAATCCTGAGCTAAGAATTTAATGTAAAATCAGATCCTGGACCGATGAACTTCTAACTCACCCAGCTGAATCAAATCCAAAACCACTTTCCAGAGATTCTTCCAGGAGCCAGAGTATATAGGATTCCCAAAGGGATGGCTGGGGGGAAGCCTTGCTGAAGATGAGCTCACAATAAAAATTACAGACCACATGAGGGCATGGTTTAACCTTGAGGCAACTTAGTACAGACAGCAAATGGGGAAATTAGCACTTCAAAAGCTTGGTTGTAGAACAGTGTGGAAAAGTCCATAAAATAAATCCAATGTGTTTAAAACAACAAGGAGGTAAAAGGAGTAGAAACCATATTAAAATAACAGCAGATTTCTCATCAGCAGCAATGAAATAAAGATGAACAACAAAATCTAGAGCTGGTTGTTTGTAAGAGCTGAATAAAATTGCCCAAACTGAGGAAATACCAGAAAGGGAAAAAGAGAGAGAAAACACAAACAATAGTGGGAATTAGAAAAAGACCAAAATGATATGTGGGAGGATCATTATTTAACACCTAAGAGAATATCATCAAAGAGTTTATGCAAATATGGGTGACTTTCTGGGAAGTCACTCAAAAAAATAGAAAACCTAAATAGATTGTAGCCATTAACACAATCGATAATGGTTAATTTTAGGTCTTGATCCAAGTGGATTCAGGGACACCTGGATGGCTGATAAAGCATTGTTTCCAGGTGTGCCATGAGGGCGTTTTGGCAGGAGATTGGCATGTGAGTTGGATTGAGTGGGGAAGATCCACTCTCAGTGTGGATGGGCATCATCTAATTGACTGGGGCCTGGATAGAACAAAAAGGCAGGGGACAGGCAAATTTGCTTTCTCTTTCCCCTGGAGGTGAGACACCACCTTTCTTCTGCCCTTGGACATCAGAGCTTCAGGCTTTCTGGTCTTTGGACTCGAGACATGCACCAGTAGCCTCCCAGGTTCTCAGGCCTTTGGCCTCAGGATGAGAGTGGTCTTCCCTGGTTCCGAGGCTTTCAGAATTGGGCTGAGACACAGCGTTGGTATACCTGAGTCCACAGCGTGCAGGCGGCCTGTTATGGGACTTCTCAGTCTCCATAATCATGTGAGCCAATTCCCATAGTCAATCAATCCCCTCTCATATATGTATATATCATCTCCCATTTCTGTCTCTCTGGAGAACCCTAATACAAAATTGAAGCAGAATTAAAACATGCCCCCAAAAAGAAACAGGCCCACTTGGTTTTACTTGGCAAGTTTTACTAAACCTTTAAGAAACTGAAAATTGCTGTTTTATGCAAACTTATTTAGAAAGTGAGTATCACTTTTAAAAAGGTACAATTCATATATAATGATATTTACCACTTCTAGGTATAGAGTTTGATAAATGTGTAATCATGATAATATAGAACATTTCAATCACTTCAAAACATTATCTTGTGCCTCTTTGCAGTCAATGCCCTGCCCTCTACTGATCTGCTTTCTCTTCCTATAGTTTTTGCTTTTCTATAAGTTCATATAAAGGAAATCATACAATATGTAGTCTTTTGTGTCTGAACTCTTACCTGCCTGCCTGCCTTCTTCCCTTCCCTTCCTTGTTCCTTCCCGTCCCTGTTCCCTCCTTTCCTTTCCTTTCCTTTCCTTTCCTTTCCTTTCCTTTCCTTTCCTTTCCTTTCCTTTCCTTTCCTTTCCTTTCCTTTCCTTTCCTTTCCTTCCTTTCTCTCTTTCTCTCTCTCTTTCTCTCTCTCTTCTCTTTCTCTCTTCCCCTCCCTTCCCTTCCCCTCCCTTCCCCTCCCTTCTTTTCCCTTCCCTTCCCCCCCTTCCCCTCCCCTCCCTTCCCCTCCCTTCCTTTCCCCTCCCTTCTTTTCCCTTCCCTTCTCCCCTCCCTTCCCCTCCCTTCCCCTCCCTTCTTTTTCCTTCCCTTCCCCCCTCCCCTCCCCTCCCTTCCCCTCCCTTCCTTTCCCCTCCCTTCCCTTCCCTTCCCTCTCTTCCTTCCTTTCCTTTGCCCCCTCCCCTCCCCTCCCCTCCCTTCCCCTTCTCCTCCCTTCCCCTGCCTTTCCTTCCCTTCCCCCCTTCCCTTCCTTTCCCTTCCCCCTCCCCTCCCCTCCCTTCCCCTTCCCTTCCCTTTCCCCTCCCATCCCCTTCCTTCCCCTCCCCTTCCTTCCCCTCCCTTCCTTTCCCTTCCCCTCCGTTCCCTTCCTTTCCCTTGCCCCCTCCCCTCCCCTCCCTTTCCTTCTCTTCCCCTCCCCTCCCCTCCCTTCCCTCACTTCCCCTCCCTTCCCCTCCCCTCCCTTACCCTCCCCTACCCTCTGCTTCACATCTCACCGATCTTGCCTAGGCTGGTGTCAAACTCCTGGGCTGAAGCAATCCTCTGACCTTGGCTCCCCAAAGTGCTGGGATTACAGGTGTGAGCAACCATGCCCAGCTGTGTCTGGACTCTTTCATTTGGCATAATGCTTTTAAGATATCACCCATGTAGTTGTATACATGAGTAGTTTATTCCTTTTTATTGTGGAGTAGTATTCTATATACCACAGTTTGTTTATCAATTCACCAGTTTTGGACATTGGGGTTGTTTCTAGTTTGGGACTATATGAATCAAGCTGTACTCAGGTGTAAGTCTTTATGCAACCACAAGTTTTCATTTTTCTAGGAATCCCACCTACGAGTGGAATTTCTAGTTGTGTGGCAAGAGCATGTTTGACTTTATAAAAAGCTGCAAAACTGCTTTCCAAAGCAGTTGTACGATTTTGCATTTCTACCAGCAACATATGAGAGCTGCAGTTTCTCCAAACCTTCTCCAATATTTAGTATTGCCAATCTTTTTAATTTTAGCCATTCTAGTATGTGTGTGATGGTATCTCATTGTGGTTCAACTGTAACTTTGATGATGAAACTAAACAGATTAAGAATATATATGTAAGACAACAAAAGCAAGCTATATCCCAGTAATGCAAGGGTGGTTTAACATTACAAAATCTATAAGTATAATTTACTTCATTGATAAAAGTGGGAAATAAACACATTATTTCAATAAATGCAGAAAAAAATGGTAAAAATCATTATAATTATAAAACAAACAAAAACAAAAACAAAACCTCTTTGCAAACTAACAGAGAACTTCCTTACCCTGATAAGCTGTATTTCCAACAAATAGCATATGTAATGATAAAATGTTAGAATCATTCGCTTTCAAATTAGACGAGAATATCACTATCATCACTTCTATGTCATCAAGTCCCTAGACAGTGCACCAAGACAAGAAAAAAAATGAGGTGTCAGAATTAGAATGAAAAACTACAAAACTGTCAATGTTCACAGACGATATGCTCATCCTCATAGAAAATCCAAAGGAACCTTATGCAGCAAAGTCGCTAGATACAAGACCAATGTATGTAAATGAATAATAGTACAATACATTTAATTTAAATTTAAGAATGTCTCAAAAGTTAGCATTAAAAAAGTGAAAAGATTGGGAGGCTGAGGCAGGTGGATCACCTGAGGTCAGGAGTTCGAGACCTGGCCTGGCCAACCTGGTGAAACCCCATCTCTACTAACAATACAAAAAATTAGCTGGGCATGTGGTGGGCGCCTGTAATCCTAGCTACTCGGGAGACTGAGGCAGGAGAATCGCTTGAACCCGGGAGGCAGAGGTTGCAGTGAGCCAAGATCATGCCATTGCACTCCAGCCTGGGCAACAAGAGTGAGACTCCATCAAAAAAAAGAAAGAGAGAAAGAGAGAAAGAGAGAGAGAGAGAGAGAGAGAGAAAGAAGAAAGGAAGGAAGGAAGGAAGGAAGGAAGGAAGGAAGGAAGGAAGGAAGGAAGGAAGGAAGGAAGGAAAAAAGAAAATAAAAACTAGGCTGGTCACTGTGGCTCATGCCTGTAATCCCAGCACTTTGGGAGGCCAAGGTGGGTGGATCATGAGGTCAGGAGATCGAGATCATCCTGGCTAACATGGTGAAACCCCATCTCTACTAAAAATACAAAAAATTAGCCAGGCGTGGTGGCGGGTGCCTGTAGTCCCAGCTACTTGGGAGGCTGAGGCAGGAGAATGGTGTGAACCCGGGAGGCGGAGCTTGCAGTGAGCCAAGATCACGCCACTGCACTCCAGCCTGGGCGACAGAGCAAGACTCCATCTCAAAAAAAAAAAAAAAAAAAATAGTGAAAAGATTGGGAGGCCAAAGCAGATGGATCACCTGAGGTCAGGAGTTCAAGACCAGCCCGGCCAACATGGTGAAACCCCATCTCTACTAAAAATACAAAAAAATTAGCCAGGGTGTGGTGGCAGGTGCCTGTAATTCCAGCTACTCAGGAGGCTGAGGCAGCAGAATTGCTTGAACCTGGGTGGCGGAGGTTGCAGTGAGCCAAGATCGCGCCATTGCACTCCAGCCTGGGCAACAAGAGCGAGCCTCCATCTCAACAACCACCACCACCAAATAAATAAAAAGAAAAATAAAGAAAAAAGAAAAGAAAAACTACAGACTGTGCAGAATGTTTCAGCACATACATATGGCAAAATATGAATATCCAGAACACCTCAAGAACTCCTATAAATGAATAAGAAAGAAGATGAAGAATCCAGTAGAAAAAAAAAGTGAGAAAAAGACATGAACAGGTGTTTCACAGAAAAGGGAAGAGAAAAATGGCCAAGCATAAAAAGATACTCCATATCACCGGCAATCATAGAAATGCCAGTTAAGATGACAATGGGATATCATTTGATTCTCACTGTGATTGATAAAAGTTAAGAAATGTGACAATAGCAAATGTTGATGAGGATATGAAGGCATGAGAATTCTTACATACTGTAGGTAGTAGAACCACATTGAAAAACAATTGGCATTGCCTAGCAAAATAAAGCCCATTTCACCCCTCAGACGTCCCGCAATACAGAGATCATGTTATTGCCACCATTTAACATCTTTACTGAATGAGACTCAGGAAGCTCAAGAGTCTTGTCAGAGTTCACATAAGCTACAATGTTCCTGATTCTTTTTTTTTCTGCTGTCTTATCAGGCAGCGATTCTTTGAGTGGCTTTGCGTTAGGAATGGGAACCCTAAATCTGCCCTTAATTGGCCCCAAGCCAGGGAGCTCTGTCCTGGCTGTGCCTTCAGGCTCTTCAGGACTCTGGGCCACACCACCATGTTCAGCCGGCAGGGGGCGAGTGAGCTACCCACCCTCTTCCCTGGACCGGCATTGCCCCTTAGCTCCAGGAAGACAGTTCCAGGAAACTCCTTAATTTTAAAAAGAGGCATGATCATTATGTCATTAAATTAAAAAGTTGTGCATACGTATTTTTTTTTTTAAGACAGAGTCTCGCCCTGTTACCCAGGCTGTAGTGCAGTGGTGTGATCTCGGTTCACTGCAACCTCTGCCTCCAGAGCTCAAGTGATTCTCCTGCCTCAGGCTCCTGAGTAGCTGTGACTACAGGCATGTGCCACCATGCCTGGCTCATTTTTGTACTTTTAGTAGAGACGGGGTTTCACCATGTTGGTCAGGCTGGTCTTGAACTCCTGGCCTCAGGTGATCTGCCCACCTCGGCCTCCCAAAGTGCTGGGATTACAGGCGTGAGCCACCGCACCCAGCCATGCGTATGTATTAAACAAAATCGAGGAAAAGAAACTAAAGTAGAAAGAATAAACACATTCATTCATAATCCTATTATCAAAGCAAGTATTATTAATATTTGTATACTCATCATCCCACATTTTAAAAGATTCTTTTTTAGGAATTAGCAAACAAACCATTGATGCTTTGTATACCAACATTTTGTTGCTGTTGTCGTTTAACATCACCTTACCATATTTTCCATCAATGACTACATAATAGTCCCTTGAGTGGATAAACCATAGTTCCTATAACTCCTCTTTGCAGAGAGGCATGCTGGTGGCTTTGAGCATTGTGCTATACTATCAACAGTGAATCAACATTTTTGTGTATTTTGTACTTGTGTTTATATTTTTTAGTAGCAATTCCCAGAGGTAGAATCACTGGAACCAAGAGGAATGAAAATGCTTAACCCTTGACCAAATTGCTTTCCAAAAGAGTTAACTACTTTTATGCTCCTGCCAGCAGAGAATGGAAGTTATTGTTTCAGAGGTGAAATTTTTTAAATAATTAAACTTTTGATTTTGAGATATTGTAGATTCACATGCAGTCATAGGAAATATACTGAGAGACTCAATGTAGTTTTTTTACCTAGTTTCACCCAACGGCAACATCTTGCAAAATTATAGTACAAGAGGATACTGTATAGGATATCCTGGTAACCAGGATGCTGACATTGACATAGTCAAGGATATAGAAAATTTCCATCATAATGAGGATCCCTTGTGTTGCCCCCTCTTTTTTTTTTGAAATGGAGCCTCACTCTGTCACCCAGGCTGGAGTGCAATAGCGCTATCTCAGCTCACTGCAACCTCCGCCTCCTAGGTTCAAGCAATTCTCCTGTCTCAGCCTCCCGAGCAGCTGGGATTACAGGCACGTGCCACCATGCCTGGTTACCTTTTTGTATTTTTAGTAGAGACGGGGTTTCACCATGTTGGCCAGGCTGGTCTCAAACTCCTGACCTCAGGTGATACACCTGCCTCAGCCTCTGAAAGTGCTGGGATTACAGGTGTGAGCCACCGCACCCGGCATCGTGTTGTCTTTTTGTAGCCACACTGCACACTGGCCTCTTCCCCTCTCCCCTCTCTGTCCCTGACCCTAACAGTCACTAATCTGTTCTCCATTTATTTATTTTTGTCATTGTAAGAATGTTATGTAAGTGGAATCATGAAGTGAAGTTTTAAAGAAAATTATCATCAAAAACAAATAAACTTATCCATAGAAGAAATACAGAAAACACATTTTTGTTTTATTTCAATTTTTAAGGGTTTTTTTCTTTTCTTTTTTTTTTTTTTTTTTTTTTTTTTTGAGATAAGGTCTCACTCTGTCACCCTGGCTGGAGTGCAGGGACGCTACAGCCTCCTCCTCCCTGTGGGCTCAAGGGATCCTCCTACCTAGCCTCTCAAGTAGCTGGGACTACAAATACATGGGCTAATTTTTAAATATTTTGTAGAGATGACGTTTCATTATATTACCAAGGCTGGTCTTGAACTCCTGATCTCAAGCGATCCTCCCACCTTGGCCTCCCAAAATGCTGGAATTATAGGCATCAGCCACCTTGCCTGGCCTGAGAACACGTCTTTAAACTGGCTAGTCCGTACACCAGCACTGTCCAATAGGAATGTAATGCAAGCCACATGATGTAACTGAAAGTTTTTTATAGCCACTCTAAAAAAAAGTATAAAGACACAGGTTAAATTAATTTTAATCATATATTTTATCTAGCTCAATATGCCATTTCAACATGTAATCAGTATTTTTTAAATCACTGAGATAGTTTACATTCTTTATTCATACTACATTTTAGAAATCTGGGGTATATGTTCAGACTTACCGCATGTCTCCCTTTGGACTTACCGTGTTTCCAGTGCCCAAGAACCACCTGTGGCTGGCTAATGGCCACCATATTGGGCAGCTCAGCTCTAGGCCAGAGTAAACCAAAATCAGATCATGAGAGCGTGGTGTTCATATCTTTAGGCCTGTGGGGGCCCTCACGTTGGCTAGAGGCTCTTGACCTTGGCCGCACATTAGAATCAACTGAGAGTTTTTAAAAACACTAATATCCGGTCCCAGCTCATGCCCCCCCCCCTCGAACCCCCAGAAGGTCACATATAGTTGATCTCGAAGCAACTCAGTATTGGGATTATTTTAAATCCCCCCCAGGTGACACTCATGGGCAGCGGGGATTAAGGACCATTGATATATGGGTCTGGGGTTGGGTTCTATCCAATCCCGTCTGGGCATGGGCTCCTGGGAGAGGTCATGGGCACACCATGCCTTTTCTCCTCTCAATTCCTTACCTGACTTCTTGGAAAGCAGACACTTTCCTGTCTAGCAGCTTCTGGGAGGTTCTGGGCTTTCTGGCCTTGCACCTCCCCGGCCCACCCCAAATCTCTGCCTCCTTCACCTAGAGGCAGTGAACAAGGCTGGTTTTAGACTGAGGTGCATACAAGCCTCCCCACCCATTGCTCCCAACCCATGAGCGCCATCTTCTGAGGCCCAGTATTTTCCACCCTGGGCTCAGGCAGCCTGGTGGTCAACCTGCCTCCTTTCTGGATCCGGGAGTAAAGATGGCCATTTGATGACAGCCCAAGGCCTACATCCTCATAGCCCCTCTGCAGAGGGACAGCCATTCCCGTATTATTTATGAGGCTCTGAGTGGCTAAGTGAGTTCTCTGATGGCCCCAGCTCCTCAACTGGCATGACTAAGAGTCCCAGGCCTGGGGCTTTCCCACCCCTTACGCCCCCACCAGCACCTCTGCATCTGCCCGACGGGATCTCCAGCTGAGCGGCAAGCAGGAGGTGTGGCATGAGCCAGGCTGAGGTTAACGCTTGTCCTGCCTTGCGCTTCTTTTTCCAGACCAGTGCTCTCCGATGGGCAGCAGCATGTTGCTGGCTGAGGAACAGGTCAAGCTGCAGCCCCCTCCCTCCCCACATCTTCTCACCGACTGTCTCCTGGGGCCCCATGAAGAGTGAAATCTTCCCCTCCATCCTGGCTGTGGGGTCCCTCCCCAGGCATCTTATTCTGCCATCCAGCCAGGAGATAGCACCTGCTCTTTAATGTGACTCTTGAGAGATAAACTCAAGATACTCACAATGTTCTTTAAAGAGAGGTGGTTAAGGTGAGAATACTTTGAATTCATCTCTCAAGAGTCACCAGTCATCTGCCAAGGCACAGCCTTGTGGTGACAGCAACTGCACCCTCCGAGAACCACCTTCCTGGGCCATGAGAAGCGATGGCTTTTACTGTGGCTCCTATATGACCTTGGGCTTCCTCACTCATAGGGACACGCTCCAACCCAGGCAGCGGGGCGCTCAGGTGTGTTCAGACACCATTTCATCTGAAGTCACGGGGGCAGAGATGGGGAGGAGAAAATGCCACGTTGAGAACTGACACCTCTGAGAAATACATCATCTATTGTAAAGCTTTTTTCTCTCCTTCTGCATGTACTTCAAGAGCCTCACCCTGAAGTGTCTGGTACATCATTTCTCTTTTTGTACTCATGTTTCAGGGGCTAGAACTCAGGGCTTATGGGTGTTGCATCTGGACCCCTGACCACCTGTCTAGTTCCTCTCTTTGAGTTGGCTTTGGGGGAGAAGGGGAGGGATAGAGTGTGGTGGAGGGAAGGAGAGGTTTGGGTGTGTGTCCTACATATCATTAGAATCCTGGTTTACAGTAAAATGTGCTGGAGGCAGGAAAACGATGCTGGAAGGAGGTATTTATAGAAGCGCATCACAGAGCTTTGTAACCTGGCAGGGCCATATTTGGTTATCTTGCGAGAATCCTCCTTGGGCAGCACCGTGTTTCTCTTGAGGGGCGTGTCTTCTGCATGGCGCTGAGGCTGGCTCTAAGTGCGTTCCAGGGAGCTTTTCTAAAGCCAGATTGCTTTCCCTCCCCAGGCTTCTCCAATCCCTCCTTCCTCCCTTCACCTCAAAAGGAAGAATCAGCAGAAAAATAAATTTTATCTTAAAACAGAAATACTGGCTCTAATCATGGAGGGGGCTGGGCATGATTAAGAATAACTCAGTGTCCAGCAAGAAACACTCGGTTGCTTTCTCCCCTCTCCCTCCTCCTCCTCTTCCCCCTTCCCCTTTTCTCTTCCTCTCCACCCTCTCCCTCCTCCCGTCTTCTTTCTCATCCACCTCCTCCATAATCACTATTTTGTAAGGAAAATACTGGGTTCGTCCATTCACCCGCATGATGCCAAGGCCCAGGAGAAAAGGACTTGAATCTTTAACTTGCTTATCTTAGGTAAGAAGCTGATAATGTTGAGAAAAACCAGGTCAGAGTTTTCATTTGCTATTCAGGAATCTCTGTTTTTCAGAAGTGAGAGTTTTCAAAGTGGTGAGCTAAGCATTCTGTCCAAGCTTACCTATGCAGCCTCACGAGAACCAGGCTGAGAGGTGAATGAGAGACAGTTTAGTATAGCAGATAATTGGGCTAGATTGCTGGGTTCAAATCCTAGCTCCCCCACTTTCTAGCTGGGTGACCTTGGGCAAATAGCTTTACCATTCTGTGTCCCAACCCCCTTATCTGTAAAGTGGGGACAATAAGCTTGATGAAGATGAACTACGCCGTACCCGGACACATCCTAGTCAAAATGTCAAAAAACAAAGATGAAATTCTGAAAGCACAGAGAGAAATGTGATTCATTGCACACAAGGGAACTCCCCCATAAGAGTAAGAGCTGACTTCTCATCAAACACACTGGAGTCAAGAAGGCAGTGGGTCCGTCTATTTAAAGTGCTGGAAGAAAAAAAAAATAGCGTCAGCCAAGAATCTTATAGCAATAAAACGATCCTCCAAAAATGTAGATGGAATGAAAATAGCCCAGATAAACAAAAACTGAGAGAATGTGTTGCTGGAAAAGCCATTTGACCAAAAAAAAAAAAAAATGTTAAAAGAATTTCTTCAGACTGAAAGCAGGTGACATCAGACATTAATTTGAATTCCCATAAAAAACAAAGAGGGACCGGGTGCAGTGGCTTATGCCTGTAATCCCAGCACTTTGGGAGGCTGAGGCGGGCAGATCACGAGGTCAGGAGATCGAGACCATCCTGGCTAACACAGTGAAACTCCGTCTCTACTAAGAAATACAAAAAATTAGCCGGGCCTGGTGGCAGGTGCCTGTAGTCCCAGCTACTCCGGAGGCTGAGGCAGGAGAATGCGTGAACCTGGGGGGCGGAGCTTGCAGTGAGCCGAGATCGTGCCACTGCTTGGGCGACAAAGCGAGACTCCATCTCAAAAAAAAAAAAAAAAAAAAAAAGAGGACCAGTAAAGATAATTACATAGACCAAGCTTGTCCAACCCACGGCCCACAGGTGGCACGTGGCCCAGGACAGCTTTGAATGCAGCCCAACACAAATTCGTAAACTTTCTTAAAACATTATAAGACTTTTTTTGATTTTTTTTTCTTTTTTTTTTTTTTTAGCTCATCAGCTATCGTTAATGTTAGTGTATTTTATGTGTGGCCCAAGACAATTCTTCCAATGTGGCACAGG
Source organism: Macaca mulatta (assembly GCF_049350105.2). Lineage (NCBI taxonomy): Eukaryota > Metazoa > Chordata > Mammalia > Primates > Cercopithecidae > Macaca > Macaca mulatta. The sequence continues at coordinate 76,614,181 of NC_133421.1, forward strand.
GAAGCCAGAAGATCAGACAACCCTGATGTAGATAATTGGGTAAAAAAGTAATCATATATGCTACATAAGCATTTTACGTATTATCTTGTGCACATGCACACACACACACAAAAGAAGTATAACTGCATATTTCTTCTCGACAGATATAAAAAGCCATTGTATAAAAATATGTACAAAATTGAATTGTTGGGCTTATCACATATGGAATTGTAATATTTGACAATAACAGCACAAAGGAGGCGGGGGAAGGGGGAGCCAGGCTGTACTGAAGTAAGGAAATGACATCAAGTGGTAACTCATATACACCGGAAGAAATGAAGAGAACCAGAATAATTAATTAAAAGGTTAATGTAATAAATATTTTTTAAAAGAATACCTGTGTGCACTTACCATGTGCCAGGCTAGAGTCTCTATTTTAAGCTTGTTACATGTGTTACCTCGTAACCCTTTAAAGAAGATGCCGTTGTTATCCCTGGTTTAATCATAGTGCCTACTGCAAAGCATTGTTGAGAGATTGTGTGAATTAATGTGTGTAAATTCCTAGAACAGTGTCTGGCACGTGGTCCTGGTCCAATAAATGTCATCCTGCTGGAATACGGGTGCAGACGTACATGGGTGAGGGAGGCTGAGGAAGGGTGAAAAAGCCCTGGTGTGGCTTCCTTGCAGGCTTCTGAAGCCTGGGCCTGATAAATGACCAGTGTCACTAGAATTAGATCAAGTCTGAACATTGTTTCTGTCTACACATATTAACACACAGGGTACCAAATTGTTTTCCATTTCTTGCTGGTTCTTATTGCACCCGTTAGCCGCTGGGGCTGTGAGCACTGGGTGTTCAGCTGGAGCTGCCAGAGGCAGTGGCCTGAGCAGGCTCCTAATTGCCAACAGTTAAGACTTCATGTCACTGAATTATGAGGTTTGCAACCCCCATTGCTACTATGTTTAAGCGGAATCTAGAGGAAGAAGAAAGCAGGCAATCCTGCCTTTTCTAAAGGGTGTTTTGCTTTCTGCAAATGCTGAAAAATAAAAATGTCTGGTGTGGTGGGAGTTAGGTGGTGGCTCCCTTCACCTTGGGGCTGGTCTTTGGGCTGGTGTGTCTCTCCTGCTGCTGGGGTCCCTGGTGCACCCTCTGGCTGAGTTATGTGACTTGGCATGGCAAAGAGTTGGGTTGTGTCTGCAGGGCATGGCTGATGGTGGGTCTGGGAGTGATTTGAGTCATAAGTCGGAGGAGCAGAAAGCTCCGAGAAGCAGAAATACTTGCTCAAGACCTCATCTCTATGTTGTTGGAAAAAGGCAGAATTTTTTAAATGTATGGATTAAATGGAAGAGAAAGCTGGTCTCCATCTCTTCATAGGTGTAGGTGTTGGGGAGATGTGAATAGAGTCTGCGCTCGGGGGCTACACATACCTAGCTATGAATCCAAACTGTCACGTACAAACTGCCTTAGAGAGCTCTCTCTATATATCTGTGTGTGTGTGCACACACATGCACACGTGTGTATGCAAAAGTGCACACACACACATATACAAAATGCTTATGTAGTGTATATATGATTACTTTTTTACTCAAGAATATCACACTTTCCACATTGAGCATACGGAACTTCCTCATATACAATAGTTATAGAATATTCTATTATATGGTTGAATCCTAATTTATTTAACCAGCATCGCCTGCCCCCCTCCCCAGCATTGGTCATTGAAGCAGTAGAGATACGCTTCCATATGCATCTTAGCATAGTTTTCCCAGAATAGCCACAGAGTACATTCCCAGCTATCGAATTACTAGGTCATGGAATAATTACATGTTTAATTTTGGAGGATTCCACCAAATAGATCTGTACACTCACTCCTACCAAGAGTATATGAGAGTGCCGTGTCTTACAACCTTGTCTGCCAGCATATTCTCTCTCTCTCTCTCTCTCTCTCTGTGTGTGTGTGTGTGTATGTGTATGTGTGTGTCTCAGAAGGGGTTTACCAATTCTACTGGTGGATATTGTATTTTTTTATTTGTTAATTTCTGCTGTCTTATTGTTTCCTTTCTCCTTTTATGGGGTTTATTTACATTCTTTTTCCACTTTCTTGGGCTAGGTAGTTAGATGGTTTACTTCTAGCCCACTTTTTTTTCTAATATATGTCCTTAAGGTTATAATTTTCCTCCTAAGCTAAGTTTGCTTTACCCAACAAGTTTTAATAAGTTTTGTGTCTATCATTATTCAGTTCAACAGACAAAGAGAACATCTTAAATTTAGTCAGAGAACAAAAGGCACATTAACTTCAGATTAATTCTACATATAGTTTAAACCCACAAGATAGTATTATTATTCCTTTTTTCCTTTTTATACTCACTGTTGTTGTTGTTGTTGTTGTTGTTGTTGTTTTGAGATGGAGTCTCACTCTGCCACTCAGGCTGGAGTACAGTTGCGCCATCTCAGCTCACTGCAACCTTCACCTCCTGGGTTCAAGCAGTTCTCCTGCCTCAGCCTCCCAAGTAGCTGGGAATACAAGCATGCACCACCACGCCCAGCTGATTTTTGTATTTTTAGTAGAGACAAGGTTTCACCATGTTGACCAGGCTGGTCTTGAGCTCCTGACCTCAGGTGATCTGCCTGCCTTGTGCTCCAAAGTGCTGGGATTACAGGCATGAGCCACTACCCCCAGCCTACACTCACTGTTGATTGAGATTTATACACATAATCACTCTTTTTATTGTTCCTCTTCTCTTCTGCATTTCTATGCTTCAGTGCCAATTGTTCTGCCTGAAGAATCTGTTTAGTATTTTCTTTTTATTCAAGTCAGCTGATGACAACTTTCTTCCATTTTTGTTGGCCTGAAAATATTTCTATGTTGCCTTCAATGTTGAGGGATATTTTTACTGGATAGGAAATTCTAAGTGGACGATTACTTTCTTTAAGCATATTAAAGGTGTTTTCATGTTTTGTTCTGGCATTCATCATTCCTGTGTCTGATGTTTCATGCCTCTTGATATGTCCAGTAACTTTTGATTGAATGCTAGACATCTGTGTGGAACACAATAGAAGTTTTTGGCATTGTCATCTTCCCCAAAGTAGGATTCACTTTTGCTTTTGGCAATCTGTTAGGTAGGAGAAGATTGCCTATATCCAGTCACAAATTGAGCTGATGTGAAGATGGGTTTCAGTCTTTGTGAAGGCGGATCTATTACTTGCTCACCTAGAGTAGGAGCCTTCCCAGACCCGCATTTGAAAGATTGAGCTATTTACCAGACCTGTCCTCCTTGGCAGGCTCTAAACTCCAATGTTGAGTCCATAGCATCATAAGATTGCTGTACCATCTCAACCTTTTGTTCTGCCTCTCAGACTCACATTCTGTGTGAACTGGCACACACTTCAAGTGCAGAATTGTACAAAATGTAAGGCTTATCTCAACGCATTTCCTTCATCTTCAGTTATTGACCTCTAAAATATTGGTTTCCTTGATTTCTCTCCAATTTCTTCCAATAGATTTAATCCAACTGTTTCAGTTATTTTCAGCAAGAAGGTTGGTCCCATGCTATATAAGCTAGTCCATTATAGCCAGAAATGGAAGTCTGAACTCTGTTTTTATTTCCATTGATTGATTTATTTTTTCATCAGCATCAAACTGTTTAAATGTTTGTAGCTGCATAATAAGCATGAATAGCTGGTAGTTCCCACTCATTTATGTTCATCGTTAAAAGAAATGTCCTGGTTATTCTAAAATGCATCCTTTAGACTAACCCCAGAACCATGCATCATCTTCTAAACCAAACTCATTTCATTGAATTCATAGGTTAATTGAAAGATGAGTTGATATTTTTATAACATTGTATTCCTATTTTAAAATGTGGTATTTCATTTATCAGTCTTGTTTTATGTTCATCAATATATATTTTTAAGGTGAGGTCTCAGTATGTTGCCCAGGCTAGTCTTGAATTCCTGACCTCAAGCCATCCTCCTGCCTCAGCCTCCCAAGTGTTGAGATTACAGGCATGAGCCACTGTGTCTTGGTCATTCAACAGTAGTTTTAAGGTTTTCTTTATGTAGCACTGGTATATAACTTATTACGTTTATTTCCAATAGTTTATCATTTTGTTACTAGATAGCTATTATTTTCTAATGCCTTACATTTTCCGACTGGCTACTATTAGTGTGGAGCTGTTTATTTTTTAATGTTATTTTTGTGTACAGCCATTTATCTCAACACTTGTATTATTGCTTATCTTTTTTTCAGCTGGTTTTGATTTGGGCATCCATATGTTTACAGTGTTGCACAGGTGGTGATGATGTACCCCAAGAAGTTTCAAATCACTGATGTAAGACATTCTGCTTTACGCAGGAGGTCCTGGAATTTTCTGGAGTATCATCAATAGTATAGAAGTTTCAATCTAGCAAATCACGTAGATACAGCAAACAGAGCTGAGCAGAGCCAAGGTTCCAAATTCTCAGTAGAAATAGAGACTCTTCTGTTGCAGGGCTGTTTCAAATTCTCTGTGTATATGTAGTAGGACATTTGTTGTACCCCAGGCATCAGGGGTAAAAATACCTTTAAAATCTTTCAGATCAAGTCTGACTTATTGATTGATTGATTGATTGATTGAGATGGAGTCTCACTCTGTCTCCCAGGCTGGAGTACAGTGGCGCGATCTCAGCTCACTGCAAGCTCCGCCTCCTGGGTTCATGCCATTCTCCTTCCTTAGCCTCCTGAGTAGCTGGGACTACGGGCCCCCGCCACCACACCCGGCTAATTATTATTATTATTATTATTTTGTATTTTTGGTAGAGACTGAGTTTCACTGTGTTAGCCAGGATAGTCTTGATCTCCTGACCTCATGATCCACCCGCCTCGGCCTCACAAAGTGCTGGGATTACAGGTGTGAGCCACCGTGCCCGGCCAAGTCTGACAAAATTTCTTTTTTTTTTTTTGAGACGGAGTCTCGCTCTGTCGCCCAGGCTGGAGTGCAGTGGCCGGATCTCAGCTCACTGCAAGCTCCGCCTCCTGGGTTTACGCCATTCTCCTGCCTCAGCCTCCCGAGTAGCTGGGACTACAGGCGCTCGCCATCTCGCCCGGCTAGTTTTTTGTATTTTTTAGTAGAGACGGGGTTTCACCGTGTTAGCCAGGATGGTCTCGATCTCCTGACCTCGTGATCCACCCGTCTCGGCCTCCCAAAGTGCTGGGATTACAGGCTTGAGCCACCGCGCCCAGCGTCTGACAAAATTTCTAAGAATGCTAAAAAAAATTGTGTTGTTTAAGCTAGAAATTCCACTTAATTTCACTTGCAGAATTTATCCTGAGAAAATTCTTGTAGATGCCCACAGATATTTAGCTGTAAGTATGGTTATTTATTGTTGATTACAATAGAGGAAATTTTGGAAACAACCTAGATGTTCTAGAGTAGAGAAATGGCTACATCAGTTTTGGTATATGCAAATCAGCAACTATATATATTCTGCAGCTACTAAAAACAGTGCAGAAAATATTGATGCTATTAAGTAAAATAAAACTAGTCCCCACTATGGATGATATGTGCAGTATGGTCCCTTTTTAAAATTATTTTTTTGACAGGGTCTTGCTCTGTTGCCCAGGCTGGAGTGCAATGGTGCGATCATAGCATAACCTTGAATTCCTGGGCTCAAGTGATCTTCTCACTTCAGCCTCCCAAAGCACTGGGATTATAGCACTGCACCACACTTTACCTTCCATTTTATTTTATTTTTACATTTTATTTTATTTGAAGTTCCAGTATACAAGTGCAAGGTTTATAGGTTACCTAGGTAAACGTGTGTCATGGTGGTTTGCCACATTTATCAACCCATAACCTAATAGCATTAGCTATTTGTCCTGATGTTCTCCCTCCCTCTACCCCCTACTGGCACTGACAGGCCCTGGTGTGTGTTTTTCCCCTCCTTGTACCCATGTGTTCTCATTGTTCAGTTCCCACTTATGAGTAAGGACATGCAATATTTGGTTTTCTGTTTCTGTGTTAGTTTGCTGAGGATGATGGCTTCCAACTTCATCCATGTCCCTGCAAAGGACATATCTCATTCCTTTTTATGGCTGCATAGTATTCCCTGGTGTATATGTACCACATTTTCTTTATCCAGTCTATCACTGATGGGCATTTGGTTGATTCCATGTCTTTGCTCTTGTGAATAGTGCTGCAATAAACATACGTGTGCATGTATATTTATAATGGAATGATTTATATTCCTTTGGGTATATACCCAGTAATGGCATTGCTGGGTCAAATTGTATTTCTGGTTCTAGATCCTTGAGGAATATCCATACTGTCTTCCACAATGGTTGAACTAATCTACATTCCCACCAATAGTGTAAAAAGCCACAGCTAGCCTGTCTGCCAGGAGTCCAGGCTACAGAGCTGAGGATACCAAGCTCTGGCATACCCCTGCCACACTGCATTCCAAAACTTCCTGGAGTGGAGATCAGTGTCTAATACAACTCCTCTCATCCTTGGTTTGGCAGGAGGTAACTGATGGTCCAGTTTCCATAGGGACCTAGGTAAACGTGTGTCATGGTGGTTTGCCACATTTATCAACCCATAACCTAATAGCATTAGCTATTTGTCTATTTTCCATACACAGCCTTGCCAGCATCTATTTTTTCTTGACTTTTTAATAATCACCATTCTGACTGACAAGATGGTATCTCATTGTGGTTTTGATTTGTATTTCTCTAGTGATCAGTGATGTTGAGCTTTTTTCATATGTTTGTTGGCCACATAAATGTCTGCTTTTGAGAAGTGTCTGTTCATGTCCTTTGTCTACCTTTTTATGGGGTTGGCTTTTTTTCTTGTAAATTTGTTTAAGTTTCTTGTAAATTCTGGATATTAGACCTTTGTCAGATGGGTAGATTGCAAAAACTTTCTCCCATTCCGTCATCTGTCTGTTCGCTTTGATGACAGTTTCTTTTGCTGTACAGAACCTCTTTAGTTTGATTAGATCCCATTTGTCAATTTTTGCTTTTGTTGCAATTGCTTTTGGTGATTTCATCATAAAATCTTTGCCCATGCCTGTGTCCTGAATAGTATTGGCTATATTTTCTTCTAGGGTTTTTATGGTTTGGGATTTTACATTTAAGTCTTTAATCCATCCTGAGTTAATTTTTGTATAAGGTGTAAGGAAGGGGTCCAGTTTCAGTTTTCTGCATATGGCTAGCCAGTTTTCCAAGCACCGTTTATTAAATAAGGAATCCTTTCCCCATTGCTTATTTTTGTCAGGTTTGTTGAAGATCAGATGGTTGTAGATGTGTGATCTCATTTCTGAGATATCTATTCTGTTACATCGATCTCTGTGTCTGGGTACCAGTGCCATGCTGTTTTGATTACTGTAGCCTTGTAGTATAGTTTGTAGTAATGTAGCATGATGCCTTCAGCTTTGTTGTTTTTCTTAGGATTGGCCTTCTATTTTAAATGCATAGAAAATTTCTGCAAAGACAACAATGATAGAATTACTATTATCACTACTCGGTTAGTGCTACCTGGCTAGATGACCCTCCTACTTGGTGTTTATGTCCATGTCTTTGAGGAAATATTGTGATATTTATGAGACATTTTGTTGGACTTTCAGTAAAGGCATTGTCAGCTCTCTCTCCAGCTAGTCTTCTTCTTTTTTTAAGAGCAGTGACCCTTGGTGGGTGCCCATCATGCCCCTTGGTCCCTATGGAAACTGGACCATCAGTTACCTCCTGCCAAACCAAGGATGAGAGGAGTTGTATTAGACACTGATCTCCACTCCAGGAAGTTTTGGAATGCAGTGTGGCAGGGGTATGCCAGAGCTTGGTATCCTCAGCTCTGTAGCCTGGACTCCTGGCAGACAGGCTAGCTGTGGCTTTGCTCTTAGTCTCGGGGCAGAGAGAGCCTCACACTCCAAAAGCATAATCCTGGGGTTTTGTTTTTGTCAAAGGACAGGAATCCCTGCCCAGCAATGCTCACTCTCCAAAGTGCCTCAACAATGTGGCAGAGAGAGTTTGGCGGGGCCAGCAGGGAAAAGGGGCCATTCATCAGGCCCTCCCTCCCCCATTAGCTGGCAGCTTCATGACCACTTGTTAGGGGCCAGTGTCTCTAAGAGGATCCCAGGTTGAAAGAGCAGGACTGTAATGACACCTAGAGGTCTCCAGTCTCCAGGTGACATACCCCCTTCTGATGCTGAGTCCCTGCTGTGCTTGACATGTCCTTAGTACACACCTGACCCATGTTTGCTAATATTATATTTATCCTTTGTCTACCGAGATGCCACTCTGTCCACCGTGAAGACAACTTTTACATCATTAAACAGAGCATTTTTATCTCCTCACATCAGAAAAAACTAAAATCTCTCCAATTCGTTGATATGGAGGTGAGAGAGGAGACAGGAGGGCTGAAATTTGTCAGGGATGGAAAATAAAATTCTGCAGGGAGCAACTGCCATGGAATTTGGAGAGCTGGACAAAGATGAGAAAGTCTGAGCCATTTTGCCCTTTTCAGGGGCAAATTTACCTTATTAAATCTGCCTTGTTATCGCTTTTTGGGTATCAGGTTGTGCTTCTTTCTTCTTCTTCCTTTTTTTAAATCTTTTTGAGATGGAGTCTCACTCTGTCATCCAGGTTGGAGTGCGATGGCGCGATCTTGGCTCACTGCAACCTCTACCTCCCAGGTTCAAGCGATTCTCCTGCCTCAGCCTCCTGAGTAGCTGGGATTACAGGTGTGTGCCATCATGCCTGGCTAATTTTTGTATTTTTCGTAGAAACGGGGTTTCACCAAGTTGGCCAGGCTGGTCTCAAACTCCTGACCTCAAGTGATTTCTCTGACTCAGCCTCTCAAAGTGCTGGGATTACAGGTGTGAGCCACCTCACCTGGCCAGGTTGTGCTACTTTTTGATTGCAGCATTGTACCGAGATGGCATGAGGTAACCCAGACTTACTTGACAAGTCTTTCATAAATCTTCACAATAACTCTTATGAAGTTATCCCTGTTTTACAGATGAAGAAACTGAGGTTTAGCATGGTCATGTGACTGGCCCAGGATGGTACATGGGAGAGCCAGCATTACATCCCAGATTTGCCTACTTCCATGTGCCATTCACTCCCCCATGTAGCTATAAACTCTGGGGACTAAACTATGACCCCCAGGCCCTCCGTCACTGTCACATTCTGGACAAGGCCATGCCTGGAATTTATATCACATCAAGGTAGTAAGAAGGAGCTAAGTTAGTGAGTAAAGAAGTTATTTGGGTAACTTCCATTGTGTATCAAATTATCTTGAAACATAATGGTATAAAACAGCAACTGTTTTATTGTGCTCATGATTTTATAGGTGTGGAATTTGGGAAGTGCTCAACTAGGCAGTTTTTACATGGAGCTTCTCATGCAGATGCAGTCAGATGTTGGCTGGGGCTGCAGTTATCCGAAGGCTCAACTGGGCTGGATGTCCATCCAAGATGGCCCAATCCCATGGCTGGCAGCTAGTGCTGGCTATTGGTTGGAAGCTTAGTTGGGCTGTCAAGCAGAGCACCTGCACATACTCTCTAAACAAGTGGTTCTCAACCAGAGGTGGTTTTCCCATCAAAGGGACACTTTTGTCTATCACAACTAGAGTGCTACTAACATCTGGTGGATAGAGGCTAAGGACGCCATCCTGCAATGCACATGACAGCCCCCAGAAACAAAGAAATATTCAGCCACAAATGTCCATAGGGTTAAGGTGGAGAAACCCTGTTCTAAAGCATGGTGGTCCCAGGGTGTCAGGTTTCTTACATGAGGCTGGCTTCCCCTGAGTGAACTCCAGAGAGAACCTGGTGGAAGCTACATCTCCTCTTATGACCCAGCCTCGAAAGTCACATAGTGTGAGGTGTGGTGGCTCACACCTGTAATCCCAGCACTTTGAGAGGCCGAGGCAGGTGAAATCACTTGAGGTCAGGAGTTCAAGACCAGCCTGGCTGACATGGTGAAACCACATCTCTGCTTAAAAATACAAAAATTAGCTGGGCGTAGTGATGGGCACCTGCAATCCCAGCTACTCGAGAGGCTGAGGCAGGAGAATTTCTTGAACCTGGGAGGCGGAGTTTGCAGTGAGGGAGATCACGCCATTGCACCTCCAGCCTGGACGACAGGGTGAAACTCCATCTCAAAAAAAAAAAAAAAAAGTCACATAGCATCACTTCTGTGTACTTTATTTGTCAAAGCAGTCACAACGCTGCCTAGACTCATGGACAGGAGACAGGGCCCCTGCCTCTTAATGGAGTGTCAAAGATTTTGTGGTCATTTTTTCACAACCAAGGAAGATAATGGGGATCAGCATAGTGGGAAGCAGGCAGGGCCAGAGAAGCACTGGGGGTTTTCCTCTGGTCACCAGCCCATCCTGCTGGACACTGGCCATGCTGACACTGAGTCACTGGACAAGCTCCCAGGAGCAGCTCTTGTCACTGACTCCAAAGCCTTGTCAGGAACCCCTACACCATGAACCCTTTATCAAAGCACTCTGAGTTTTCTCTGGACCAGTAGGAAACTGAGATCAGGGTGTCTGTATTTGACTCTCTTTCCACTTTCTTCCTCCTTCTCTCCAATTAAACCCTATCCATCCTTCCCAGCAGTTGATAACTGGGCTCTCACTTGCTCCTGTAACCTCTGTCTACCTCTGGGCACCTAAGCACTTCATTGCAAGTCCTTTTATTGTTGGCTTGAGCAGGGGAATGTGCCATTAATGATTTAATCTCCACAAGACATTTCTCCCTAGTTGCTAGTCATGGATGATAATTAGCAACTGTTAATTCCTGATAATTAACAAGCTGATACTTAGAGGTAATCGTGCCTTGGTAATCATCTTAAAAAGCTCCCGTCTCTACTAAAAATGCAAAAAAAATTAGCTGGGCACGGTGGCGGGCCCCTGTAGTCCCAGCTACTTGGGAGGCTGAGGCAGGAGAATGGCGTGAACCCGGGAGGCGGAGCTTGCAGTGAGCCAAGATTGCGCGGCTGCACTCCAGCCTGGGGCTACAGAGCGAGACTCCGTCTCAAAAATAAATAAATAAATAAATAAATAAATAAATAAATAAATAAATAAATAAAATAATAATAAAAGCTCAAGAAGGCTGCCTGCTTCTGGAAGCCAGTCCTCAAAAGATGACACTACATGTTGGCATCTCTACCCCAGGAGTTTAGCTGGAGCCCTGCACTTTTGTATACAAGGGCAGTGATTGGAGAATAGATCACTCTCATCTTTGATTTAGTTTTCTTCTCTGATTCTGGAAACAATACATGTTCTTTGAGAAACTTTGTTGAGCACAGAGAAGTATTTTTTAAAAAAAATGCATAACCTAATTACCTGGAAGCAGCCACCATCAACATTTTGGGTTATTTCTTTCCAGTCTGTGAATTTTGTTTACAGTTGAGTTTAGGTTAAAAGTGTGATGTTGCATTCAACTTCATTCATTTACTATTATAGTGTAAACATTTTCTCTTGTGGTAGCAACTTATAAAAAATGGCTCCTCTCCTATAAGAAAAATCAAATGAACGTGAGATTCGTGGGATAGAGAAGGAACCGTGTAAAAGCAGAAGCTCGAACAAGGGCCTAGGAATGCAGTCCAGACTAGGGTGCATTCAAGGTCACTCCTGTCCCTACTGAAGACACTGGGTGGGAGAATATTTAACACATGCACAACTACGTAGGAAAAACGACTAAAAGGCAATGAACTAAGATATTAATAATGATGGTGTTCTCAGAGTGGGAAAGCACAGGTAATTTTCATTTTCTGTGTTATATAATTTTCTGTGCAATACAGAAAAAAAAGTACTGGGTCAGGATCTAAAATATTTCTAGTGCACACTTTTATCTTTCCAAGTAACTGGCTGGGTAATCCCAGGTACTTCTCCCCTCTGGATTTTGGTTTCCTGTGTGTAGTTTGAGGGAAATATTAGTCCTGCCACCCCACAAGGTGGGTTTCAGAAGTAGAAATCCTGGGTCATAGTGCACCTCCAAGAAGCTACCAGAAGATATGGCTGGATGACTCCCAACAATATGCCCTATAGTATCAAAAGAGAAGCCTTTATGTGACACTTGGCCACTTCTAAAGAAACATTTCCGAATACTGTGTCTCATACATTTCTAGATTGCCTGAGTGACCTACTTTGGATGATTTTCCTTCTTCCCAACACTCTTTGAACCCATATTTCTTCAGCAGGGAGATGATGTAGTCCAAGCATAGACTTTGGAGTTAGACCAGGGTTTAAAACCAGCCTACCACTCACCTATGATTTCCTGTAGGCTACTCCACATCTGTAACCCTGAGTTTCTCCATCCACAAAGTGGGACTAATCCCACCTACTCATGGGGTTATCGTGAGGTCCTGATGAAACCCTGTACATGAAGGGCTTTGCACAGTGCCTGGGGGCTAACCAATACTCAGTCAATAACATTATTTATTTATAAATAAATAGGATTATGTAATAAAAGCATAGATATAATTTTGTAATGAATAAGATTGCTGTTTTTCACCCCAGGTAGCATTCCATAAATGTATTACATACTCTGGAAATAGATGAAACTTTTTGGTTTTCCTAGGTCTATTCCAGGCTTTAGGATCTGCTGTTGTAGAGTCTGGCAGGCAAGGTCACTTTCAGCCTCTTCTTTTATTTCTTGCTTCTGTAGATTAAGATCCAATCTCCTCTCCACTTTCATCTTTTCAAATCTCCAAGACATGAATCTTTTTCATCTCCCTGCCAGGCTTAACATTAAGATTGGCTGCTCAGCTTCAACCAGGTAACAGCAGTCATGCTTCGGAAGTTCTGATCCATTCTCTCTGCAAGACGCAGGGGCTTAGTCCACTGTTGCTTAATAACAATACCTTATGCCAGGATCATGCTTTAGATTTTTTTCAAAGCGTAGTCGTATCTGCTGTCACGTTTAATCACACCAGCAATTTTGTGGAGTGAGCAAGGCAGGTCTTCCTATTCTTCCTGGCAGGTAGTGTGGTTCCCAAAGTGGGTTTCACAGAACATGATGTCTTTTTTTTTTTTTCTCAATTAAGTTTGGAAAATACTGAAATAAGCAAAGCTAATCAAGCTTTTCAAAGTCTTTACCATAATGTGCAATGCAGTTCTTCAAGAGCTAGGTGCAGTGCTTCTCACAAGCTGGGTTTTTTTTCTTTCTTCCTTTTAACCACTTTTTCTAGAATATTCCATGGAATTATTGCTCCATAGAACCCACTTTGGATAAACTCATGGGGGTGGGAGTTTGAGAATGCAAGCCTTGTAAAAGGGCTTGGGAGTGGGGCAAGGTAAGGTTCAAATGCAGGTACCACCATTTGCCAGCTGAGTGCTCTTGTGTAAGCTTCTTAACCTCTCTGATCTCAGTTTGCTCACTTGTAAAATGGGGATGGTAATAGAATAGCCAGGATTAGAATAGGGAGTAAAGTACTTAACAGGATGCCTAACAATGATAAACATTCAATATACTTTAGCTTTTATTGTTAGTCTCTTCCTCCATGTTATCCAGGAGAAAACTAGGCTTCAGAGAGTGTCTTAATTTGTTCTGTGTTGCTATAAGAGAATACCTAAAACTGGATAATTTAAAAGAAAAGAGGTTTATTTAGCTCTTGGTTCTGCAGGCTGAAACATTCAAGGCCATATCCCTGGCCTGTGATGAGGGCTTTCATATGGCATCACAACACAGCAGAGAACTCACCACCATGATAACAACACCAAGCCATTCCTGAGGGATCCCGTGACCCCGGACACCTTCCTAGGCCCACCTCCCAACACTGCCACATTGAGGATCAAATTTCAACATGAGCTTTGGTGGGGACAAACAAACCACCTTATCCAAACCAAAGAAGAGGGGTTAATTTCCCAACCTTACATGGATGTTTAGTAGCATGGTTGAGTGTTGTAAGTTCAAGGCTCTGTTCGCCTATGGGAGCCATATCCCTTTGTTCTCCACTGATCCGCTTACCCCTGCTAACCATCTTTGGGGTTTCAATTCCATTTCCTTTGGCAGATGTTGGGACTTTGTGAGCTTCAAGTGTAAATGACAGTATTTGGCTAACTACTAATATAAAAATACTATCATTACAATGTCACAACTGCTTCCCACCAATTGGCAGCAGCCTTGCCCTGGGCCTCCACTAGGAGTCGGCTTCTCTTCCTCAGGACCTGGGTTCTGCCTGTTACGATGCTAGCCCACCTTCAGTCAGAACAGGATGCTGTGGTTTCCCATTTTTCCAGCTCACAAACTCTACAAGCAGCAACACCTCTGATTTTGTCGCCTCTTCCACAGCTGCAAGCACAGGGTTTATAGGCGCTTTAGTAGATACCTGTGCTAGATACAAGCTGTCCTGCTCCCCTCTGCCCACCCTGTTGCATGGACAATGACTTGGCTGCATGGAGAGGGCTGACTGTTTGGCGCTTCATTTCTCCCTCCTTTGTCAAAGCCAATACAGGAAGGATCATTGTGGCTTAAAGCTCTGTGCTCTTCAGCCTTACAAACATGGACATAGACTCACGCATGCCTCCAGGAAGCCAATGTGTGGCTCACTCTGTAGATCAATCAACTTTCCCATGATCAACTGCTAGGGCAGGGCGGGCGCTGTGGAATCAGGGCCAACGTGCACCGCCCAACCCCTTCTCACAAAGAGGCTCTAATCTCTCCCACTCTCCTCCTACGGTCAACTCAGACTCTGCAGACAAATCTGGCTTCTATCCGTTTTCAGCTGTCTCAATACCCACCCGTGCCTCGGATCTCAACTGGGACATGATACCATCCCTGGGGTAGGGCCCTAGGACACCACTGGAGCCCTGATATTGGTGGACTGCACCAAAGCACTGCTGCACCTCTTTCCTAAACATCACTAACATCCCGTTTCAAAAGTTCTGACTTTGCAATATTGCAAGGAGCCAGTGAAAGATGCTGACTGTATAGCAAACTTGCAGCCACGGCTGGCTTGGGTGACACAACCTTTCTGAGTTGCCCCAGGCCTCACCATCTTCTAGAGATGGCTCTTCCTGCCCCCTCCAGCCCCACTGGATGACCCCTTCTGGGCCCTTGTCGTATCCTGGGTTTTCCCCATCATAGCAGTTGCTACATTACAATGCCATCACCTGTTTGATTGGCATAGCACTTCTCAGATTTTAGTACGCAGACAACTCACCTGGATCCTGTTAAAATGCAGATTTCAGTTTAGGATGTTGGAAAGGCCAGATAATCTATTTTTCTAACCAGCTGCCTGGTGATACCCGTGTGACTGGTCCATGGATCATATTGGAGTAGCAAAGACCAATTGTTCTGAACTTTGGCTACACATTAGAATCACTTGGCAGCATTTAAAAAATACCGTTGCCCAGGCCCCACTTGAGCCCAGTTGTATCAGAATCTCTTGGAGCAGCGCCAGGGTATCAGGGATTTTTAGACACTTCCTAGGTGATTCTAGATTACAGCCAGAGCACAGGAGCCCTGAGACTGGCTATGGGCTCCATGGGGGCTGGCATCCATCTGCCTCGCTCTCCACTGTTTTCTAGCTCCAAGTCCAGTGCCTGACCCTGGCAGGTATCAGCAGGTGGGGCTTGTGGTTGACCTTGCATAGACACTTAGCTTCTATTTTTCTCGTTCAGAGCTGGCCCCTGCCAACATAGTGTGCTGAGCAGGCAAGAGTCAGCCCATTTCTGATTAGGTGGATTTAGGAGGCTGTTGCACTTGGACTGTGGTGTGGCTTCTTTGCTTGTGTTGACCCAGTCCTGCAACTGATTAGTGTCACATGAGGAGGATACCTTCCTCCAAGAAGTCTTCCCTGCCCCTCTACTCCTTCCCAAGGCTGCTGCCAGTGTCCTGTCTGGAGCCAGCATCTCTCACAGAGTGTATTTGAGCCTCAGAATCCTTTTCAACACAGAGCAGCTCACCCAGCAGAGTGCTCTCCTCCATTCTTCCTCTCTACTTCCTGGACAGGTCTCTACCACAGCCCTCAAAGGGCTGCATTTAATTGCTTTGGGGGTGCATTTTTTCTTCTAGATGGGAAGCCCTTCAATGACAAGGATAGTGTCATGTTCATTTTTGTATCTCCCATGTCTGGCACAATGGGTTGCTGAATGAATGAATGAAATGAATGAATGAATGAATGGCAGTACCCAGCAAGGGGACTCCCAGGGAGGACAAGGGGGTCCTTGCAGTGGCATGCCAAGAATGCTCTGAATTGCTGCGGGGTTGGGGAGAGGGTGGCACCTCTGTTTCGGTGACTTGGTGTCCTGGGGGTGGCCTGGTGGTCTTTACCCATCCATTGAGCCAGGTTGGGGGTTGACTTTAGTTACCGGCTCATCTTTGTCTTCTCAGAGCCGTGAGCACTGCCACCTGCTCACCCACTCTCCCTGGCCCCAGAGCACAGTCCGTGCTGGTGGGAGTGTGACAACTAGCCACCCAGCAACGGTCCAGGAAGATGAGTGCCTGCGGGAGGAAGGCCCTGACCCTGCTGAGCAGCGTCTTTGCTGTCTGTGGCCTGGGCCTCCTGGGTATCGCGGTCAGCACCGACTACTGGCTGTACCTGGAGGAGGGTGTGATTGTACCCCAGAACCAGAGCACCGAGATCAAGATGTTCCTGCACTCAGGCCTCTGGCGGGTCTGCTTCCTTGCAGGTAAAGGTGCCCAGGGTTGGGGACAGCCCTGCCCCCCTGACATCACCTGCCCCAAGAGGTACCTCCCTGGGAAGAGATGGCCAAGAGATGCTGGAAGGAGACCGTTCACCATGGATGATCCCTATATATGGTGGGTGGTGCTCCCTGCAGTGACTGGGACCCTGTTCCAAACTCAAGTCCTGATTCTCAATGTCCATTTGAGCCAGTCTTTTCACCTCCCAGGTCTTCCTTCCTGAAAGATGAATGTAACTATGCCTTCCCCACACTCTGCTCCCAGAACTGGATGCAAATGACACTGCACAGATCTCAAATGTTCATGCATGCCTTAGCTCATTGAAGTATTGATCCCATATAATCCTCCCAACAATACTACAAGACAGGACTTATTTCCACTTTGCAAATACAGAAATGAAGATTCAAAGAGGTTAAGTCTCCTTAACTCAGCTTCCTTGCATCCACTAGTTTATAGAATAGAAGATACTTGGTAGTTTCTCTGTTCCTCCATAAAATGGCACAGAGGAAATGCATGAGCAGGTCCCTCCAGCTTCTGCTGCATGGTAGAGGTTTTGACCCCACTTATCTGGACCTGCCTTTTTACTCACTAGGGCTTCTCTGTAACCTTCCAAGTTACCACTCCAAGAATTCTATCCTTTATCCCTTTATCACGGGCCAAGACTAGCCTGCACAAGAAAAACATCTCCAAGTCATACAAGACTAGCTGCAAGCCTGGGCTGGCCTGGATTGCCACAGTGTGGTCAACTGGGCTTTTCTTGGTAGGGACCTGTAACTTATGTGTGCATTGGGAAGACACAGAGTTTGGCTCTCCCAGCCTTTTTCCTCCCAGCTGGATAGTACAGCTTTGGGGGTTGGAGTGGGTATTGGTTCCCACCAGTATTTAGCAGGGAAGATACCTCAAGGTGTTGAGTCTGCCACGGGAATGGCATCCAACTCTGACTTCTTCTGCCCCAGACTGCATGGCATTGGTCTGTGCTTAAATCTGGAGTTTGAAGTCACTAGGATCTGGTTTCCAGGGTGGTTGACAAGGCTTTTGGAGTTCTGCTCCATGACACCCACACTGGACAATCTAAGTCAGCTATGCACCATTGTCAGCCCCATCTGGCCAAACGCAGTGAGATGGCACCAGTTGTTCACTCAGCATGGAGAGTTTGCAATACCAACCTCTTTTCATGTGACTCTTGGTGCTTGGGTCCATCCTCACACAGGTGCTTCTCCAGGAAGGTTGTCATGTCAGGACATGCCTCCACCCCTGCTGTGGGCTATGAGCCAGGGACAGGACCCCCATAGGGTTTGGATCCAGCTCAGGTGCAAAGACACAGCAGGTCAAAGATGCTAAAAACACTTGGAAATACCATTTGAATGAACTAACTTCAAATCCATGTTCAAGAAGGACCTGGAAATGTGATTCTTGTCTCCACAGGTGAGGAGCGGGGGCGTTGCTTCACCATTGAATATGTGATGCCCATGAACACCCAGCTGACATCCGAGTCCACAGTCAATGTTCTGAGTAAGTGCCTTGAGTCTGGCAACCCAGGCCACTGGCTGGACAGAGAGGAGCAGGGCAGAGGGAAGAGTCAGGGTGCCAGCATATTTCTCAAGAGGAATGCCCTTAGACTCCACTGGGTATGCTGACCTGAGTTCACTACAGCTTAATTTTCCAGTAGTGAAAACAGGTTGCTGGAGTCTCCCAGTCTACTGACCCAGGCATCAATCAGGGAACTGAGCTCTCTGGGTCCCAGGGAGCCTGACTTTATGGCCTTGACCTCAACAGAGTCAGTTCTGCCCCCAGTATGAACTTGCAATATTGCAATGCAATTCTGATACTAATCGCCTGGAGTTAACAGAGACTCCACAGGTTTAAGGTCTCAGCCCCTAGCATGACTACCCTTATTTCAGATGCCAGCTGCAAGTTCAGAGGTCCCTGGCCTCCTGCACTTCTGACCAATTAGCTCCAAATATGGGAGCTCCCATAACTCCATCAGGTTTAATAATTTGCAAAAATGACTCACAGAACTCAGGAAAGTGCTATACTTACCATTCCAATTTTATTACAAAGGACACAAATCAGCACCAGCCAGATGAAGAGACACATAGGGCAAGGTCTTGGGGTGGGTCCTGAATGTGGAGCTTCAGAGTCTTCTCTCCATGGAATCAGGTTGTGTCACCATCTTCACACACTGATGCGTTCATCAACCAGGAAGCTCAATTGAGCTTTGGTGTCCAGAGTTTTTATTGGGTTTCATTACATAGGCATGATTGATTACATTATTGATCATGTGACTGATCTCACCCTCCAGCCCCTTACCTTCCCTAGAGGCCAGACTGATATCACCTGGCTCAAAACCCCAATCTTTTAATTCCGTGGTTGGTGTTTCTAGCCCCCATCCTGAGTCACCTGGTTAGCAAAACCTCAGGTGTGGTTGAGAGACCTACCGTGAATAATGAAGACACTCCCATCCTTGGAAAATTCCAAGAATTTAGAAGTTATCTCTCAGGAACCAGGGACAAAGACTAGCCCCAACAGAACTGCTACCCAAGTAATTACAAGTTGAAGAAAACAGAGGCTGTAACTGTCCCCTGCACCATTCAGAGCAACCCCTTGCCCAAGGAAATGGTTAATCTGCCTGGAAGAGGAAGCAAGATGGAATGACCTGGCCCTTCCACAACTGCCATATTTGCAGGCAGTATGGACTCCATATTGGCAGACAGTGTAGACCCCCAGGGAGGTACTAGCTTATGCATGGGGGAAATGACAGAGGCCCTGAAGATGCTGATACTTGAAGTCAGACCTTCCAGGCCCACCTCAGGGACAAAAGTCCTGCTAATAATGGGAGATCCCCAGGCCACCTGATGGGGGTAGAGTCTGGGGAACCCCTGCAGGGGTGAGGATTTGAGGACCTGTTGGTAGACACTGCCAGGAACACTCAACTCGAAATGATGAGGAATGAGTCAGGCCTGGAGACTAACAGGCTGCCCTTTTGTCCCGTTAATTAGAGATGATCCGCTCAGCCACACCATTCCCTCTGGTCAGCCTCTTCTTCATGTTCATTGGGTTTATCCTGAGCAACATTGGACACATCCGTCCCCACCG
This sequence comes from Macaca mulatta, assembly GCF_049350105.2. Lineage (NCBI taxonomy): Eukaryota > Metazoa > Chordata > Mammalia > Primates > Cercopithecidae > Macaca > Macaca mulatta. The sequence goes on from NC_133421.1 coordinate 76,633,889, forward strand.
GACAATACTGGCCTTTGTCTCTGGCATCTTCTTTATCCTCTCAGGTAAGTTATGTTGTTTTCTTTCCTTGCACCCTGAATTTTTTTTTTTTTTTTTTTTTTTTTTTTTTGGAGAGAGTCTTGCTTTGGCACCCATGCTGGATTGCAGTGGCACGATCTCGGCTCACTGCAACCTCCACCTCCTGAATTCAAGCAATTCTCCTGCCTCAGCCTCCCGAGTAGCTGAGATTACAGGTGCCTGCCATCACACCTGGCTAATTTTTGTATTTTTGGTAAAGATAGGGTTTTTCCATGTTGGTCAGGTTGATCTCGAACTCCTGAGCTCAAGCAATCCAACTGCCCTGGCCTCCCAAAGTTCTGGGATTACAGCCATGAGCTACCATGCCTGGTAACCCTAGACTTTTGCTGTTTAACTCCCAAACGACTCTGCATTGGGAACTCCTGGAATTAGGACAGGCTGAGTCAGTCATCCAGACAGAATTGAGTCAGAGCTGAAGGAAACATCTGAGGACCCTGGGCCCATTATTATCTTCCAGAAGAGCAACAGAGGCTCCACAGGAGGGGTGACTGCACAGGCTCCCATCAGGCAAATCTGGGATTGGAACCCAGGGTTCCTTCCTCACTCCACACATCACTACCCCTAAGTACTTTTTAATTCCCACTATCTTGAGTATTCCTGTTTTTGAAGGGGCTATGTCTTCATATTTGTGCATGAATATTAAACACAATCTGCCTTTGGAATAATGGATCCTTCACCCCCCCCCCCATCCCCCAGCTGTCCTCCCGAGACTCCTGCTGTCTCCTTCCCTCTCCAGTCACACACCACACCATAAATCCTCCTAGACCCCTTCAACATGGACTTGTCTTCCTGGACTGATGCCAGATTGTACTTCAGTTTTCTTCTTTTTATTCATTCATGATATCTACCAGGCCTTATTCTGGCTGCTGGCATCACTGCCTACAAAAAGGGCAGTGTAATGGGAGATATAAACAGTAGACAGGAGATAGGAACCCAGTGTGAATAGGACTATGAATAGTGGCCAGCAAGGACTGCAATGGGGGTCAAGACCAGTGGCTGAAACTCAGGGCAAAGATTGGTCATGGAAGACTACCAGGAGGAGGCAAGCTAAAGGATGAGTAAGCATTAGGCAAAGAAGTGAGGTTGGGGGTGGGGGTGGAAAAGTAGCCTGGAAGGAAGAGGGAGGATGAACCATTGGGGGAACTGAGTGTAATCATAGCTCATCATGGCAGGTGCAAGGAAAACTGTAGTGAGAAGAGAGACTGGGGAAGGCATCTGAGGTCATCTTATGGATTTCGGACTTTAGGAGAAGCCTTAGATGAATTTTGAGCCAAGGGATGACACGATTGGGTTTGGATTTTAGAATGACCATGCTGGGGAATGGAGGCAGGGAGGGAAGCAAGACAGGAGGCAGGGAGACTAGGCAAGAGGCTATTCCCATAGTAGAGGTGATGGCCCAAACAGGGGGTTGATGGTGGAGAAGAAAGAGAGGGTTCGAGTGACATTCGAGAGGTAAACTCAACAGAACTAGGATGAGGCTTCCAGGGAAGAGTCAAGGTGAGTGCCAATTTCTTGCTTGAGCACTGGGTAGATGGCATATCACATCATTGATTCAGGGATCACAGAGAGAAGGAGCAGATTTGGGCAGATCATGAGTTTAGTGTGGGAAATGCTGAGTTTGATGTATCCTTATGACATTTGGGAAGAGGTGTCCGGAAGGCTGCCAGAGGTCAGCGTCTGGGGCTCATGGGAGTGGCTTGGACCAAAGATAGAGATTGGAGAGCTACCAGCCTAGGGAGTGGGAAAGGAATCCATGGACATGGATGAGATTACTCATGGCTGGTGTGTAGAGTGAGAAGGGGAAAGAAAACAGTAAATAAAGGTGGACTCTTTCTCCTTTTCAAGGTGACCTGTGGAGACCCTTTCTTTTGGAGATAATGACTCGGGCCAAAGAAGTGGCTCTTGGGGCATGTAATTTAGGTGCCCCAGACTGACTGGTTAGGGATCCTGGGGAGAAGATGTTTGGATGGAAAATGGATGGGTGAATAGCTTGAATAATAGATGGATGGATGGATGGATGGATGGAAAGAAAGGAAAAACAGCTATTGGATACCAAGCATTCTGATTACCACATGACTCCTAAGTAATTTTAGGATCCTTTTCCCAATATTTTCTTGTCAACATAGCTTGGGAGCCAGGTGGCAGTCAGAAAGTCTGATGCCCAAGAGCCATTCTTTCTTTCTCCTTCCATTCATCCATCCATTCATCCATCCATCCATCCATCTATCCACCCACCCACCCACCTACCCACACTTCTTTCCATCCATCTGTCCATCCATTTTTCAATCTACCCACCAACCCATCATCCATCCATTCTTCCATCTATCAATCCATCCTTCCACCCTTCCATGCATCAACCCAACACATATTTATTGAGCACCAGCAATGTCATCAGCCCAGCCTTTCCATGGTGATATTTCCACATAGTCCAAGGGGTACAGACCTAGGGTTAAGCTTTTTATTTTTCCTTCTGTGAACTTCATGATAGCCAAAGCTATAAACAGTAGCTTTGACATACATGAGGTTTTTCAGCAGTGGGCTACAGGATCAGAAATCTAGGATTGAGATGGGCCACATGAAGTCATTTCAATGATAACAATAAAGAGGGTTTGTTTAGGGCACCAATGATTCAAACATAAGTACTAGGAAGGTTTCAGTCACACCAATTTTCCTTTAGCATTCATCCTTCCAGATGCCCTAGTTTCATAAAATAATGTGAGTGGAATTAAACCTGAACAGCTCAAAACAGAGTAATTATGTCTTGATTCAATTACAGCTACTAATTGATAGAACTGATGCCTGAGGCAGTCATTTGCATAATGGCAGTAGGAGGTTGGTCCCCCCTGGCCTCCTGATTTAAAGCTTGCCAAAATCTGGACAAACTCCCTTTACCTCCCTACCTAAAGATCTCAGACAGGCCACACCTTGTGGTCAGGTGGGTTGCACAGACCATGGGCCACATGGGGGCACTCCACAATGATAGGTGCCACCTACCATCTTGGCTCTTTCTGCCCAGGGGGCCTATTTTACCCTTCAGTTCTGTAAAAGCCACTTTCTAGCTCAGTGGTTCACAGCCCTCTTAAGAAAATGCAGTGCCAGGCCCAGTGGCTCACGCCTGTAATCTCAGCACTTTGGGAGGCTGAGGCGAGCGATCACTTGAGGTTAGGAGTTTGAGACCAACCTGGCCAACATGGAGAAACGTCGTCTCTACTAAAAACACAAAATCAGCTGGGCATGGTGGCAGGCACCTGTAATCCCAGCTACTCAGGGGGGCTGAGGCAGGAGAATCACTTGAACCTGGGAGGCAGAGGTTGCAGTGAACCGAGATCACGACATTGCCCTCCAGCCTGGGTGACAAGAGTGAAAATGCACCTCGGAAAAAGGAAATACAGTGCCAGGTCCTCATCCCAGACCAGGTGTATCAGAATGTCCAGAGCTGGGGCTCAGGCCTGTGTGACAGATACGCACAGCAGCGTGAGAACCACTGGGCTTAGCCCATGGCTTAGGAGCTTCTTCCCTGAAACTATCTGCTGTCTGGAAGGTGCTGGTCTAAACAGCGTGCTTGGGAGGAAAGTTTCTGCTCTCCTTTGAACTCCACTGAGAGCATTGTTACCCCAAGGCCAGTGGCTTTGCTCCTGAATTGCAAAGGGAGGTGGGTGCCACCTCAGCAAACTTCCAGGGCCTCTGGGCTGAGCATCCCCTCTTCCCTGCTGCCCAACCAGGCCTCTCTCTCGTGGTGGGCCTGGTGCTCTACATCTCCAGCATCAACGACGAGATGCTCAACAGGACCAAGGACGCAGAGACCTACTTCAACTACAAGTATGGGTGGTCGTTTGCCTTCGCCGCCATCTCCTTCCTTTTAACGGAGGTAAAGCCTGTCACCCTAAGTAGGGATAGGCTGGGGCTGGGCGTCGCCCCACTGAGCCAGGGGAAACAGGGGAAAGGGGACATTCCACAAGCATTTTGGACCCTGGACCACCCACCCTACTTCCCTTCCTCATCCCAGAATGTGTCTTACCTTCCTGGGTCTCCTCCAACCAGGATGTCCCCCAGGGCCCTGCTCCTGTCCCCACGTTCGCTTCCCACCCTACTCGAGCTGTGTCCTGTGCAAACCCCAGCCAGGGGAGATGAGGCAGGCCCCAGCAGTGAGCCGTCCTCTGCTGTCTTCTCCCTGTAGAGTGCCGGGGTGATGTCTGTGTACCTGTTCATGAAGCGGTACACCGCGGAGGACATGTACAGGCCCCACCCTGGCTTCTACCGCCCTCGGCTGAGCAACTGCTCCGATTACTCAGGCCAGTTCCTACACCCAGACGCCTGGGTCAGGGGCCGCAGCCCCTCCGACATCTCCAGCGAGGCCTCCCTGCAGATGAACAGCAACTACCCCGCCTTGCTCAAGTGCCCTGACTATGACCAGATGTCCTCTTCGCCCTGCTGAGCCTCGGCCTCCCCCATCCCTGGACTGTGGGTGGCCAAACAACCCTTCCTGTTCTCTCCAGGTGACCCCTGAGCCCCAGGCCTGTGGTTGACAGGCCCAGGCCACCCATGCTTAGATGTTGTCACTTGACCCCAGTCCTCTCCCTGCTTCTCCAGAAGGGCTCTAACTGCCCCAGCATGGGGGTGGGAGTCTGGAGTCTGCAGGCAAGCTGATTGTCTGGGAACATGGGAGAAGCCCCGCCCATGTGAGTGCCAATCACAGCAGTGGCTCCAGGAAGCCAGCAGGTCCCCACAAGCCCAGGAGAAACCGATATTCCCTCTGTATATTCTTCCTGCACCCCCAACTTCATGGCCCTAGGTCAGGGCCAGCTCTGAGATGCCAAGCTCCTTACACAGATGCAGCTGGACTTGTGCACTTGCCAACTGGCCTGGCCATTCACGTTCAAGATCTGCACCATCTGGCCGAAAGGTGACTCTGATACAGAGGTCTGGCTGGCTTAGACACGTCAAGCTGGCAGCGTTCCTTCTGAACCCTTTTTCCCTTTTTGTCACCCATGTCCCTCCACATGACACACCTGTCCGTGCTCGCCCCTCCCCAACACAGGCTGTGAACCTTTTCTCCTTGCCTCACACCAGAACTCAGCTGCCCTGGGCCCTGGCCCTAAGGGACTAAGGGTGGCTCTGAGGTCACACTGATGAAGTCACAAAGAGGTGTTAATGGCTGAAGACATCGTAATACGTATGGCCCTTTGATAACATATTTTACAAGAGCCTTTTATGCCTTAACCCAAATAACTGATTCTGACAATGAGAATTTTAAAATTGGGCTGGTCTAAGTTCCTATTACCAGACACTGTTTCTGGTCCTGGGGATACTGTCCCCTTACAAGGTCAATATTTCCGGACCAAGGCCCTAAGATGAAATCTTGTAGACAGCTAAACCACCTAAGTGGAAGGTAGCCTTTGAAGAGGCTGCCTGGGAGTGGGAGCTGGATTTGATGACACCTGGTGCGTCTTGAGTTCAAACAAAGGCAGACTTGGAATAATCCAGCTGCTCTCCGAAGGCTGCCTGTGAACATTTGGGGGTTGCCAATTTAATCCTAATATAGAGGAGTGTCTGCTTCCTGGGTGTAGGACAGATGTAGGCAAATCAGATTTTTCCAGAAGACCAGGCAGTGTGACACCCATTCTTCTGGTGGGAAACCAGACCTAGGGGGGTTTTAATCACCTTCCGTAAGTCCACAGAAGCCACTGCAAGCCATGCACCCCTTAGCTCTCCAAGTGTCGGCTCAGCTTAGACGTTTTTGGTTTTGAGATTTTGAGTAGCAAAACAATGCTGTGTGTCGCTGTTCTGCCTGCTCTCCTCTTGCCCTCTTTAAGATGCCGTTAGGTTCTGAGAACAGAAAGCCATGATGGCAATATGTGGACTCCAGCATGTAGTCCAGAAAGCTGCACGTGTGGTGTGTGCAGCCTTGGAGGGGCTGTGTGTTAGGCAGCTGGGCTGCCATAATGAACTACCACAGGCTGGGTGGCTTAAAAACATACATGAATTTTCCTACAGTTCTGGGGACTGGAGTCCAAGATCAAGGTGTCGGCAGGATTGGTTTCTTCTGAGGCCTCTGTCCTTGGCTTGCAGACGGCTACCTTCCTGCTGTGTCCTCATGTGGTCTGTGTGCCGTGTCCCCGGTGTCCCTCAGTGTGTCCAAATTCCCTCTCCTGATACGGACACCAGTCAGATTGGATTTGGGTTCATCCCCAATTAATTGGTGGTTAATTTTCATGAAATAACCTCTTTAAACACTCTATCTCCAAATATAGTCATTCTACAAATGAATTTAGGAAAGACAGAGTTTAGCCCATAACAGGTATTTTGCTGTTGGATTCTTCCATGTGTCTCACAGCATGGTAGAGGAGAAAGATAAGAGAAGCCAGTTCTGGTCCCAATTTAGCCACTCATTCACCACGAATCCTTGAGCAACACTCTTCCACTCTGAGGGGCTTGGCCTAAATGGTTTCCAAGCCCACTCTCCTCCTACCCACCCACAACTCCAATGACTCAGCCTCCTGTGGGAGGCTCCCTGTTGCTTTTGTATGTGACTTTTCAATCCTTACCTATAAACTGATAGCAATTGTGAGGCCCCCTTCCCTCTCCACTGGCACCCTTGCAATGAATACTGTTGTATTCTTCAGTTACTGTTTACAGAATAATACCAAAACCATGTTCTCCCCACAACAAAGTAAAGGAATCCGTTTTTGTGCTTGGAGACAGTTAGATAGCATTTCCAAACTGGACAATCATTTAGGTGAGCTCTACTCCAATTTTTATCAATGTAATTAGCTCTTAATTGCACTTTTCTCTCTCTAGAACACTTTCTCTGTCACTGTGCCAGGCTTGTTTTTTGTGCACCTGGAAAAAATAGAATCCACTCCTAAATACAAGCTGATTGTGGACTCAGACATCACTAGGTTCGGTCTTTACTGGCCCTGATGCTGAGCTGCTAAATGAAGGAGCCCTTAGCCTGGGAAGATGTGGTTTACACGCATCTTAGGAACAGGTTCTGGGCCATTTTTTTCCCCATCGGAGGTGGGTGAATGTGTCAATAATCATACCACCATCACAATTTCCTTTCTGTCTATAAATTCATCTCAGAATCAGGGCCTAGTTGCAGCCTCTCCTCAATCAGGAGATTTTTACCAAGCATTAAACATGTACAAACTCAACTCAGAAATCATAAATTAGGGTCTCTTCTTCAATATACATTCTGATCTTTTGTTTCCTCAAGCACTGTAAAAAAATGGGAGGGGATAACAACACGAATAAACCCAAGTGTTATGAATTGTGGAATAAAATGACTTGGGGTAACAGGGAACAATCTGACATTGGTTCCCCCACACCTGGAACTCACTTTTTTTTTTTTCTTGTGAGACGATGTCTTGCTCTGTCACCCAGGCTGGAGTGCATGTAAGAGTTAAAGAAAGAGGAAAGAACCACAAAAAGTGGCTCAACAGTCAAAGACAGGTTTATTTTGGAGAATAAACCTGAGAGGGGTTTCTGGATGATTTCAGTCAGGAGCACTCTCTCCTACAGACTAAGAGTATATATTGGTGAAAGAGCTTGGACTATTTCTGTGTCGGGGAGAAGTTTATGGCAGGGTTGGAACGTCTCTGGTCAGCAAGAGGTTATCTTGGGGCTGACATCTCTCTGGCTGGAGGGGAGGTTATCTCAGGGCTGGCATGTCTCTGGTCGGGGAGGGGTTTAGAATAGTTCTGGTCAAAGATGTCATTTGTGGTTTATGGTCATGCTGACCTTAGCCATTAGGCTGACATCCTTTTGATTTAGGTGGTTTTCGATCAAGGTGAACTTTAAAATGGCAGTGCTTGTACAAGATGGTGAAGCTCCTGCTCTGTCAGTGCAGTGGTGCGATCTCAGCTCACTGCAACCTCTGCCTCCTGGGCTCCAGCAATTCTCCTGCCTCAACCTCCCAAGTAGCTGGGATAGCAGGCATGCACCACCATGCCCAGCTAATTTTTGTATTTTTAGTAGAGATGGGGTTTCCCCATATTGGCCAGGTTGGTCTCGAACTCCTGACCTCAAGTAATCCGCCTGCCTTGGCCTCCCAAAGTGCTGGGATTACAGGCATGAGCTACTGTGCCCATCCCCTACCTTCTTTCTTGTCCCATGGGTGAGTCAATGATGTCCTCCCAGCCCCACCAGTGACCTTCAGAAGAATTCCGTGTTACCAGGGCTGCATGCAGAGCTGGGGTGGGTGTGTGGGGGTGTGGGGGAAATCCACAGGTGCCACAGGCTTATCAGTGGTGTCCCTGGAGAACCACATGTGGGGGGCACCCCTCCTTAATGTTTGAGTAACTCTCCCTTCTCCCTAGATACAGGGGGTCTATTAGGGTTCTCTAGAGAAACAGAATCAATAGGATGAATATATAGAAAGAAAGATTTATTTTAAGAACCTAGCTCAAGAAGTTGTGGAGGCTTGGTGAGTACAACCAAAATATGATGGCGGAGGCTGGTGGGCTAGAGACCCAATGAGGACTTGCAGTTTGAGTCTAAACTTGCAGTCTCCTGGCAGAAATCCTGGCTGCTCAGGGGTAGTCAAGCCTTTGTTCTATTCAGGCTTTCAGTGAAATGGTTGAGGCCCACCGACGTTAGCAAAGGTAATTGCTTTACTCGGTGTCCACTGATTTAAATGTTAGTGTCATCCAAAACACACCTTCACAGGACAGTTAGAAAAATGTTTGGCCAAATATTTGGGCAACATGGTGGTCCAGCCGCATTGACACATAAAACCAACCATTGTAAGTGGAGAAAGGACAGTGGAGGCCAGGGGAGCCACATTCCACCAAGGCCTGAGCAAATTGGTGCCTGGGCTCTGTTCCTTCACCAGCTGCCTGGATTTTGGGTACAAAGGCCCATTGGCAGCTCTGCAAGTCTTGACTTTCTCCCCACACTCAGTGAACCACTCTCATATGCTCGTGTGACACTTGGAAGTTAACTTGCCTTTGGAACACAGCACTCTGCCTAGGGAGTGGGTGCACAAGTGGATGGATGAGTGGATTCTGCCTAATGCGCCTGTGCCTGGGGCCTGGCTAGCACTGTGAGTGTGGGTTCATCCATGGCAGCAGTGGCTGCTCCATGTGCCATAGAAGAGATGAGGCTCAGTGGTCACCACTACAGGGGGTGGAGGGTGGTACACTGGAGCCAGCCAGAGCCCCCACCAGGGCTGCTTTTGCTCTTTGGGTTCCAGGCATGCAGATGAGTGAATAGGAACTGAGCAGGTGCCCCTCTAGCATCCACGTCTCCCAGGACAGGCGCTGGGGCCTGAGTCCTTGGTACTGGCAGTGCTGAGGTCTCTGGAGTCTCACATCCCTGAACCAGGATCCTGGGTCTCTACTCTGTGACCCTGGACATGTTACAACCTTCTGGGCCTGCCTCCACTTTCTGGTGTGTGAAGCCAGGACTCCGTGTGTGCTCACTGTGAGGCTAAGATTTTCTGCCTGGGTGGCCCTGTCCTTGAAGGTTTGCATGCATGGGCTCCCTGTCCTGCTGGTTCAGAGGCCTGAGTTCTATCGGGTGCTGCTGAGCCCTCTGTGTGTTACCAGCAGCCCTCCAGACTTCTGTCTTTTCATTCCTATAATGGTGGGGTATAGGTAAAATCACCTCATCAGGCTCTGTCCCCAGACTCTATCCCCAACTCTAGAGGCCGTAAGTTTTACAAGCAAAATGCAACCAAGCTCAAGTAGTAGACTCCTCTCAGCGCCTGCCTCCTGATGGAGGCACCCAGATGACAACACCCCAAAGAATGTGGAATTTAGCTAAGAGATCAGATACTCGCAGCACCCCAAGGAAGAATAAGATTTATGCATAACGGAGTGCACATGGCAGGCAGTAGCAGTGGGGAGACAGTTGAGAGGGAGGAAGGCAGAATTCTGCTGCCTTTATTCATGAGTTGGTAGCAAGATGGCAACAGTGATTCCAAACATCCTATCAAGATGCAACAGCATCAGAGGGAAGAGAAGGGTGGTCTTTTTCTCTATGTTTTTCTAAGGAACAAAGACAACTTTCCCAGAAGCAACCCCAGCAGACTTCATGTCATGTCTCGTTGGCCAAAACCAAGTCACATGCCATTCTTAAACCACCATCTGGCGAGGGGAACAGGGTGGCCATGTGCTCCAGTTATTTATTAATATACAAGTAATTGCCCCAAAACTTAGTAGGTTAAGACAGCAACAATCATATTTTTTTTTTTTTTTTTGAGACAGAGTCTCGCTCTGTTGCCCAGGCTGGAGTGCAGTGATGTGATCTCAGCTCACTGCAACCTCCACCTCCCGGGTTCATGCCATTCTCCTGCCTCAGCCTCCCGAGTAGCTGGGACTACAGGTGCCAGCCATCATGCCCAGCTAATTTGTTTGTTTGTTTGTTTGTATTTTTAGTAGAGACGGGGTTTCACTGTGTTAGCCAGGATGGTCTCGATCTCCTGACCTCGTGGTCGACCCTCCTCAGCCTCCCAAAGTGCTGGGATTACAGGCATGAGCCACTGTGCCCAGCCCATATCATGATTATTTCTGACAGCTTTAGGGGTTGGCTGGGCTCAGCAAGGCAGTTGGAGTCAGACAGTGGCTGTCATTTCAAAGGCTTCCCTGCACATTGGTCTGGCAATTGGTGTCCACTGGGACTTCAGCTAAGGTTGTCACTAGAACACCTATGCACACAGTCTCTTCTTAAGGCCTGGTCCTCCTCATAGGGTGACAGCTTGGTTTTAAGAGTAAGGGTCCCAAGAGACAGGAAGAAGCTTCATTGCCTTTCTGGAAGCAGCCTTTGAAATTACCTCATGTCATTTCCATCATAATCCCCAGACTCCCCAGATTTATAGAGAAGAGAACATAGATCCCACCATCTCAGATGTAAGGAGTGTCAGAGTTCCATTGTGAGGAGTGCATGAGAGATGGGATCTATGGTAGCAACCATCTTTGAGAAATACAATCTCAAGCACCATGATTGGCTTTGACCAGTGAGTTATTCTCCCAGCCTGGAGATTCTGAAGTTACTGTGGGGTGGGCTCTGAGGGTCTGTTTCTCTAACAAGCTTCCAGGCGATGTCAAGGCCATGACAGGCTCTAGGCTCTAGGGGTTTAGTTCCAGATCTCTGAATTTTTTTTAAAGCTCTCCAGATGGTTCTAATGTGAAACCAGGGTTGAGAACCACTGGCTTGGATCTACTGGGATTTATCACTGTAGCTGGGGATAAGGCCACCTTCTCCTGAGTCTGGCTGGGGAGTAGCATCCCAAACAAAATGCAGGAAAAGGGAGAATGGTGCTGGGTGGACCCCTGAGGAGGTGGAAGCCCCAGGGACCCCCCTTGCTCTGTCTCAGCCTGCACAGGCCCCACCTCCTTCAACAAGGCTGTGCCTGGGGCAAGATGCCAACTTCATGGGCTCATGCCTAGCCTCTCTGCTCCTGAGCCCTTTCCCCAAGGAGCTGGTATTCACTGGTATGCAGCTAGAGCCTGCCCTTGGAAAGAGGATAGTAGAGGTCAGCATTCTGGAGCCAACATGCCCTCCAGCCCACTGTCAGGGCCAAGGATGGACTTCGGGCTGTAAGCAGGGATGATAAATCCTCAGAAATGATCTCTTGGTCTCGGGCTCTCACTATCAAGTTCAGGTCAATCTTCATCACTGGTCTTTGAATAATTCATTTTGTGCTCAGCAGTTGTAAAAAAGAACAAGGCTCGAAGGTTTAGAGGTTTCTGATTAGGCAATAAAGGAACCACGTATCACAACGTTCCCAGCTGACTAACTTGGGTAAATTTTTACTTTAAATCCACCCACACTCATACACCTCCCACCCTATTTCAGATACAACAATGTGTGTGAAAACACCACGTAAACTGTAAAGTCCTCCTTGGATTAAGTTCTTTTCGTTAACAAAATGGTGAAGAGACTAAATTAAATAAACTGCATAAGGTGAGTAGCAGCTATTCAATTCGTAGCAATTCTCAGTGTCCTAAATGATCAATTCTGGAGAGCATCCTACAAGGTCAGTTCACAGGCTTGGGATTCACCATCTTCAACCCAGACACAGTCTCTTGCGACTGTTGATTTAGATACTACGACTTCAGCTTCAAACCCAGCAGGTCATCACCAACATCCTCACCACCAACATGCATCTAAAGTCTTTATCAGAGTCCTTGGCACATAATAGGCATTTTGCAAGCATTATCTCACGTAACCCTTTCCATCCTGTACATAGAATACTGAGACCTAAAAAAGTTTAGGGACTTGCTCATGACCACACAGCTGGTAATATTTGCACTGCTCTGCTCTACAAGTCCTGTTTCAAGTGCACCCCCAAGAGCCTGGCACCTACAGTCCTAAATGTTCAGCATGGTAAATGTATCCTCTTCTATAATCAGAGAAATAATCCAGGTTCCCATCCAAAGATAAATGGGGGAAGGAAAGGTCTAAATGCAAACAACAGTGATGTATTATTTCCTGAAAGCCTCTACACATTAATCCTGATTTCTTCTCTCCCATCTCTACTCATGATGCCAACCAATGGCGTCATGAGTAATGGAAATGGCTCCAGAAAAACTCTGGATTTTCCTAACTGTGGTCAGCCAGTGGTGGAACCTCACCACACTCTTGTTCTGGAGAAACTGGAGCAACTGGAGAAAGACATGACACATGTTTGACCATGGCACATGTTTGGAGTGTGTGGTTAGGGGTCATCTGGTGCATCCTACCAACGTAACCCCAAGGAAAGTGCTGGAGGAACTGGGCTGAGATCCTGGAGATGAGCTCATGTCAGACTCTGGCCTCCAGAATCCATTTTCCTGGCTGACTCCCAGGGCACCATGGAGCAAATGGCTAGTGGGTGTGCCATGGGAGGTGAGACCCCCCGCAGCATTCAGAAATGCATCAGCTGGAGAGGAGGAAGAGGTGTTTTTGTTTGTTCATGATGTTTCCTGAAGCACCGGAAGTGTGAGCTCCTGGGTTGATGGCTGTGTGAGGTGCAAAGAAAAAAAAAAGTGTAGTGAGAATGAATTTTACTTAGATGCAAGGAGTGTCACCTTGTTGTGCTAAATCAAATTAAATCTGTCTGAGCCCCTGTTCACCTGGGTGGTGAGAAATTCAGTGTTCCCCAGGGTTGCATGGGAATCCAATGGGGAGGGGATGGCAGTGGCGGCCAGGCTGGAAATCCAAAGTCCAGTGGTGTAGGTGCCAGGGTTCTTGACACCTGGTATCCTGTGTCCTCGCAAACACCATCCTGCCACCCCCTCAGACCCTGCCAAGGACTCTGGTCTCTGCTGCTCTAGGAACCCATCAATTGCACCTCCTCACTCATTTCCTTCCAGGTGTGGGAACTGTCCCCACGGGTTGACTGCTCTCCCCGACCTCCTCCAAGGACTCCTTCCAATCTGCCACCCCCTTGGGAGGGTCCTGCATATCCTTCCTCAGTGGGTCCTTAGAAACTCAATGGTGGGCTTTTTTGCCTGGATTGGGGGGAAGAAAAAGAGATGGGGAAAATGAAGGACTAATAATTTACCCTGTGATCCTATTACTAACAAATTAGTACTAATATATTATTTTGGCTATTGCTACTATTTCTTTAGCACCTATTACATAACAGCTTCTGTCCTGGGCTGTTTATCCAGTGCGATTTCATTTTCTTTATTTGCTTTGAATCCTAGTGCAGAATCTGAGTTAGTTACCCTCTCCAGTTCATGATGTACAGCCATTATTGGTTCACACAAGGCCTGGCTCTTGATTTTTTATTCATTCATTCTTTTTTTTCCTTGCCCCTCTACCCCATGAGCAACCATTCAGATGTGGTTAATATATACATTTTTGTTTCTATGTGCTCCTTAAGTGCATATTGTTTTCTGGCATGTGTATTTTAATTTAAATAAAGGGTACTGCATTATATATGCATCTCTATTTTTCATCCAGCACTGCTTTTACAACATTCTGCTTTCCTCCATGAACATATAGTTCATTGCTTCTAACTACTGCCAAGTATTCCACCGCCTTTTTACCTAAACCCCAGTGAAAATCCCAGTAATTAACACCAGGAAAGTGGGATTTGGAGGCCAGAGTCTGACATGACTCATGTTTAGGGTCTGACACCAATTCCCCCAGCACTTCTCTTGGGTAATGTTGCTTCCAACTCCCCCACAACACACGCAGCAAACAGCACTGCTGAAAATACAGCTGTCTGTCTCCCCTTACAGACCTGGCAACCATTTCTTGGGGCCATACCGAGGGGTGGATGTAACGCATCACAGGCTATGTGTGCACTTAATTTAATCAACACGTTCTCATTGTTCTCCGGCACAGATGCTCCAGTTCATACTCCCCATGGCCCCCATCCCCACTAAAACAGCCCAGCATTCCTCAATCTCAACACTATTGACATTTTGAGCCAGAAAATTCTTTGTTGTGGGTGCTGATCCTTGCATTGCAGGAAGTTCAGCAGCATCTCTAGCCCCTACACACAGGATGCCAGTAGTATCCATATCCTCTGCTTGTGGCAACCAAAATCTCCAGATGTCCCCTGAGCGGAAAACTGTCTCCAGCTGTGAGCTACTTAGGCTTCCCTAGCTTTTGCCTTTTTGCCAGTCTAGTGGGTTCCCCCCTACATTCCCAGCAATCCTACAGCCAAACTACCCTCAAAACACCTGATCTCAGAAGTGATGCAGGGTCAGGCCTGGTTATTACCCGGCCAGGAGAAGATGGTACGCTGAACTCCCTGATACCCATCACTCAGCTTTCATGAGGACCAACTCATGTCTGACCCCAGATTCTTTAGAGGCAAATCCCAAACATTGGATCACTTCTTCTGCAATGATTTCCTGCTGTATCAGCAAAAAATCAGGATTCTTTTAAAATCACAGTGCCAACAATACACTTAAAACATTAATAATTCCTTGATGTCATCAAATGTCCAGTTCAGTGTTCAGATTCCCATTTTTTAATTTTTGAGATGGAGTCTCACTCTGTCGCCCAGGCTGGAGTGCAGTGGCATGATCTTGGCTCACTGCAACCTCCACCTCCTGGGTTCAAGCCATTCTCCTGCCTCAGCCTCCCAAGTAGCTGGGACTACAGGCACCTGCCACTATACCCAGCTAATTTTTGTATTTTTAGTAGAGACGAGGTTTCACCATATTGGCCAGGCTGGTCTTGAACTCCTGACTTCATGATCCACCCACCTTGGCCTCCCAAAGTGCTGGGATTATGGGTGTGAACCACTGCGCCCAGCCAATTTTCCTTATTATCTAAAACATGCATATGTGTTGGTGCTTTACTGTTTATCAAGACCCATATAATACCCTGGCCTTGCAATTGTTTTCAGGTCTCTTACATTTCATCCATGAGTTTCTCCTCCTTACCGATGATCAGTTGGCCCATACAGTATCACATAGCCCAGAATGTTCTGACTGTATCACCCTGGGCTTGGTGAATGTTTCTTTCCATTGCATTTCCTGTGATTTGGTAGATGGATCTAGAAGCTTGATTGGATACAGGTCTGACCTGTTGACAATGAAACTCCTTCAGGAGGCATGTGACACCTGGCCATCTGGCTGTATTTTTTTTTTGAGACAGAATCTTGGTCTGTCACCCAGGCTGGAGTGCAGTGGCGCCATCTCAGCTCACTGCAACCTCCGCCTCCAGGGTTCAAGCGATTCTCCTGCCTCAGCCTCCTAAGTAGCTGGGATTACAGATGCCCACCACAACATCCAGCTAATTTTTGTATTTTTAGTAGAGACAGGGTTTCACCATGTTGGACAGGCTGGTCTCAAACTCCTGACCTCAAATGATCCTCCTGCCTCAGTCTCCCAATGTGCTGAGATTATAGGCCACCACGCTCCACCATGGCTTTCTTCTGGGAAGTTAGCAGTCATTGATAGTCACGGCCCAGGTTCATTACTGTTAGTGGTTGCACAGAGGTGATGTTCTAACACCCTTCTTTCTTCATTACGAGCTGGAGCACTGCTGTTCAGAGAAACCTCCCTTCAACCGCTCTCGAGTTTCTGTGCCTCAGTCCTCATGCCACTCTGTGGCTGCACACAACTGCCCTACAGATGCACCCAGGCCCCAGTGCATGGACATGGGGATGGTTTCCAGCAACAACGTCCACCTGTAACATTCTGCCTGCCCTCCCACCCCCAGAAGCCACTCTCATCTTCATTTTTCACAAATCTCCAAGTCATGAATATTTGTGTCCTTATCCTTTCTGGCTCCTGTGTTTTTCTTCTGCTTCAAGGCCATGAAACAACCACATTGAGATGTCTCCCCTAAGAAGTCTGCCCTGATTCAATGTCTCAAGAATGGCCACTTCTCTGCTAGGTTTTGGAGAGGCCCAGGGCAAGCCTGGAGGCCATTCCCAGGGAGGCTGGGAGGGTCTCAAGTTTGCCCTGGCACAGGGTGATGTTGCTGGGAGCTAACACCCCCACTTCTGCTCCCATGTGGAAAGGGGCCTTTCCTGGAGGCCCCCGCCAGCTGTGAGTCACCAGCTCCTGAGCCCCAAACCCCACAGAAGAAATGCAAATGGATTCTGGTGAATAGAGAACTCAAGCCACCTCTGTGTGGGAGAGGATGTTATAATATCAGGCTGTCGGCAAATTAACGTTATTAAACAAATGCACAAAAATAGCAGCCATAATTATTCCCATACAGTAGCTGAATCTGGAACTTTCAGGGTGTTTTTGTTCACCCCCCACCCCCTGAAAACAGGGCTGTCGCTGCTCCTGTGGTCCTTCCTCCTCCCTTCTCTCCAAGATGCTGCAGAGCAAAGAGGCCTTGAGCAAGCTCCCAGAACCTCTTTGTTTCCTTGGGAAATGATAAAATCACAGGAGCTAAGATTTCTTCAATACCTAAGCGCCAGGCCCATATGGAACTCGATTTACAACCTATTGAAGGAAATGCTGTTGTTCCCATTAGACAGATTAGCAAGCTGAGTCCAAGAGAGGCCATGTAACTTGCCTTGAGGTCACTGGGCTTGAGGATATGAACGCCTGGGCTTGAGCAACCTGTGACCTTTGCCCTTTACTCTTTGACTTGCTGCTCCAAATGTTCCTCTCCCCAGTATCTTCCTCTGTCTCTCTAGAGACGCTTCACCTCAAAGTACCTGGCCATGGCACCATGGCTTTTGAAAGCCGCTGTGTTCCGTGGAGCTCCGTATCTCCCTGCTCGGGGTGGCCAGTGCCCAGGGCCAGGTTTGGGCCAGGGTTCCTTGCAGGAGAGCAGAACAGTGGGGATCGAGGAGGGGTGACGTGCCAGCAGAGGCCAGCTTCCTGGCAAGTTGGCGTGAGGACACAAGGTCATGGGGGAGGTGAGAGACCTGGGAAGGGGGTGCCCCAAGCACAGATCTGAACATCTCTCCAGCCAGGCTGCGCACATGATTGCAGGAACCTGTGTCCTGCAGCAAACGGGACCAGTCCTGGTAGCAGCCCACTTCTCGCTTTGACAGGCGGATCAGTCCCCCTCTCTGAGCCTCCATCTCCGCATGATGCCTGCCTCTGTGTCAGGCTATAAACGTCACACGTTATGCAAAGGATGCATGTGACAGGTGCCCATTAGGGATATCACTGGGGATACAGCCATAAAGGGCCTTCCCAGGAGCCACACTCTGGGCTGCAGCTGGGTGTGGAGACAGCAGTCAAGCCCAGGTCTTGCCCCTTTGTCCTCAAGAAGCTATCCAGCGAGCAGAGAAGCCGTGATGCTGCCCCTGATGACTCCCGTGATCACCATGTGGTAGACGCCGTGAGCCCACCCAGATGTCCCTGCAGTCAAGACTGTGGCACTCCGGGCTGCTGGGAGGCCTGTCCTCAGGCGACCCTCAGCCGTCAGCCCTTACCCTGGGAGCTGCCTCAGCTGCAGAGCACCACCTCACCCTTGATCATGCCCTGCCCTGGGCAGCCCACATCTAGGGACCAGTGGTCTGGGAACAAAGGCCTGGTGATCTCAGGTGACTCAGGATAACTCTGAAGGGCTGGTCTGCCTCCAGTGCACCCTAGGAGTGGGGCCTGCTCTGCAGCCGGGCTCCTCCCCCTGCCCATCGCCCCTCCCACCCTTCGTTTCCCAAGTGCCTGGCTCCAGGACATCCCCAATCCCCTGCCAGCTCTTTCTCTGTGCCTGCTTTCTGAGGTATCCAACCTGCAACATATTATTACTATAATTACGTAAGTGCTGATGATGTCGCCCAGGATTGCTTGCAGGTGAGCCTAAGTTGAGAGAAATTGCAGGCAGCCACAGGAACATGCCATAGAAAACATCTTTAGTTTCTGCCTGCCTGAGGGCCCCTCTCCCCTTCTTCTGGCCAAGGAGTGAGGAAAGGACTCAGGCTGGGTTATAGTTCCTCATCCCGGCTCTGCTGGTGAGGGGTAAGCTTGGGCAGCTCCTGCAGTGCCAGGCACCAGGTCAGGCCTTTTACAAACATGACTGCATCTAAGCACATCAATCATGGGTCCCCATCTTTCAGGATTAAAGACGTCACTTGTCCAAGATTACACAGCTAATGAGTGGTGGGACTGGGATCCAATGGTTTTCACATGGGGCTCCGAGGGGCACTGGGACCTTCATAGGGTCCCTGGAGAGAAGGGGGTGAGGAGGAGGTGAAGAGGAGCCTGAGAAGAGGAGCCTGAGTAGGTGGTGCTCCCCAGCCTTCAACGGCGGCAACTCAACCTGCACGGATTTCACATGCCAGGAGGATGCCGCCCTATGCTGGCATCTCAGGCAGCCTGTGCTTGATTTCCCCAATGTCACGTTGACTTTTCCACGCAGAAGTGCTTCTGGAATCAGACAGCTCCAAGCAGCTGACCTTTCTTGCATGCAATTCTGTCTGCCTCAAGTCACTTCAATCTACTGATTTTGCTCTGCCCTTAGGAACCACACCAAGTAGACCTTGCTTTTCAGGTTAGCACCTGAGGGTAGTTACCTGACTTCACTGAGTGGCCAACCATGTCCCCTCCCTCTTTTCCCTCCTGTGGGTGCTGTGCTTCCGGGATGTTTCATCATCCTGGTTACTGTCCTCTGTAGAACCTCCAGATTGCAATGTCTCTTTAAAATATAATTTCCAGAATTGATTCAAAACTCCAGCACCAAATGCCAGGGACTCTTATGTTTCTTGATGTGGGCACCATGTATTTGCTCATTTTCTTTATTAAGAAAATGACCTAAACCTGTAATCTCCAATGCACAGGTGCTGTGCAGGTCAGCAGTGCCTAAACTCTCGTCACCAGCCTGTGCATGGAAAATTGGTTTGTGAAGCCAAAAGTCAGTACTTTACATTTACCCCTTTACCAAATTATACATTTGACCATGGAACACAGAACGTGCACGCTCGAAGAGTCATTTTTTTCTCCCAAATTCATATGCTTACCCAATTTTATCGGGAAAAAAAAGCTAACAATTCTGCCCTCTTATGGCCAATTTATTATTTTCTTCTTCTTTAACCTATTTTCCTGGAACAGAATGGGACAAGTGGATTCCCTACACAGTTTGGACATTGTGTAGCACACATTTCATATAGGATAGCTCCCATCTGCTGGTGGAAATGGAGAAGAACCTATAATAAGGTGGCTGGTGAGGGCAGTTTCCTGGCTCCTCACAGCCCTAGCCATCCACTCACCATGCTTGGCAACTGTGGCTGCCCTGTAAGGCAGGAGAAACTTCTATCTACAAAGAACCTCCGAAAGGACTAGGAATCAGCCTCCGGTGTTTCCTATTTAATTTTGAAACAATCTTATAGAAACAAACTTACAGAAAAGTTGCAAGGCCAGAACAAAGAACTCTTATAAAGGAGGGCTCCCAGGCTTTTACGGTAAATGGCACCCTCGGGCCTCAGAAACTTTTTCCCAGCACCCCTAGGCCAAAAGCACCCAACAGTTCTATTTATCAAATACAAACAGCCCCCGACTTGTGATGGTTCACTTATGATTTCTCTGCTTTACGGTGCTGTCTGCAAAAGTGATACACATTCACTCAAACCCATACTTGGAATTTTGATCTTTTCCCCGCCAGGGATGCACAGTACAATACTCCCACACGAGATATTCAGCACTTAATCCTAACACAGGCTTTTTATTAGATGATGGTGCCCAGCTGTAGGCTAATGTAAGCGCTCTGAGCATGTTTAAGGTAGGCTAAACAATGATGCTCAGCAAATTAGGTGTATTAAATGCATTTTCAGCAGGGCGTGGTGGCTCACGTCTGTAATCCCAGCACATTGGGAGGCTGTGGCAGGAGGATCACTTGAGCTCAGGAGTTCAAGACCAGCCTGGGCAACATAGTGAGACCCTGTCTCTAATTAAGAATTGATTAAAAGGATAAATAGTACAAATGCATTTTTGACATATGATATTTTCAACTTACAACAGGTTTATTGGGACATAATCCCATAGTAAGACAAGGAGCATCTGTAGTTAGGTTTCTGTGCCTTAGTCCTCATTCTACCCTGGAACTGCACATGGTCTGCTGTGTGGAAGCCCCCAGGCCCCAGTGGAGGGTCACGAGGATCGTTTTTGGCAATAACATCCACATGTAGCATCTACCCACCCTCCTCCAGAAGCCACTCTTTCATCTTCATTTTCAACACAAATCTGGAAGTCATGAATATTCATGTTATTATACTTCTGGCCCCTGTGCATTCCCTCTGCTCCAAGGCCATGAAACAACCACATCACACATTCCCCTCTATGCAGTCGGCCCTGATTAAATGGCTTGAGAATGACCACTTCCTTGTCAGGTTTTGGAGACGCCATTCTCAGGGAGGCTTAATAGTGGTAGTCTGGTAGATGTTGCTGTGCTTCCGTCAAACATTTAAAGGATCCTGGCCGGGTGCAGTGGCTCATGCCTATAATCCCAGCACTTTGGGAGGCTGAGGTGGGCGGATCATGAGGTCAGGAGATCGAGACCATCCTGGCCAGCATGGTGAAACCCCGTCTCTACTAAATATTAAAAAATTAGCCGGGCATGGTGGTGTGTGTCTGTAATCCCAGCTACTCTGGAGGCTGAAGCAGAATTGCTCAAAC
Source organism: Macaca mulatta (assembly GCF_049350105.2). Classification (NCBI taxonomy): domain Eukaryota; kingdom Metazoa; phylum Chordata; class Mammalia; order Primates; family Cercopithecidae; genus Macaca; species Macaca mulatta. The sequence goes on from NC_133421.1 coordinate 76,654,942, forward strand.
CAGGAGGCAGAGGTTGCAGTGAGCTGAGATCACACCACTGCACTCCAGCCTGGGTGACAGAGTGAGACTCCGTCTCAAAATAAAATAAAATAACATAAAATAAAATAAAATAAAAAAATAAAGTATCCTATGGCACTCCTGAAAGTTTACTGCAGCGCCCTGGGGCACCTCGGAACACGACTTGAGAACCGTGGTTCTGGGCTAGTAAGTTGTCAGCTTGGTGCCCCGTCATCCTTAAATTCTTTAGTGTGTGCTTCCTGCAAAGAAGGACATTATCCTACACACGTAACACACTCATCCCTATCAGAATCCACAACAATGCATCACTACCATTCAAGTGCCACAATGGAGGTCAGTACTGAGACTCACAGTGGACCAAAGGAGGGAGTGACCAGCAGGACTGATGGGTCTCTTTGCAAAGGGAAAAGAGGAATGGGAGTTTCCCAGGTAGGAGGGGACACTATGCCATGCCACACAGGTTTAGGGAAACTTGGCATGTTTGGGAATGCAAAGTTCACTAAGGCTGGAGCTTAAAGACCAGAGACATATGTTGGGGCCAGAGGCAAAAGACCCTTGAACTCCAGATGAAGGATTGTGAACCTCACCCAAAAGGCAGTAGGGAGCCAAAAGACATTTCAGGCAGAGGTCAGGCAAGCCAGCTTCATTTCTGAGAACAGTGTACCAGGCGGCAGTACAGATGGTGGAAGGAGTAGAGAGAGAGGCTGGGCTGGGACAGGAGATGGGGCTGCTCAGGAGCCCAGGGGGGGCCAGGGGGCTGGAGGGCAGCCCCCCAAGGCCAGGGCCTGCTGATTCTCAACCCACACCAGACTGTGAAGATGGAGACCAGCCCTCTGCTTCGTCTGCATCAACCCTGCACCTCATTGAGTATTGTAGTGTAGCATAGTGTAGTGAATCTCAAAGCCGGCCCATCCAAACACAGGTGTGAGAAACTGACTGAAACCACGTGGAGAAGTTCAGCTGTCAGGACACAGCGCAACATCTCAGTTAATTCCGGAAGCACTGGAGTCCGAGGACTGGACTTGTTTTAAGGCTGTGCCATGTGCTAGGTCTGGGGTCCCAGCTACTCACCTCACCTCTCTCTTCCTCACTTAACAAAAGGATAATAAGAATCAACTTTATGAGCTGCATGAGGATTCAAGGAAGACAGCCTTATGAGGTTCTTAGCCAGCGCCCGGCACAGAGTAAGAGTAAAGTAAATGTCAGCTAATACCTTCACGCTTCTCGAAAGGTCTGTGTCTCAACAGAGGAGTTTCTTTCATCACAGACCAAGCCAAAGGACCAAGTTTGTACAATCGGCAAATTCTTAAGCAGCAAGATGTTGGGGCTGGGCCTGGGAACTGGAGATGGAGATGGGGTTGGAGCAGGGTGGGTGTATTAGCCTGTTTTCATACTGCTATAAAGAACTGCCCAAGGCCGGGCGCGGTGGCTCACGCCTGTAATCCCAGCACTTTGGGAGGCCGAGGCAGGCGAATCACGAGGTCAAGAGATCAAGACCATCCTGGCTAACACGGTGAAACCCCGTCTCTACTAAAAATACAAAAAATTAGCCGGGTGTGGTGGTGGGTGCCTGTAGTCCCAGCTACTCGGGAGGCTGAGGCAGGAGAATGGTGTGAACCCGGGAGGCGAAGCTTGCAGTGAGCTGAGATCACGCCACTGCACTCCAGCCTGGGCAAAAGAGCAAGACTCCATTTAAAAAAAAAAAAAAAAAAAAAAAAAGACCTGCCCAAGACTGGGTAATTTATAAAGGAAAGAGATTTAATTGACTCACGGTTCAGCACAGCTGGGGAGGCCTCAGGAAACTTACAGTCATGGCAGAAAGTGAAGGGGAAGCAAGACACCTTCTTCGTAAGGCGGCAGGAAGGAGAAGTGCTGAGTGAGCGGGGAGGAGCCCCTTATAAAACCATCAGATCTCGTGAGAACTCACTCGCTATCACAAGAACAGCATGAGGGAAACCGCCCCCGTGATTCAATTACCTCCACCTTGTCTCTCCCTTGACAGGTGAGGATTATGGGGATTGCAATTCAAGATGAGATTTGGTTGGGAACACAAAACCTAACCATGTCAGGGCTTTCAGGCTGCAGAAGGGAAAGCTGGAAAGGAAATCCAGAATGCAGCAGGATGTTTTGACTCCAAGAACTGGGCAAGAGCAGAGACTAAGCAGAGGACATGGCGTGGATGGGTGGATGGTGGAGGGGAGTTGGGAGAGGTTCTGGAGCTGGCAGGCATGGGGCAGAGGGCAGGGACGGCATGAAGCAGCATCAGCTGCCTCTGCCCACTCAGAACACAGAAACTCCGCCCGCCAATTCCTGGTGTCCTCAAAAGGCAGAGGGAGGCAACGGCAGCATTCATGGCCAGGCTCAGAGGGCACACCCTAGGGAGTCGGGGGAGAGGGGGAATCATCCCCGGGACGATCTTGGCCCAGCTCCTGGGGCAGCAGGGAAGGCAGTGGGGAGGGATGCAGGTCGGCCGGCACGGACCCACACATAGAAGCCTTGACAGAAAGAGAGGCCGTTCCTACACCACTTCTTGGTTCCAGTCATTGGCACATGCTCTATGAGAGAAGGGGATTTCCTCTGGGAGAGGAGCCTGCAATAGACTGAATGTGAATGTCCCTGCAATATTCCTGTGTTGAAATCCTAATCCCTGGTGTGATGGTGTTAGGAGATGGAGTCTTTCAGAGGCCATTAGGTCACGAATGGGTTTACTGCCCTTATTAAAGTGACCCCACAGAGATTCCTCGCCCTCTTTCCATCACGTGGGAATACAAAGAGAAGCCAGCCATCACAGCCCAAAAGAGGGCCCTTAGCAGCGCCGGACCATGCAGGCACCCTCATCTCAGACTTCCAGCCTCCAGAACTGCAAGAAACAATGTCTGTTGTTTAGAAACCACCCAGACTACGGCACTGTGTTACAGCCGCCCCAGTGGACTAACACAAGCCCCAAAGATGATTAAAATTAACCAAAGATAATTAAAATTAAATAGATTTTTTTAAAAAAAAGAAACACCAAAAACCCACTGCAGTTCAAACACACTTAACTGGACAGAAAATTTGTAGGGAAAAAAAAGAAAGCGGTAACACACACACACACACACACACACCCCAAATGCCAAGCTTCCGAATGCAGAGCAGGTGTGTCCCACCGGGAGAATCTTGCCATCAGGAGACTCTGGCTGATAATTAAGCTACAAACTTGTAAAGAGGCACGGCTGTAGCCAGAGAACATTGTAGATCATTATGAAATTTCACCATCTCTAGCTAAGGCGAAGAAAAATGTGGAGAATCTAGCAATCACCTCCAAAAGCTTTTGCTTAGTGCCAGTACAATCTAAGAACAAGGAAGGGGTCAGAGAAGGGCCGCGACAGAAGGAGAGGCCAGGAGGGGGCAGGCCCCGGGCACAGGGTTTGAGCCCTTGTGTCTGGGGCTGTGGGAGAGGACTCGCTGATAGCAAAAGTTGCTGCTGGCAGAGTTCCCATTTTTTCAGCTCTTGCCCCCGGATCTGGGAATGTGCCACTCACTTCCTGTAGTCTTTCTGCCTTTGAGAATGAATTTCTAAACAGTAAAGATCCAGCTCTCTGAATTCACCAGCCATGACTTTAAAACAAGTTTCCCAACTTCAGAGAGGCACATCTGTCATTGACTTGGGGGGCCATTTAGGGAATCAAGTGTCCCTCACCAGGGCCCAGCTGGTTGGCATGGAAACCCTCAGTGCACAGATGCAGGCTCTGGCAGGTTCTGGTATATTCTGGGGCAGAGCAAACTCCCCCGCTGTTCTGATGCAGCCTGTCTTGGCGCCCTGGAGCCTGTCCATGGCTAAAAGCCAAACCACGTCAACGTTGAGATATTTTCCACCAGCACGTTATCAGTCAACAAATAATGGGAACGCTAGACATTGAGTAAATAAATACAAATTTGAACAGGGGACCTAAGGGGACTTCTGACCAGTGGGGTCTGTGGTCAGCGAAGGCTTCCCTAAGGAAATGATGCTTGAGCCCAGTCCTGGATGAATGAGTGAGGGCTCCCCAAGGAAAGGTCTTGGACAGAGGATTTCATGGGACTGTCAAGGGAACAGCTTTGAGGTGGGCTTGAGAAACTTAGAGGAGCCCAAGATAGCAAGCAGGAGAGTGGAAGAACATAATGGGGTGGAGGCTATGGTTGGGGTGAAAATGCAGGCTATAATTGTTGTGCACGCCACCTGGTATTTTTTAAAGGGGGCGAGGGTGATGAGCACCATTTTTCATAAAAACAGTCAACTGCTGCTGGGTGCGGTGGCTCACGCCTGTAATCCCAGCACTTTGGGAGGCCAAGGCGGGCAGATCACCTAAGGTCAGGAGTTCGAGACCAGCCTGGCCAGCATGGTGAAACTCCATCTCTACTAAAACTACAAAAATCAGCCAGAGGTGGTTGCAGGCGCCTGTCATCCCAGCTACTTGGGAAGCTGAGGCAAGAGAATGGCTTGAACCCGGGAGGCAGAGTTGCAGTGAGCCAAGATCACGCCATTGCACTTCAGCCTGGGCAACAGAGCGAGACTCTGTCTCAAAAACAAACAAACAAACAAACAAAAAACAGTCAACTCCAAACTTCTCCCAAGCCAGACAGGCCAGTTCACAAGGGCCTGATGTCTTTCTCTACCAGGAGGAGAATGGCCTGATGAAACAGTGGCTACTTTCCCCACTGCTTACCTGAGAACACAGAGTCTTGGCAAATCCAAATAACTTGCCCCAAACCAGGAGGCCAACATGTGAAGGATCCTGAGATTTGGAATAAGATTTATCTGACCCAATTTCCGTCCTGGCACAATTTGCCTGCCGCCTGCAACTGAGTTTTCACTGAAGGGTCACTCACTCCGCCATTGAGTGGTATTTATTGAGTGCCTATTGCATGCCAGAGGCTGTTCTAGGCAGAGCCCCCAACCTTTAGGAACTTATCTTCTGGAGTGGGGATGAGAGGATGGAACGCAAGAACCACAAGAACACACACCCAGCACAAGCGTAGTGCAATGATGAAGATACAATAGAATCAGGTGGAAGAGACCCAGGGGAGGCCTCTCTGAGGACGTGACATTTGGGTTGAGACGTGAATGGCAGGGGACATTTGTGGACTCTATTTAAAGGTTGTGATTACGTTCAGAAAATGGCGGCATAATTCCTGTGAATGTGAAATGTGGCACCGAGCCATGGCCAAGGTCGCCTCCTCAGACGCAAAGGGAGACGCGCCCTCTGGTGTTCAGATCCAGCAATTGCATGGATTGAGCCGGCAGAAAATCAAAACTCAGGGCGTATTCAACATCCGCAGATAACAAGAGAGAGAGAATTCCTTGTATTACCCTGCAATTCAGAGGCAGTACGATGAGTGTTCTTAAGCCATAAATCAGTAAATATCCCCTAAATAAATAAATAAAAATCTTTAAACTTCAAGTAGATCCGTCTATGCCCGCACATGCCATATGTTTTGCAACATCTAGGTACCACTTGGGATCTTAATATTAACCTTTTTCCTGTAAATCAACTTGTTTGCTAAAATACATTTCATTTAAAAGAAAAATCTTTTGCCGCCTCCTAGAGTAAATGGAAATCCAATATCATGCACCAAAAAAGTAGAAGATAGCCATGAGACAAATCCACGCAACGCCAAATCACATGGTTTGATTTCTTCTGGACCTCAGGCCTGGCTCTGTGTTTGTTACAAGGGGGAGATCAGAAAGTGTGGCTGGGGTGTGAGAGATAAAGGAGCAGGACTGAGGCTTGCCTTAATTAAAGGGAACGAAAGACACTGAGAGGAGAATAATTTTCTCATTGGGAGATTGGGTATTATTTAAGATCATGCTCTCGGCCCCCTAAAGTTCTGGGGTGCAATGCCCTGGGGACTCCAAAAACTCAAGACTATGCATGTTTTCTCGTCCAGGCATGGAATTGACAAGGAAGACTGGAAAATGGCCCTGGTGACCATAAACCAACTCCCACCCCTCACTCCCCGTTGGGCTCAGAGGGGTTAATTGAGTATTAAAGGATCACACAAGGAATGATAAACCTGAAGAGAAACGAGGTCTCCTGACTCCCACTCCAGTGCTCTTTCTCTGCACCTGGGGAGGCCAGCGTCATCTGTTAAGTGAAACAAAATCTTCCTCTTTTTTTTTTTTTCTGAGACAGAGTCTCTCTGTCACCCAGGCTGGAGTGCAGTGGCATCATCTCTGCTCACTGCAACCTCCGCCTCCTGGGTTCAAGTGATTCTCCTGTAGCCTCTCGAGTAGCTAGGACTACAGGCACATGCCACCATGCCCAGCTAATTTTGGTATTTTTAGTAGAGATGGGGTTTCACTGGTCTCGAACTCCTGACCTCAGGTGATCCACCCACCTCAGGTGATCCACCCACCTCCCAAAGTGCTGGGATTACAGGCATGAGCCACTGTGCCCAGCCATTTTCTTTTCTTTTCTTTTCTTTTTTCTTTCTTTTTTTTTTTTTGAGACAGGGTCTTGGTTGCCCAGGCTGGAGTGCAGTGGCATGATCTCAGCTCACTGCAACCTTCGCTTTCCAGGTTCAAGCGACTTTCCCACTTCAGCCTCCAGAGTAGCTGGGACTACAGCTGCGTGCCACCATGCCTGGTTAATTTTTGTATTTTTTGGTAGAGATGGGGTTTCACTATGTTGGCCAGGCTAATCTTGAACTCCCAACCTCAAGCGATCAGCCTGCCTCAGCCTCCCAAAGTGCTGGGATTACAGGCGTGAGCCAATGTGCCCAGTCAAAATCCTCCTTTCATACAACTCTGTTTCATCCTCTGAAAGCTACTTCACAACAAATCTGAATTATACGTATGACTCTGAGTACTTCTTAATAAGTTTGTGCATCATGATTCAGTAGTCAAGGGGGAAATAATGGAGAAGCAATTATAAAAACATAACTTCCCAAAGTAGAATTTCAGAGAAGTTGCCATGTGCAATTGTTCTCTGGAATTCATCTCATGGCCTAATTCCTTATCAGTCTGGAGAAAGAGGTCTTTTTCTGATCCACTTGGGGACTTGAGACTGGACGGCAGCTGGGGGCAGCTGCCCAGACAGCAACCGGGACCAGGATGAGATTTCATAGCAGGCAGATGTAACTCACCAACATGCTGCCAGTGCCAAATGTCCCTAATCAGTCACTTGCCAATTGCCATTTTTAGCAGACTATACATTTCCAAAACCTAAGGATCTGTTTATAAAACCTGATTGGAAATGAAATCAGGAAGAGCAGACACAATGTAAGAAATTGGGAAGCTCAAGCTGGGATTCCCAAGACTGAAGAAAGCCAGGTTGCTTTTCTGAGCATGGGACACCATCCGGACCTACAGTGGCTCCTTCCCACCTTCCCTGGAGCCCCTCCATGGGAGACAGTGGAAATCAGCGTGCTGGCAGCCTGGATAACGAGATTTCCACATCTCACCGGCTCCATCTGCTCTTCTGTCTGCCGAAGCTCTCAGCTGGAAACACAGACCCTAAAGGGACAGTGGCCTTGACTTCCTGGTGGGGAGGAGGGTGAGAAGCCTGGTTAAGAGATTGCTTTGCTACGACGTCTGGACCAGAGCTTTTGAGCTTTCTGAACTTAGAAGGTGCAGACCTTGTTCTTACAAGGCCCACATCCAAGTGATTATATGGTTAGTAGGTGCTGCTTGAGAACACACAAAACCCATTAAAAGTTACTGTGGATTTCATTACACTGTGGAATAAATATATAGTTTATCCATCACAATAGCGTCTACCCAACTGTGAAAACAGTAATCTGTGCACATTTGAGATGTAGGGTTATGCTCTGTCTATGGGGGCAACTTGTCCACGTGGACTCTGAGACTCTGACAGCAGGTCACTGTCCCTTTGGAGTCTGTGGTCCACTACCTGGGAGTTTCCTCTGCTTTAGATGATTCATGCAAACAGCGCCTACAATGCAGAGACATGGGGACTGGGCTCCACACCCCACCATCAGCAGTCATTGATGTTTGAGCTTGTGGTAGTCTCTTTTTTCAACTCAGGGTTTGTGGCTCCAGAATTTCAGATGAAGCAATTGTTTCGGATTCATGCAACCTAAAGAGGTTCCCTCCAATGACCTGGGGTTAGGTGTTCATCTCCCCTCCACCGCCTCTGCCCAGACTGAGCAGATAATTGAGGTGAGCAGGTCTCGGGTCAAGTTGGCGGGGACAGAGGAATGGTGAGTTTGCCCAGATATACAAGACCTTTGCTTTAGAAATTTACAAGGGAATTGCCTGATTTGAGAATTTAAGTGGATTCCAATCCTTTGCCCTTTCACTCTGTCAAAAATACTGTAACTCTTACTTTGCATAATAATGTTTAATTGTGTGCCACACATTTCAGAGCATACTGAACATGCATCTCAGGGCAGAGGTTTGCATGGGGGAAGCAGGAATTTTGCACTTACTAGACACATTCAATTATGTTCAAGGGTAAATCTCATCAAACTGCATTTTCTCCTTAGATGTTAACTTTTAGATCCTGACCCCTAGGAAAGGGGTTGACGTTGCAGTCTGAGAGCAGGGGAGGGGTAGACTTTTATCAGAGCATTGAGGGCGAACAAAAATGAATGACGGTAATTGCAGAAACTTTTAGTGACACTGGGAGACAGCTCTACAGCACTGGGGATTATGTTGCAAATGGTGCTCACCTATTTAGTCTCACATTTTTAACTTCTTCAAGTGGGAATTTAATTTTTTTTTTTTTAGACAGAATCTTGCTCTGCCTCCCAGGCTGGAGTGCAGTGGCGCAATCTTGGCTCACTGCAACCTCCACCTCCCTGGTTCAAGCGATTCTCCTGCCTCAGCCTCCTGAGTAGCTGGGATTACAGGCGTGTGCCACCACGCCCAGCTAATTTTTGTATTTTTAGCAGGCTGGTCTCGAACTCCTGACCTTAGGTGATCCACCCACCTCGACCTCCCAAAGTGCTAGGATTACAGGTGTGAGCCACTGCACCTGGCCAGGAATTTAATATTAAATTGCCCAAAATTTAATTATTCAAAACTGTTACAGATACAAAAGGTTGAAAACCATTAAATGGAAATTTTGAGGCCGAAAATCGGTTCATTCGTTATTCATTCAACAGATATGGATTACACTAATGTGCAACCAGTGTGTGTCAGGCCCATTGTGGAAGCTGGGACAGCCCTTGGCACCCCCTTGCTAAGCCGCAAGCTCCCAGAATCTAGATGCTTGCACCCGCGCTGTCACAGGGCAGAGGGCACCAAGGATGCTCAAACTGTTGTATGTGCCTCATGCCCATCTGCGGACACCAGTGGATGAAGAGTGGGTTTGACTGTCCCAAAGCTTTAGTAAGGCAGCTTCATGGGGTCTCCGAAAAAGAACTCAGGTCTGGGAGCGAGGAACTCCGGTTTCTCACCCCAGCTCTGTGCAGCTCTTGTGCAATTTGCACTCAGTGGTCCATGCCTGGACTCCCGCCCCTGTACCCAGGCTCTGCCTCTCACCCCTGCACACTCACTGGGCACACCCCCAGCCCTGCTGAGCTCAAACCACCTTTCGGTCATAGCCGGGGCCGCCAATGGGTCCTCAGTGCTACTGAAGGTCAAGCTCTATGTCTGAGTCTGTTCAGCCCCCGGCCACCTGGTCACTAGCTTGGACTTTTCTCTTCTGGCCTCAAGCCCCCAACACCTTCTCCATCTCGGCAGATTGATCTTCACGTTCCTTCACCGAGGAAACTGAAGCAGCCACCTCTCTGCTGACATCCGTGCCACCTGTGCCATCATGCCTCCTGTCACTGAGGATAGCCTGTCCATGTCCCCCTCCTGCTTCCTGGATCCCAAGACCCCACTCAAGGCCTCGGCCCCAGTCACCCTTCCCTCTTCCCAGTATCGCTGGGCTTCCCTCTGCTAGACTCTTCTTGCGTGGTTCGTCTCCCGTCTCAAAAAGGAACAGAGCAGAATAAAAGCTTTTCTGGCTCCCGGAATCCTTCTTCTACTGCCTAGTTTCATATTTGCTACCTAGGGCTCCTTCCCTCCCATCCTCTTTTTAACCCTTCCATCAGACTTTTGCCTCAACCACTGCACCGAAAACTGCTGTCACTGGCGTCACCAGGGGTCCCCACATTGGTAAATTCAATGCCAGCCCTCAGGACGGTTTTTGGTTTTTTTGTTTGTTTGTTTGTTTGTTTGTTTTTGAGGGAGGGTCTCACTGTGTCGCCCAGGCTGGAGTGCAGTGGTGCAATCACAGTGCACAGCAGCCTCGACCTCCCGGATTCAAGCGACACTCTCGCCTCAGCCTCTGGAGAAGCTGGGACTACAGGCACACATCACCACACCCAGCTAATTTTGTTTTTGTTTGTTTGTTTGAGATAGAGTCTCGCTCTGTCACCTAGGCTGGAGTGCAGTGGCACAATCACAGCTCACTGCACCCATGACCTCTTGGGCTCAACCAATCCTCCTGCCTCAGTCTCCTGAGTAGCTGGGACTACAGGTGTGCCACCATCATGCCTGGTTAATTTGTGTATTTTTGGAAGAGATGGGGTTTTCCCATGTTGCTCAGGCTGGTCTTGAACTTCTGGACTCAAGTGATCCACCAACCTCAGCTTCCCAAAGTCCTGGGATTATAGGCGTGAACCATTGCGCCTGGCCAGGATGGTCTTTTTTGACCTATCTGCCGTCAGATACTGTTGACGTGCTCCTCCTCGAAGCACGACCTTCACCTGTCCTTCAGGATACATCCCTCCCAGACGCTCACTCCCCAGCCCCTTCCCTGACTCCTCCTCATCTCTTGAACGCTAAGCACTAAGGCTTCCAGGGTTCAGTTCCTAGACCTTTTCTCTCCTCTGGTTCCATCCAGAGGAGTCCATCCAATCTCATGGCTTACATACCACACACACGTCTACGCTGACACATCCCAAACATATATCTCCACCGAGACCCCTCCCCTGAGCTCCAAACCCCCGCTGGCTGGTTGACTTCTCCACCAGAAGAGCTAATAGACATCACTCATTTAACTTCTGGAACTGAACTTCTGACTCTGCTCAAGGCCACTCCCATCAGCCTTCCTAACTCTCGTAATGACTGTGCCATTCTTCATTGCTCTGAGCAAGCCCCTTAGGATCTTTTTCAGCTCTTTGCTTCTTCCCACCTTCTCCCAACCCAATCCTCTTGGCTCTACCTTCAAAATACATCCAGAATCCACATCCATTGATAGATGAATAGAGAAACAGAACGTGGCTTAGTCATACAATGGAATATTGTTCAGCCTTGAAATGGAAGTCTGTTCTGACACATGCTGCGACGTGGATGGGCCTTGAAGACACTAGACTAGGTGAAATCAGCCAGGCACAAAAGGAAAAATACTGTACGATTTCAATTATATGAACTACTTAGAATAGTCAGATTCCTACAGACAGAAAGAAGAAGAGGGGTTGCCAGGAGCTGGGGGAGTGGAGGATGGGGAGTGAGTGTCTAACGAAGACAAGGTTACAGTTTTGCAGGATAAAGAGTTCTGTGGAAGGGAGGTGGTGGTGGTTGCATAACAATGGGAACGTATGTAAGGCTACTACTGAACTCTACACTGAAAAATGGTTAAGATGGGGCTGGGCATGGTGGCTCATGTCCATAATCCCAGCACTTAGGGAGACCGAAGTAGGTGGATCACTTGAGGTCAGGAGTGCAAGACCATCCTGGCCAACATGGTGAAACATCTACTAAAAATACAAAATTTAGCCAGGCGTGGTAGCGCGCCTGTAGTCCCAGTTACTTGGGAGGCTGGGGCAGGTTGAACCTGGGACACAGAGGTTGCAGTGAGTCAAGATCATGCCACTGCACTCCAGCCTGGGAGACAGAGTGAGACTCCATCTCAAATAAATAAATAAATAAAACGGTTAAGATGATAAATTTTATGTCTTGTGTATTACACCACAGTTAAAATAAATTTTTTGAAAAACACTGGGCCAAGTGCAGTGACTCATGCCTATAATCCCATCACTTTGGGAGGCCAAGGAGGGAGGATCTCAAGGTCAGGAGATGGAGACTATCCTGGTCAAAATGGTGAAATCCCATCTTTACTAAAAATACAAAAATCAGCTGGGCATGGTTGCACATGCCTGTAATCCCAGCTACATGGGAGGTTGAGGCAGGAGAATTGCTTGAACCAGGGAGTTGGAGGTTGCAGTGAGCCGAAATTGCACCACTGCACTCCAGCCTGGAGAGAGTGAGACTCTATTGCAAAAACAAAACAAAACAAAACACCTAGAATCTGATCCCTTCTTACCCACTTTATTGCTACCATCCCCATCCGAGCCACAGAAAACTCTTGCTGGAATTGTTGACGTCATCCTTAGTCTCCACCAGCAGCCAGAGGGATCTCAGGAAATCCAAGTTTCACCACTTCTTACCTCTGCTCCGAGCCCTCCACGGCTCCCCTCATACTCTAGGTTACAGCAGCCTTACATCAGTGGGCTCAGCTCCCAGCTGTCTCTAAGTAAGGCAAAGAGAAGGTCAGGGCTGAAGTCCTGGGTCTGCACTAGAGGCTCCATGCTTTCCTTGCTTCACCTCTCACTTCTTCCCACTCCACGGATGCCCCCAGCATGCTTCCCTGCCCCAGGGCAGCTGCTTCCTACCCCTAAAACTCTCTTATTTTCCCTCCTTCCTTCCTTCCTTCCTTCCTTCCTTCCTTCCTTCCTTCCTTCCTTCCTTCCTTCCTTCCCTCCCTCCTTCCTTCCTTCCTTCCCTCCCTCCCTCTCTCTCCTCTCTCTCTCTCTCTTTCTTTCACAGAATCTCTATCACCCAGGCGGGAGTGTAGTGGCAAGATCACAGCTCACTGCAGCCTCAACCTGCGGGCTCAAGCAATCCTCCCACCTTAGCTTCCTAAAGTAGCTGAGACTACAGGTGCGCACCACTATGCCTGGCTAATTTCTATACTTTGTTGTAGAGACGGGGTCTCACTATATGTTGTCCAGGTTGGTCTCAAACTCCCGAGCTTAAGCGATCCACCCACCTCGGCTTCCCAAAAGTGCTGGGATTATAGATGTGGGCCACCTCGCCTGGACCTGAAACTCTCTTCTGATCAATATCTGCCTGGCTGCCCCGTCACCCCCTTCAGTCTTTTCTGACGTTCTTGGCCAGGCCTTCCCTTGCTGGACCATTGAACATTGCAGCTCCAGCCAGGCACCCCCCTACCTCTCTCCCTGGACTATTTCCCTCCACCTGCGAACACCCGACACACTTAGCATTCTGGTGTGTTCTTCACTGTGTGTCTCCCGCACTAGAACATAAGCTTATGGGGGCAGGGCTTTTTGTCTACTCTGATCGCTGACATATCCACAGTGCCTAAACCAAGGTCTGGCAGATATCAGGTGGTCAATACATCTTTGGTGCATGGCAAAGTGGGTGTATCCATGGCCAAGTTATTTCACCCCATGATGCTTCTGTGAGGCCGTCCAGGACAGTGCTTTGCAAACTTTAGAAAGTGTCAGAATGACACAGAAAGCTGGTCGAGCGGACGGCTGGACTCTGCCCCGGAGATTCTGCTTCGGAGTCTGGGGAGGAGGTGAGATGCACCGGTTCTAAGAAGTTCTGCATCTTGCTGATGCTGCGGCTGGTCCAGTATTTCACTGCCGTTCAGGGACTGGATGAAACCCTGAGGCAGGGAGAGCGAGGCAGGCACTTACCAGGGAGAGGAGTGGGATGGGAGCCTCTCTTGTCCCACTGGAGCTCCCACTGGCTTTGCCAGTCCAGGAAGGGGAGCCTCTGCCTGCTGGAAGCTCTGTAGAAGCGGGAGGTGGAGGGGAGGCTGACAGGAGCCGTCCTGGAAATCAGCTCTGGAGAGCGTGCAGCCCTCCTTCCTGCCAGGGCGTCTAGCCCAGACTTGACCCACTGGCCAGGAAATAGTGGGAGATGTGCCCTTAGTGCACAAGAAGCCTGGAAAACCCACTTTGCCCACCCCAAAACCAGTTGTCTTCACTTTAAGGAAGCACTTATAGACCCCACGCAGGTCCTGAGCCACACCCAGTCACACAGATGCTGACCTCATCCGCATTCTCTCTGTTCCTTTCTAATTCCACCCCCTCCTCCCCATCTTCCTCTTCCTTCTCTCTCTCTCTCTCTCATGCACACACATGTGCATGCACACACATGTGCATGCACACACACACACACGGTCATCCCTCCTCACACACAGAAGGCATGCATCCCTCATCCCACCCACAGAAGTCCACACATAAGGGCACCCCTCACATCTTACACTCCTACCTCTCCCACAGGCATGTGTGCCTGCAGCTCGTGTACACAGAAAGGCCCAAAGGGTCTCTGCCAATCTCCTCACCCACACACACCTCGAACTCACCCCTCTTCAGAAAGACACATATGCAAGCCCATAGCCTCACCCATACCCACGCCCAACACACACACACATGCACACATGGACACACACATTCTCGAGCACATGCGTGCACGCACACACACGCAGGCACACACAGGCGCATGCACACACACGGGCACGCACAGACACGTGCACAGGTACACACACACACACTCCACCCCTCCTTCCCCTAAGTCTTCTCTAGGAGTTTTTGGTCCTAGCTTTGCTTTGCCATCTTGAAGACACGCCCCACAGGGCATGGCTTCCCTCATGCCCAAATGCTTGTCCTGAGCCCTGATCTGCCCACCCTCAGGCCCACCTCCGGGAGAGGAGATGCATGCTCAGGATACTCTCCAGGGGCAGCTAGGAAGCAGCATGCCAGGATCAACACCACTCATTTCTGCAGTTGCTGGGGAATCATCAACCTGCCAGCAAGCAAATGCACCTGTAGTCCGCTGGGTGCTGTTCAGAACCCAGGAAATGAGAAATAAGAAGCTGCAGGCCCTGCCTTTAATGAACTCACAATCCACGCAAGAGGGTCGAGGGGCAGCTCTGGGAGCTAAGTGCTATTACATGGTTACTGGAGACCCTGGGGACCCAGATGGGAGTTGTCAGACCTACTTGGATGGACTACAAAGGAGAGGATGCTTGGGCAGGGCCTTAAAGAGTGAGCAGGCATTTGGCCAGGCAGGCAAGGAGCCTAAGACACTCCAGGCAGCAGAGAAAGGACAGAGAACTAAGTGAGCTTGCCCCTGTTGGGGAGCCACCAATCATTTTGTGTGATCACAGCAAGGCAGGAAGGCGGAGGGCAAGTGGAGGATGTGAGGCTGGAGAGGTAAAGGGACCTCATCACTGAGGAGCTGGTGCAAGACTATGATGTGTGGGCAGCCTTATTGTTTGGGTGATGGAGAGCCATTGGAAGCCACTAGATTTGTGTTACATGGGGGTCACGCTGGTGGAGACAGGAGGGAGTGGGAATGGTACTAGAGATAGAAAGGCCCAGAGGCACCCTTGGATATAGCATAGGATTAGATTTGGCTACAAAAAATCCAAAATAATAGTAGCTTAACAAAATAAAATTCTTAATTCTCTCTCATATCCAAGAAGCAGGGAGGTATGGCTTGTGTGGTTCTCATGGTATCAGGGACCCAGGCTTTCAATCTTGTTGTTGTGTCGCAAGAGGATTCCATTCCTACAATCATCTGTGATCCAAAGTGGCTGCTGGAGCTCCAGGCGTCACATCTACATTCCAATTAGGGGGAAAAGGGAAAAGAAAACAATACCTTCTATTTAAGGACAATTCCTGAAAGTTACCTATAAAAATTCTCTTGCATACTTTAGGGTGGGATGTAGTCATATGGGTCTCACCTTGCTACAAAGAGAGGCTAGGAAAGGCAGTCTTTATTCAAGGTGGCCGTGTGCCCAGCCAAACACTAAGGGTTCTGTGACTATGGCACTTGGTGGTGGAGTGAGCCTGGCTTTAGCTGAGAGGCTTCTACACTACATTACCTTGACCAAAGGCAGATACATGAACACACTCACCGTCTTCCCTCAGACAATATTCTCTCCAAACTGGGCTGCGGACTCCAACCTCTTCTCCAATGATGTGCTGGACATCACAGGGAACGTGAGAGAGACGTAAGACAGGCTGCAAAGCTTACAGTTTCCTTCAAGAGCCCAAAAAGGCATAAAATAAACAATAGAAACTAACAAGAGATAAGCACCCCCTAACGTGGATGTAATCCTTGTAAAATAGATGGTTCTGGGCATAAGCACCCGCGACGGTTCCAAAGGGAAAAGGTCATTGGGGACTCCACAATCAGGGACTTCTAAAGAAAACGGGACCCAAGAAGACCCAAAGAAAGCTGATCCCAAGGGGAAAAAGAAAACTTTTACTCTCTCTTTACTATATTATTATTATTATTATCATAACGACTAACAGGGCATAGCAAGCCCAAGGTGCAGGGTAGCGTGCAAGGAAGTTGTCAGTCAGAATAAGGGCTTAATTTGAGCCTGGTCATTCTTAAACAGTGGGCAGAATCTCTTGAGTCTTTGCTCAACTGAGAGCATTTACAGAGGCCCATGCGGTGGGCGGGATGGAGTGATCCTCCAATGGACCTTTCTGAACCACCTTGGACTCTTGTCTACCGGCTGCTATGTCCCCACGGTCAGGCTGCAGGTACCCGCTAGTCCTCGACCCATGCGGAGCTTCCCTGGCTCTGCCATGTGACCCTCACCAGTGGCCCTTCCACCTTGCTTTGCCCTCCTGGTGGGCCCCCTCCCATCCTGCTCTCTCTGGTTGGGACCCTTTGCTTTTGGCCTGTCTTTTGCCTTCTTGCCCCTCAGTTCTATCTTTGTGTCTGGGGCACTGGTCTTACTGCTGCTGCCGCTGTGTTTGTGTGTTCGTTTTTAAGCTATCCCTTTATTCCAAGCCCAAAGGCCTTGTTATAGCTCCTGCTCCTTGAATCCCAGGCCAACCCAGAGACCAGGTCCAGCTGGGGAAGGGAATTGGAACCTCCTTCTTCCTGTTCCTCCCTGCTAGGGCATTAGCATTTCCCCAAGATAGTTTTGAAGACTTTGCTTGGCTTGGGAGGCCAGCGCAGTGAGCCCCACCACCAATGAGCTGATGGTAGCAAGGGGCTCACTGATAAGGGTTTGAATGATACCTTTCTGTGGAGGACATGGTTCCTACATTTCCAATTGTCCGCCCCAGTAGGCCGCCAAAGCACTACTCAGTCTTGCTGGAGGCCGGGGTGGGTGGGAGTGGTGGGAAGGAGAGGGGAGGAGAACACAAGATAAGTTAAGAAGAGACTGGGCTCTGAGAGGACCTCTGGGCAAGGATGGGAATGATTAGAAGGGACGTTGGGGAGCGCCCACTGGGCTGGCACAGAGTAATTTGCTCAGGAGCCCAGTGGGTGCCTGGAGGGAGAAGTCACAATGGGACATGTTCAAAGGGTGTGCTTGTGCTTCCCTCCAACAACATGGACCAAGTAACAATGCAGAAGGAAGCTACCGGCAGAGCAGCAGTGCTCGGGGATGGAAATGGTCCTGGTGGCATTTGGGTCTTTGTAAAGATGCAGCTATCCCCGAGTTTCCAGCTACATCCCTGCACTTCCCACAGCTAGTTCTTCAACTCATCCAACAAACCAAATACATTCCTTTTGGCTTAACCTTGATTAAGTGCTTCTGTTACAACCAAAAGAATTCTGACACAAATCCACTCATCTGCATAATGCACTCCCCTGGGTGTCCCAGGTGAAATGCATCACTGCCCCCTTTTTTTTTTTTTTTTTTTTTTTTTTTTTTTTTTTGAGACAGAGTCTCACTCTGTTGCCCAGGCTGGTGCAATCTTGGTTCACTGCAACCTCTGCCTCCCTGGTTCAAGCGATTCTCCTGCCTCAGCCTCCCGAATACCTGGAACTAAAGGTGTGCACCAC
This sequence comes from Macaca mulatta, assembly GCF_049350105.2. NCBI lineage: Eukaryota > Metazoa > Chordata > Mammalia > Primates > Cercopithecidae > Macaca > Macaca mulatta. Next base: position 76,672,724 of record NC_133421.1, read on the forward strand.
CACGCCTAGCTAATTTTTATATTTTTAGTACAGACAGGGTTTCACCGTGTTGGCCAGGCTGGTCTTGAACTCCTGACATCAAGTGATCCACCTGCCCCGGTCTCCCAAAGTGCTAGGATTGCAGGCATGAGCCACCGTGCCCAGCCAAGTCCACGCTTTTTAACCACTGTGGACAGTTGTGCCCACGGCACTTTGTATGTCCAGAAGATGAAAAAGCCCACATCCCTCCGCTCCTCCTGACCAACCTCTTCCACTCTGACTTGCGAGGAACCCAAGCTGTTCTGCATTCCAGGGCCAGGAGACGACCAGGACAAGGCGGGAGCATCCCTGGGCATTGTTCTCTTTGTATTTCATGAGAGGCTGTGAGCTTTTCAGAGAGGGAGAGGCCTGTTTCCGGATGGCACACCTGTGGCCACACTTTCGTGGTCCTGATTTGATGAGTGGCTGCCTCTGAAGGTGCAGGGCAGGGAGAGAGATGCAGACAGCAGGTGTAGGTTCTGCTCCAAGCACCACCTTCTCCCTGGAGGAGGAAGACTCCTGGGACTAAGTCATTGATTTTTTTTCTAATCAATAAAATTCTAAAGTAAACCAAAATCTTCACAGGTATCCTGTGTTCTGTTCTCAGAGATGAAAAGATTTGAAGCACGCTCTCTCTCTCTCTCACGCACAAATACACACACACACACACACACACACACACACACACACACACACTCCCCTTCCCCAGCCTCCTCTCCTGCTAGCCTCCTCTTCTCTCTGAAGCTTGTTTGTCAAGCTCAGTATAGCAAGACTGTCTTCTGGAGCGTCAAGACTCAGTATCAGTGGCAACATCAAAGGAATGTGTTCTTTTCATATGCTTGTCTGCTCGTGTCTAAATCCAGAGTAATGATTTTCTCCTAAATGAATACCTCTTCGCTTCTTTCCCTCTCCCGTATAGAGTGGAGCAGCGAGCAGTTTGCTGGTACTGGATCAGACCGCACCCCGTGACAACTCAGCATATTGTCTGTTCATCTTAGAAGAAACCTTTCTTTGCTTTCATGTGAATTTGCGTCTGAACGATTTGCTGATGCCGTGTGACATATCATGACAGGCGAAGAATAATAACAAAGCTTATTAGTGGGGTTGGTAGGAGGAGCATGGGGTTGTGCAAGCTTTATTCCTTCTTCCACAAATATCTCCTGAGCAGCTACGGTGTACTTGGCATTCTGAGTGCATGAAATTGTATCCTAGTGAGATGTACGTCCGTTTCCCACACTGGGAGCAAAGACCATGCCCCTAACACAGTGCTTAGCATAAACTAAACCTCTGTCACATAAATGGGTCTTTGGTGTTATTATGTGGTGGATTGCATAAAGCACCAGGATGTTTTGCAGCTCCTCCCAGTAAGAGATGAAGTCATCAATTTCACCACCCCTTGAATCTGGGCTGGGCTTGTCTTGCATTGGCCAATGGAATACCATGAAACTGACATGTGATTGCTAATCATAAACATCAAGAGGCCCTGCACCTTCCCTTCTTGCTGCTCTGGGAACCCTGAGCCATCATGTGAAGGAATCCAGACCAGCTTGCTGGGTGATGATGATGAAAGACACACGTTACCCCCAGCAGCCAGCTGACTTCCAGAGGCAGCACCACCAAGCTGACTGGCAGTTGAATATAGACACATGGGTGAGCCCAGGCAAGATTAGCTAAGTCTGGCTCAGACCAGAAGAACTGCTTAGATGAGCCCAGTCTAAACTGCCAACTCACAAAACTGTGGGATAAAGAAATCATCAATTTTTAATCTTTAATAATGTTTTTTGCCCAGTTTTTCAGTTAATACAGTGAAACATATTTTATATAATGTTTTTAAAATACATACCACTACTCTTAACATTCAGTATTCTTTGTTTTATGCATACAGAGATATCTACTATGTGTAGATTCTGATATGATAGGAAAAAAACAACAAACTCTTTTTTTCCTTTGTATTCTGAGATATTGGAAAAACCAAAGTGGTTTTTCTACTCTCTACTTGATATGGTTTGGCTGTGTCCCCACCCAAATCGCATCTTGAATTGTAACTCCCACAATTCCCATGTGTTTGGGGAGGAACCTGGTGGGAGGTGATTGAATTATGGGGCGGGTCTTTCCTGCACTGTTCTTGTGATAATGAATGAGTCTCATGAAATCTGATGGTTTTAAAAATGGGAGTTTCCTGCACAAGCGCTCTCTCTCTCTCTCTCTCTCTCTCTCTCTCTGCCTGCTGCCATCTATGTAAGACATGACTTGCTCTTCCTTGCCTTCCACCATGACTATGAGGCCTCCCCAGCCATGTGGAACTGTAAGTCCATTAAACCTCTTTTTTTCTCCAGTCTTGGGTATGTCTTTATCAGCAGCATGAAAACGGACTAATACACTACTCAACACAACACTTCCGACACCTGCTATGTTGAGGTTGTTTCTCCACATACCAAGCAATTCTCCAGCAGACTCTAGCTGGGTGTCCTCTTATCATATTCAACTCTGACCATGTCTAGCTGGAGATAGTGTATGATCCCATAGGTTGAGGACTCAGTCCCACAAGACTACCCCCAACCTCAGATGTCAGTCACAAATAGTAGGTTGTCACCTATACTTCTGACCAACCTGCTATAAGTTGAGGTTCCCAAGACCCCCTCTTGCGTTCAATCAATTTTCTAGAGTGGCTCACAGAACTCAGGGAAACACTTTACTACCCATTTGTGATAAAGAATATTATGAAGGATACAGACAAGAATGGCCAGATGGAAGAGATGTATAGGGCAAGCTGTAGGGGAGAGGAGTGCAGAGCCTCCATGCCTTCTCTGGGCATGCCACCCTCCAAGAACCTCCATTGTGTTTAGCTATCTAGAGGCTCTCTTAACCCTTTCCTTTGGGATTTTTATTGAGGCTTCATTATACAGGCAAAATTGATTACATTATTGGCCGATGGTGATCAACTTAACCTTCAGTTCCTCTCCCTCCCAAGAGGTTGAGGGTTGGTGCTAAAAGTTCCAACCTCATAATCATACTTTAGTCTTTCCAGTAACCAACCCCCATCCTGAAGCTACCTAGGGAACTCCTGGCCACCAGTCATTCATTAGCATACAAAGGATATTCTTATCACTCTGGAGATTCCAAAGGTTTTTGGATCTGTATGACAGGAAATGAGGAGGAAGACCAAATATTTTTGTTCACAATGTTGCATAGATGTTCATGTATAACATTGCACAATATTGCATAGAGTGTAATAATAACCTCCAATAGGTTATTAGTTGCAAAGGATCTCTGTTACAAAGGATAGATTAACAAGAGAAAACAGGCAGAAATTTATTAACATGTATATTTCATATATACATGGGAGACAACCAGAGAATGAGTAGTTCTCAAAGAGGTGGCTTTGAATTCTAACTTCTATAGCATCTTCAACAAAGAACAATAAATAATTTTATTATTATTATACTTCAAGTTCTGGGATACATGGGCAGAACGTGCAGGTTGGTTGCATAGGTATACACGTGCCATGGTGGTTTGCTGCACTTATCAACCCATCATCTACATTAGGTATTTCTCCTAATACTATCCCTCCCCCAGCCCCCCAGCCTCTGACAGGCCCTGGTGTGTGATGTTCCCCTCCCTATGTCCATGTGCTTTCATTGTTCAACTCCCACTTATGACTGAGAACATGCGGTGTTTGGTTTTCTGTTCCTGTGTTTGCTGAGAATGATGGTTTCCAACTCCATCCATGTTCCTGCAAAGGACATGAACTCATCCTTTTTATGGCTGCACGGTATTCCATGGTGTATATGTGCCACATTTTCTTTATCCAGTCTATCATTGATGGGCATTTGGGTTGGTTCCAAGTCTTTGCTATTGTGAACAGTGCTGCAATAAACATACGTGTGCATGTGTCTTTATAGTAGAATGATTTATAATCCTTTGGGCATATACCCAGTAATGGGATTGCTGGGTCAAACGGCATTTCTGGCTCTAGATCCTTGAGGAATCGCCACACTGTCTTCCACAATGGTTGAACTAATTTGCACTCCCACCAACAGTGTAAAAGCGTTCCTATTTCTCCACATCCTCTCCAGCATCTGTTGTTTCCTGGCTTTTTAATGATCACCATTCTAACTGGCATGAAATGATATTTCATTGTGGCTCTGATTTGCATTTATCTAATGACCAGTGATGACAAGCTTTTTTTCATATGTTTGTTGGACACATAAATGTCTTCTTTTGAGAAATGTCTGTTCATGTCCTTCCCCCACTTTTTGATGGGATTGTTTGCTTTTTTCTTGTAAATTTGTTTAAGTTTTTTGTAGATTCTGGATATTAGCCCTTTGTCAGATGCATAGATTGCAAAAATTTTCTCCTGTTCTGTAGGTTGCCTAGAAGCGTAAATCTTTAGAGAAGTGACAAAACAAAGGAAAAGGACTTTGAGTCTCTATGGGCAGCAACTTGAGGGGGTGGGGAGACAAGTAAATGGCAGATAAAAGCTAGTTCGTAAAGCTTGTTAATATAAATTCCTGTGGTGTCATCTAAAGCTGTCTTCCGTGATTAACCTTTGTTCTGTCTGGTAGAGAGGGAGGCAGGATACTTGTCTTTGCAAATCTATGTCCTGCTTTCAGGCAATAGAGGGAGGACGAAAAACTATCCTGTATTTGATTCTTAATTGTCTTCAGTTCAACAATCTTTCATATTTTGGGAGGCATATTCTAGTCTCCCACATTCATTAAATTAAACAAAAAGGGAATAGGATCACACTCTATAGACCAAATCGTATTCTACTTTTTTTAACTTAATGAATTGTGAACACTTTTGTTGCAATGAAATACTATCTTACAGTATTTTTGTTAGCCATATGTATTTTATTTCATTGTTGTTCATTGAAATAACCCCTTATGGATGGACATTGACACTGTTTTTATATTTTACTATTTTAAATAAGATTGTGATGACTGTACTTGCAAAAATATCTTAAGATCTACTTTTGATTTTTCCTTAGGACAAATTATTGTTAAAGAAAACTTCCATTCTTTCCTTTAATGGATTAAAGAAAAGTTCCATTTTCAAGGCCTCGGATTGTATTGTCACATTGCTGTATAGAAGCAGTTCTCAAACCTTTTGGTCTCAGTGCTTTTTTACACTCTTAAAAAATACTGAGGATCCCAAAGTGCTTGTGTTTATGTTAGTTACTTCTATCAATATGTGGCTGCATTTTAGGGAGCACAGAGAGGCAAAGGGGATGGTGTAGGTACTAGCCATTTTAGAAATTAAAGCATAGAGATTTCAAGAATATTAATTCATTTAAAATAATGACAATAAACTCCTTAAATGTTAGCATAAATTAAGGTAACATGTTATGTACAAAACAAAAAATACCTAGTGTGAAGAATGGCATGGATTTACATCTTTGCAAATCTCATCAAAATCTAGCTTAATGAAAGATGCTGGATTCTCCTATCTGCTTCTGCATCAATATGTTACAAAATGACACATCATAGAGCCTGTGGAAAGCTCCATTGTCTACTAGGGAGAGAATGAGAGTAGCAAAGGCAAAAAAAATCTTAGTATTATTACGAAAATAGTTTGATCACCTGCAGATCTTCAAAGGGCCTCACGAAGCCCTAGGGGTTCAGGGACCATTATCTTTAAAAAGCAACTTTAAAAATCTTTACTAATTTGTTAAGCAAAAAGTAAAATTTCTCCGTTGCTATTTTCTAAGCATCTTTTTGAAGCCTAAATTACATACCATAAAGTTTACCCATTTAAAGTGTATAAATCAACATTGCTTTAAGACACTAAGTTTTCAGGTTGTTTGTTACACAGCCAAAGCTAACTGATATAAATTATGTATTAACATTGACAGTGAAAGAGAAGCATTGAATAAACAGCATGAAAAGCATAAGATGAATAGCTTCTGTACAGTTACAACAGTTAAATCAATATGTGGCATTATTATTGCTATTGTTACTGTTGGTAACAGTCAAATATTTACCGAGTTCCTTCTGTAAGCATTTATTATTCTCTATCTCATTCAGAATTCTCCATAACCACCCTGTGAAAGATGATTTATTAGCTCAATTTCTGTCCCCACAGATTTAAAGAAATTATTATCGTCCATCACAGTGGTGCTATGTTGATACCATCCCTGCTCCCAAAGAATGAGTGCGATGTACAAATGTGAAACATCAGAATAATGCCATCCATTTATTCTTTCATTTATTTATTTTCTAGACATTTGTTGAGGATCCAAATTGCACCAGGCTCTGTGCTAGGCTCTGGGGGAGACAGAGACTAAGGATGAATTTCCCCCCACCTGTTCCTACCTTCAGGGACTATGATGGTGTTGAGATACATCTCAGATTAGTTCATTAATGCTGACTCACGTCACAACACTCACTCCAGGATGAGTGAGGTTGGGGGCAACCGTAGGCAGTCTCACACTGGAGGTAGGACTAAGTGCAGTTGGGTTGTGGGAGGAGAGTCCGTGTTTTAGGAAGCACAGACAAGCAAAGGCGATGAGTGTGGATATCAGAGAGAAGAACCCTGAGGACTGAGGGCTGATATTAAGGCAGAGGGAGATCACACTGCCAGGAAAGGCAGGGCTAACTGGATAATCCAGGACCTAAAGACTTCAGTGGAACAGTCCAGAAACAGCAAAGATGAGGTACACCTGCTGCTACGTCTTTGTTCTGAATGGCAGACATCATTAATCAACCACCTCCTACAGAGCCTGGGTCTTTTTCAACCCAGTGCTCCAGGCAGCCACCACAAAGCAATCAGAGTATGCATACATGATGAGCCCTATTTGCCATTGCTGAAATAGTCATTGTTTCTCGTGGGGACAAAAGACAAAAATATTCAGCAGGCTGCAGATAAGGTGAATCATAGTGTAAAACAGAGAACTCTGGAGCCAGACTTCCTAAGGTTGAATCCTGGTTTCTCTACATACCAACTGTAGGACCTTGTGCAAGATATGTGATCTCTCTGTTCCTCAGTCTCCATGTCTGAAAAATAGGAGTAATAGGATTGCTAAGAGGCATGTATGAGATAATGCATTCTAAACACAGCAATACCCAGCATATCACTATTTCATTCCAGCACTCATACTCTTCACTTCTTAATCTTTCCCCATTGCAGTAGTCAACCAACCTCCAATTGGATTGAAACAAGAAAACAGACTTAACAAAGGTGGGTGAAGCATGTGAATGTTACAGTTTTGCTGCGTAGACAAGAACAGAGCCCACGACTTCAAATAGCCTGTGGGGAGAAAAGTCATTGCCAATCATACCAGCCCCGACCTGAGCATTCCTAGAGACATGCCCAGCAAAAAGTGAGGTGTCTTAGCTCTAGATCTGGGGGACAGCACATTGATGTGTTCCTTTCCTCTCTGATTTTTAGAAACCCTCATGATTACTCAGTTCCACTGACTATGTTATCTGTTTGGTTAATTGGATGTCCTAACATTGGGAGGACAACACTAGCAATGAAGCACCAAGGGGAGAAGAAAACCAATCTCAAAATTAAAGCCTCTGTGATTTCCAGATTTCATAATAGGGAGCCAGGGAGGATCCAAATGCATTTGCATAAATTCCCCCATTGTATACAGAACTCCTTCCCATCAAAAAGAAAATAGTCTACAAGCCAGTAGAAAATTAAGCAAAGTCTATGATCAAGGAGTTCACTGGAAAAGAAATATTAATAGCTTTGAAATAAATGAAAAGATGTAAAGGCCGGGCGCGGTGGCTCAAGCCTGTAATCCCAGCACTTTGGGAGGCCGAGACGGGCGGATCACGAGGTCAGGAGATCAAGACCATCCTGGCTAACACGGTGAAACCCCGTTTCTACTAAAAAATACAAAAAACTAGCCAGGTGAGGTGGCGGGCACCTGTAGTCCCAGCTACTCGGGAGGCTGAGGCAGGAGAATGGCGTAAACCCGGGAGGCGGAGCTTGCAGTGAGCTGAGATCCGGCCTCTGCACTCCAGCCTGGGCGACAGAGCCAGACTCCGTCTCAAAAAAAAAAAAAAAAAAAAGAAAAAAGGACGTTAACTATCTTGAGATACCGTATTTTACCTACAAGATGGGCAAAGTTATTATAACTTGATAATACTCAATGTTGGAAGGTGTGAGAGGAGACAGGTGCTCTCATACATTGATAATGGAGGCATTAAATAGTAGAACCTCATGTAGATCAATTTGATAATATCAATCACAATTACAAATCCCATACCAGAATTGTACACGTGTGGAACGACACATATATGAGATTATTATTGTGGTGTAATTTGTGTTAGTTAAAGTTGAGAAACAACCAATCAATAGGGACTTGTTCAATAAATTATGATAGAGCTGCATAATGGAAAAATATATATGTATAAAAGGGTAATAAGAAAGATCTTATATACAGAAATGGGATTATCTCCAAGATATGTTGATAAGATTTTTAAAAGTAAGATATAGGATATAATCTAGAGTATGTTATTATTTTTGTAAAAAAGGAGGAGAAAAAAACATATTTGCTTGGTTTTAGAGACTCACTATCTGAAAGGACACCTGTAAATTGAGCAACTCTGGCTGGTCTAGAGAGGACAATTGGGTGACTGGGACCAGGAGGAGGAAGAGGACTTCCCATCTATACATGCTTGTACCTTTCAACTGTCCACCATGAGAATGTATTTATCAAACCAATAATTAAAATAAGGCCAGGTACTATGTTGCACGCCTGTAATTTCAGCACTTTGGGAGGCTGAGGCAGGCGGATGACTTCAGGTCAGGAGATCAGCCTGGCCAACACCAGGAAACCTAATCTCTATTAAAAATACAAAAATTAGCCGGGAGTGGTGGCACACACCCGTAGGCTCTGCTACTTGAGAGGCTGAGGCAGGAGAATCGCTTGAACCCAGGAGGCAGAGGTTACAGTGAGCTGAGGTCACACCACTGCACTCCAGCCTGGGCAGCAGAATGAGATCCTATCTCAAATAAATAAATAAACAAAATGTAAAGATAAATAAACAAAATGTAAAGATAAAAAAATTATTTGAGGATGAGTAATTGACTTCTAATTTGCTTTATTTTCCTTAATTTCTGTTTCATATTCATAGTCTTGTGGGATGCTAGGGTCTTGACTTTGCTACGTTATAAAGCAAAGTCAGTTTCTAGTCCCCTCTCTCTTTCTTGACAGTTGTGTGTCGGGAGGGAGAGGGGGATATGATACGTGCCTTGCCAGGCTTAGGCTTTTAAGAACCAAAGCTAGGAAGATACTTTTTGTTTTCCTCTTTATGTTCTGTCTTGTTGCATCTCTTCCCTAAGACAATGTGCAAGAGTCTAGGTGACTCCATTGGCAGGAAAAGGGGGAGGAAAAAACAAGAAAAAAAAAACCCTAAGATATATTTTATAGTTTACACAATGACCTCCAATGAATCCTGCCTCTCTGAAGTCACAGCCTTGTGTGAACCCTCATGCCGAATCTGGGCTGATTTCAATTTGCTGGGACCAGTTGAAGGCAGTGGAAGTGATGGAGGTAAGTGAGCACTCAAATTGAATTTTAGCCTGGCAGGGTTCTTGGCTACACCCAGGAGCAATTCAAGGGCAAGCTGGTGGTGTTAGATAGCAGCCTGTATTGAAGCAGCAGAGCATGGCAGCAGCAGACGTCCAGGCTCCTTGCAGAGCTGGACTACCCCATGAGCAATGTGCCTAGAGTAGCAGTTCAAGGTAGTTGTGCAGCCATATTTATACCTAATTTTAGATACATGCAAATTAATGTTATGCAGAAATTTCCAGAAAAGAGTGGTAACTTCCTGGTCATTGGGTCATTGCCATGGAAAAGGGTTGGTAACGTCCTAGCGTTGCCATGGCAATGGTAAACTGACATGGCACTGGTAGGCATGTTCTATGGAGAGGTATTTGATATGGCTGGGCTCTGTGTCTCCACCCAACTCTCATCTCAAATTGTAATTCCCATAATCCCCACGTGTCTCGGGAGGGACCTGGTGGCAGGTGATTGGATCATGCAGGCGGTTTCCCCTATGCTGTTCTCATGATAGTGAGTGAGTTCTCATGAGATTTGATGGTTTTATAAGTGTTTAACAGTTCCTTCTCTCCCTCACCTGCCACCATGTAAGACATGCCTGCTTCCCCTTCAGCTATGATTGTAAGTTTCCTGAGACCTCCTCAGCCATGCAGAACTATGAGTAAATTAAGCCTCTTTTCTTTATAATAATTACCCATTCTCAGGCAGTTCTTTATAGCAATGTGAGAATGAACTAATACAGTGCTTTTGCCTCTTCCCTGTTTCATTCAGTCTTCAGTCTGGTCTTGAGCCCAAGCCCTGCCTCTGGGATTGAGTCCTATCTCAGAAGTGACCTATAGAACTTGTGCGAGTTACAGGAGTTGCTTTTCTAACTTCCGTTTTCCACTCTGTTGTTGCCTGGAGCTGCCTTGTAGAGTCCAAGCAGACACCATAGGAAGAGAAAGGCCCCAGGGGCTAAAAGATCAAGAGGAGAGAGAGGAAGGAGGGAGCAGACCCAGCCAGTCCCCAACTGTTCAAGCCATCTCAGCTGAAAAGCCAGTGTCAACCAACACCCCGTGAAGCAGAGTTGACCTAGCTCTGTCGAGCCCCGTCCAATTGCTGAATTATGAGCGAATACATGAGTGCTGTTTTAAGCTACCAAACTCTGGGGTGAATTTTATACAGGAATAGAAAATGGATTCTGGAGAAGGCATCAACAATGATATCTTGCCATACAAACATTATTTCATTTAATCCTCACAGGAACTGTCAAAGTAGGCATTATTATCCTCATTCTGCAGATGAGGAAACTGAGACTCTGGGAGCTTAAGTTACACAGCTAGGGCCACACAGCTTGTGTGTGCTCAAGCTGGGATTCAAACTCAGGGTTGTCAAACTCTAAAGGCTTTGCTTTCGGCCCCACCGTCCAGCACTGCAGCCTTGAGGTCTGTGTGCAGACGAGCAATGCATGTTTGTCTCTGTTCCTATGTGACACCAAATTCAGAATCCACCTGGCAGAAAACTAAATAGCACTGGCCCTGGATCTTAGTGAGATGTGAAGGCCAGCACCATGGTCTGAGACATTTTCTCCAAATTAGTGGTTTGAAGTGGTGAGATCTCTCAAAAACACAGCTTTCCAGGCTTTGAAAAATGACTAGGAAACATGTGCTGAAAGGTAAAGAAAGCTGGATAACAGACCTATAAATCAGTACTGTGGAATAACCACTCTATCTTCATTTAAAGACCTAGTCTTAGGACTGGGCACAGTGGCTCATGCCTGTAATCCAGCTCATTGGGAGGTCCAGGTGGGAGGACTGCTTTAGCCCAGGAGTTTGAGACTAGCCTGGGCAACACAGTGAGACCCCGTCTCTACAAAAAATAAAAATAAAAATTAGCTGGGCATGGTGGTGTGTGCCAGTAGTCTGAGCTACTCAGAGGAACCCTTGAGCCTGGGAGGCGGAGGCTGTAGTGAGCCATGATTGTGCCACTGCATTCCAGCCTCAGTGACAGAGTGAGAACCTGTCTCAAAAAATCAAATCAAATTAAAACCTAGTCTTAGACCACCAAATCCTATTTGGAATGATGGAATCTTCAAATTGGATGGTGCATTTATCACAGTTCTTAGGTGCAAGCACCAGGACCCACTCTAGCTGGTCTCAGCTGAAATGGAATTTTTTTAAGGGCTAATATGCAAATCACAGACTGTGCACGAGGTCAGGGAATCAGGTTTGGAGGAGGCAGCACGTTCCACCAGTAGCTCCCAGTACAGAGGCTCCTGCTGCCAACATAGGCACCTCAGCTCCTACCACAGGTGTGCCCTACATGGGTGTTACCACTAGGACTCCACCACTGCTGTCCCTCCCCACTAAAGGACAAGGCACAAGCAGTGCCTCTCTATTGCCTAATACTGCCCTACCCATGGGAGACTCATGCCTGTGCATCTGATAGGTGGTGTCCAGGTCACATGACAGTACCATAGCAGCAAAGGAGTCTGGGAAAGTGAGTTCTGATTTCTGCCTGGGGACAGAGGAAGAAAATTCATAATGTGGGAAGCTCTCCAAACATAGGAAGCGCCATCTCCAAGATGACAAACAGAAGGAATCCTAGAGACCACACTTTCCCTGTCACTTTCAATCAACAGATGAGGAAACTGAGGCTCAGAGAGGGGAAGAGTTTTGCCCAACATCACACAGACAGTGAAAGGTTATGACCAGAATTCTAGTGATAGCCACAATCTTCAGCTTGGCCAGCTTTTGGGCCAGTGTCTGTTGGTTATACATGATGTTTTCATTCATTGTTTCAGCAAATATTTCATGCTGTGCCAGACACAGTGCTAAGACTGGGACACAATATTAAATGTGACTTTACTCCTACCTTCAGGAAACTTACAGTGTAGTAGGGAAGACCCCAGGTAAGTGAGCCAGCCAGCCATGTGCTAAAAGACACTCTTCCCACTACCTGACCATGTCTATAATCACTGATACACAGCTCAATGCCTCCTCCTCCAGGAAGCCTTCCCTCACCAGCTCAGCCTGCAGCCACAGCTCCATACCATTCATCCGTTCTTCAACTAACATTTACGGAGCACCCAAGATGCTCGGTCATGAGACAAACCTGGAAACCACTGAGATGCTTAACCCATTTACATGTGCTATGGTGGCTTATTAAGAGGCTAATGAGGCATCGGAGGGAGGGCTGCTTACCTACCCTGAGGGCCCAAAAATTCTCCCAGAGGAAGTGCTGCTTAAGTTGACATTTGAGAGATGGATAGGTGTTTTCAAGGCAGTTGAGGTGGGGAAGAGTGTTCCAGGCAGTGAAAACAGTGCTAGCAAAGGCATGGAGGTGGGGAATGGCCTTTTAAATTTTTATTTTGTTTTACTTTTCAGCACCTTCCTGACTCTCAGATGGGAACGCCAACCCTCCTGTTGGCTTGTTGACTTGCCTGGGAGGCTCAGTAGAACGGCTGACTCACAGAGAGCTCTCAGCGGCTGCCTGCCATTATGTCCACTCTCCAGACTTCAGTTTACTCTTGGGTCTTAATTTGTTCAGCAACAGGATTAAAGGGTTGGATCAAATGGCCCTTCAGTTGCCCTCCAGCTCTGGAATTAGTAACCCTGTGTACATCAGTTAGGTTATTTTGGTTGCATGCGGTAGACTGGCAACTCTGTCTAAGCTGCATAGAAAGAGCTCTCTATGATGGAGGTGGGCAGAGGAGGGCTCACAGAAGCAGAGAAAATGGGACAGAAACAGAGAGAGGTCCAAGATCACAGTGGTGGGTACCACTGGGCACCTTCTCTAGGGACCCGGTACCAGGAGGGATCCGTATCTTTGCATTAACCTTGGTCAGCAGAGGGAAGGGCGCCTGGGTCAACAGTCCCCTTATGCTGCATCCAGGGGACAGGAGGACCTCCAGGGGGAGATGAGGTGCCATTGCCCACAGAAAGGGGAAGGGACACCACCGGGGCAAAGCCAAAAGAAGCCCAAAGCCCACCACCCTAGGTGGTGTGACAGCGGTCTAGAAACACAACTCTGAGTCTACCAACAGGGATGAACATACTTCAGATAACTATGCCTAGTGCTGTTGAGAGTTTTGAGGTGCTGGCTGTTCCCACTGTCACTATCCATCACTATCCATAGTCTGGGGCTTTCCTTCATCTTCAAAAAAAAAAAAATCATCTCCATCTTGAAGGATTCCACTTCACTGTGAGTTACTCAAAAGTCAAGGCCACCACCAAAGATGGTGTCCAGCACACAGTAGGTCTGATACATGCCAATTGAATGGGGATGATCAGATAATTCCCCCGCAGGTGACATTTCCAGAAAAGTAATGGGGTGTGTGACCCTGTGCACACTGAGGTCCATCCCCTCTGTCCCAGGTTGTCACAGATGCTCTGATGTTTGCAGGGCAGGAGTGGACCTGCCACATGACCCAAAGCATCTGCAGGGGATTTGAGAGCTCAGGACACCCGCCATCCATCCATCAGCCTGTGGAAGGAGAGTGCAATAACATTCCCCAGGGGAAAATGCATAGCAAACACTCCCCTGCCTCTCAGAGGTGATAAGGTGTCCCCCACGACAGACTGATGCAGGGGACAGCAGCGTCTTGGAGAGAAGCACAGGCAAGGGAGAGGAGAGGAGCTCAGACCAGGTCTATGTGGGATCCAATGATTTCTAAGTCAAGATATTCAGCTCTGGGCAATTTACTTAACTTTTCTGAACCTAAGCTTCTTCCTTTGAAAAAATGGAGATACTTACAATACCTACTGCATCAAGGTTGTCGTGAGATTTGATGAGTTAATAATTCATCCCACCAATATTTGTTGGACACCTAATATGTGTTGATTGCTCTTCTAAGTGCCTGAGATACATCAATGATCAAAATAGAGATACCTGCCTTCCTAGAGCTTTCATCACAGTGAACACAGGCAGAGCTGCTACCACAATGTAGGTGCTCTAACTATTACTAGAGTGTGAATGACTTTCCAAGTGGCAGCAGCAGCAGTGTAGTTGGCTAAGTGCCAGACCACTTCGGTTGGGATGCATTCACCAGATCTCTTTCCAAAGATTCCATGTCTCCTCCCGGGCAATGAAGTTAGGGGTGAACATGTGCCTTGCTTTGGCCAATGCAACATGAGCAGAAATGACAGTTGTCCTGGGTGGAAACTTTAAGAGCTAGCACACAGCATGCCATGTTTCCTCCCCAGAGCTGCAGTACTCAGGGACACATGTGACCAGATAGGTACCTGGGTGATTGACAGCCACAGAGCCCCCCTGTGGAACTATAATGGACATGTAGCCTGAGTCAGAAATAGACTTTCAAGATATCAAAACCCTGAGAATTGGGGGTTGCTTGTTACCGCTGCATAACAGAGCATCTCCTAATGGATAAAACTGACCTCCCCAACTTGAGCCTTGGCAGAGCTTTCCATGGCGCAAGCCTTGTCGTTATATACTAACAGATCACCAGAAGCAAAACTGTAGGTCACTAAGCAGAGAGTGCAAATGTAGGAGCCCTGTCCTGTTTCCTCGCTCGTTGCACTAAGCACACTGGGCAGTTTCCACATCTTGAATTCGCTCTCTGTAAACAGTGGCCATCACCCCATCCCCGCCTACTCCAGGATATCAGACGACTACAGGTTCCAGCCTAGGCTGGATCCAGGATCCCCCTGCCCTCCCATCTACTGAAGTTTCCAACTGTGGAGCCCTTCTGGCCAGGCCTCCCGTCCCTGTCAACCTCAGGAAGCCAAGAAGCAGTCTTCCCTCTTCCCTCTCCTGCTTTCAGTTCGGCTTCTCCGATCCAGCACTGGCCTGCTTCCCTCTCTTTCTGTCTCTGTTTATTGGGACCTCCTGTGACCATTATTTCAGGAAACAAACTCCTTTGAACCTCTCCCTACCCCCAGCCTCTTCAAAGACAGGTGTAGCAGTTAGAGTCCAACCAGGAAAACAGAAGCCCTTCTGAGTATTTGAAACAGACAGAATCTAATCCAAGGAACTGATTACATGGGCAATGGGGTAGGGTGGAGAGCTGAGAAGCCAAACTGCCATAGTAAGGCAGCCCAGACACGAGCAACAGCAGGAAGGAGCGATCAGCTCTCGTCTGGAGGAACAGAGGGAGGAGGGCCTGGGGTTAACCAGGGGAAGATGGAACCAGAGCAGGCTGGAGCCAGAGCCTGCAAAGAGACGCAGCCACTGAAGACAGGGAAGTAGGGGAATGCTTGAACTTCTCTCTTCCTGCCACCCTCCACCTCTTTCCAGCGCCTCCCACTAACTGAATGATCTGGAAGCGAAGGACACACTGCCCCAAGCTTTCCCCATATATCACCTGCTGCCCCATAACCCTCGCCAGTAGAGGCTGCTCTTTCTCCCACATCCCTCTTAGCCCAGGGCACAGGGCTATGCTGGCTTTTCCTCTGAGTTTTTCCATCTTGGTTGGTGACACTGCCAAGTCAATAACCCCTGCCCAATCCCCTTCTTCCTTACTTGCCTCCACTCTAGTGCTGGAAAAGTTAAAAAGTTAAAGACTAATTTTCCCAGTCTCCTTGTAGCTAAGGATGGCCAAAGTTTTTGTTTTCTTGATAAGAGGTAACAGACATGTGGCTGTGACCACCTCTTTCCCCTTCTTCTTACCTTGAATGCCATGAAAATATCCAGCGCAGCAGCAGCCATCTTGCAACCATGAGGTAAAAAGCCAGTGCATCAAGGATGGTAGGAGAGGCCAGGTGCGGTGGCTCATGCCCGTAATCCCAGCACTTTGGGAGGCCAATGTAGGCAGATCACTTGAGGTCAGAAGTTCAAGACCAGCCTGGCCAACATGGTGAAACCCCATCTCTACGAAAAATACAAAATAATTAGACAGGCATGGTGCATGGTGGTGGGCACCTGTAATCCCAGCTACTGGGGAAGCTGAGGCAGGAGAATCCCTTGAACCCAGGAGGTGGAGGTTGCAGTAAGCCGAGATCACAACATTGCACTCCAGCCTGGGTGACGAGAGCAAAACTCTGTCTCAAAAAAAAAAAAAAAAAAAAGTAGAAGAGCAGAAAAAAAATAAAAATCCTGGGTCTTTAATGACACTATTGAAATGTTAAGCTAGCCCTAAAAGGTTCACATCCAGACTTCTCAATGTGTGAAAATAATTAAGTGCCCTTATTGCTTAGATCTCTGTTAAGTTTCTCTTACAACTGCAAGCGTTCCTAAAACATCATCTATGCAGCTTCCCAAGCTGGGATCTCAGGAGTAAAATTCAGCTCCCGGGTTCTCTCTCACCCTCCACGTCCCATGACTCCTGGAGTCCTGGAGATTTGTATCTCCTTGGTGTCTCACCTCCTCCCCTCCTTGCCATGATGACTGACTACATCCTAGGTCAGGTTCTCATGCACCCCTATCCAATCTTCCCTTCCAAAGCTTCTCCCCATGCAGACAGAGGGATCTTTCTAAAATGCATACATTGCACATTGGATAGTGTTTCTTTTTTTCTTAAAAACTTGGGCCAGGCACATGGGCTTAAACCTGTAATTCCAACACTTTGGGAGGCTGAGGCAGAAGGATCACTTGAGGCCAGGAGTTCGAGACCAGCCATGGCCAACATGGCGAAATCCCGTCTCTACTAAAAAATACAAAAATTAGCCAGATGTGGTGACAGATTTCTGTACTCCCAGCTATTTGAGGGGCAGAGGCACAAGAATTGCTTGAGCCCGGAGGCAGAGGTTGTAGTGAGCTGAGATGGCGCCATTGCACTCCAGCCTGGGCAACAGAGGGAGACTCTGTCTCACAAAAACAAACAAACAAAAACAAAAAACAAAACAAAACTTGTCCTGGTCCCAGCTCCCCGCTGCCTTCAGAACAAAACCTAAATTGCTTAGCTTGGCCGGCACAGCCCTCGTGACTTAGCTCACCAAACCTCAGCCATTCCTCCTCTTGAACTTCCCACACCAGCCATATAAGCTGCTAACCATTCCCTAAAGTCGTTTTCTGGTTACAAGGCTTTGCGTTCTCCACCCCACACGGCCTGAATGATCTCACGGCTCCCCAGCTCTGGGAGGCCTTCCCAGACCCCAGCTCACCCCGCCCTCCCCTGTAACTGCTTCTTTCCCTGCTTGCACCCAGCTCTGTAGCTCTTTTATTTGCTTGCTTTTCTCTTCCTCCCTTACCAGAAAGTCGGTTCCTTGACAACAGGGCCACGAGTGTTATTCATCTCTATATTCCCAGTGCCTGGCACGCTGCGGGGACTTGATAAATGTGTGTGGAGTAAGAGGGTGAATGAGTGAGTGAGTGAATGAGGCCGTGCCTTCAGGAAGCTGTGAAGTCAGCTGCAGGGAGGAGCTGACTTTTTGTGGGTTTTGCAAAGAGGACAGAACAGCAATGACCTGTCTTTCAAAACGTGCCGAATAACCTGGCTTTCTGGAACTTTGCCCAGCCAGCTTCAGAGAGGCGAACACCTGCCCTTGTAGAGACGTAGATGTATCCCTTCTCCTTAAATGAATTTTGTCTCAAGCCACCTGCCACCAGGAATCCATCTCAAAGCACGATTTTCCCAGAAACCTTCCATTTGTCTTAGAATGTCCAAGGAGAGGAGGCTGAGATTTCAGATTCATCTGTGAAATTCCTTGGAAGCCTCCCGTTCCCTTCCTTCTCAGAGGGGAAGATGACTTTTCCCGCAGCTCTGAGATTGACACACCTGTCTCGGATGGGAAAAGAAGGGCGACAGGGGTAGGAGTCGTGCATCCTCTTAATGACAACAAAGCACATTTGTCCTGCTGGTGAATAAATGATTATCGTGTGGATTACACAGCCCTCCTGTTACACAGCAGCTCAGCGCCAAAGCCTTCTAAGTCGTAAAGGAAGGCATAATAAAGAATTATGGGATCCGGTAAAATGAAAATTGGAATCAATTAGTTCCCTTCAGATGAGAGCTGCTCATAGAACATTCGTTATCCTCACCCTGCTGTGTGTGGGGGGGGGGGGGTGGGGTTGGGGGTGGAGGGAAAACTGTTTTCTTACAAGTGGCCATTGCCACCCATTAAAGAGCCTCCAACGCTGTTCCCTGATTTCTCCTGTGTTCGTGCCTCCCCACGGGGAGAAGCAGAAGATGCCAGATCAAAGGCACAGTCATTAACTCCACGCCAGTCCCTGCGATCTCAGCACCACCTGGGATCGGGCTGATCGGGCTGATCGGGCTGATCGGGCTGCTGGGCTGTTGGAGTGAAGTCCTTCTCAGCTGCAGCTGTAGAGTCAATGCAATTTTAAGTTTCATTCAGGAAACAGCAGTTCCTTAGCTGATGTATTAAATCAATTAGACGCCAACGGCTGCAGAAGCCAAGACAGCTTCCCGGGCAAGCGCCCGTTACCAGGATCATGAATCACACAAGTGTCGGTAACGTGTTGCTCGCTCTATTCTGAGGAATGCATCCGTGAAAGCTCAAGATTGGCCATGGAAATACCACACAGCCAGCCGGCCAGTTCTGAGAACCGGGGGGGATCGGGAAGGGGTCTAGGAGGCAAATTACTGCTTTTTCTCTTCTGCTTCCTTTTTAGTTTAGTTTTCCTGGAAATTTCCATCTGATAACAATGCCCAAAGCCATCTTCGAATAAGTGCAAATCTCTCCCTAACTCTCCCTGCCCCCAGCCTCTGCCTTTGCCCAAGACAGCACCTTTTCTTGCCCAAAGCCTCCTCTCTACAGCCCTCTGATCTGTGCTCCACACTGGCGCTGGATTCATCTTTCCGAAAGGAGGTTTGCTCCCGTTGCTTTGAAAGTCCTTCAACGGCCTGCCCTGGCTTTCAAGATGCCATGCCATTGCTCCTTCCAGCCTCCCTCCAGCAGGCAGCTGCGCGTGCCGTGCCCCTGGCCCAAGAGCTCTTCTATGCTTTTCTTGTCATTTTGGGAGTTTCTGTAAATATCCCCTTCTCCAAGAAGTGTCCCCTGCCTCCCCAGACCAGGGCAAGAGCCCCGATTCTCTGGAATCCTTCAGCCCCTGCACACTCGCCATGCAGAATTGTCACCTGTTTGCTTGAAACTTCCGGGAGGCAGATTTAGGCCTTTGACTCTATCTATAGCTCAGCACCCAGCAAATGGCATATGCTTGATCAGCGTTTGTGGCAGGGCTGAATGAAGGAACGGGCTTCTGGAGAAGGAGAATTTGTATTTTCTGGGCCTGGTAGTAGAGGGTGCAGGTGAGAGAGGTGTGTGCCAGGTGAGACAGGAGAGAAAGATTGGGGAAAGGAAGGGCTCCGGGAACCAGGAAAAATGCCAGTCCTTTCATCCTCATTTTGCTGTTCAATTTGGCAACCACACAATGGCATGTGAGGCAGGTCTGCTGGGGTGATGATCCAGCTCTGAAGGCAGCTGGGAAACACTGCTTCTGAAAGCAGCCACGCCAAACCAGAAGTCTCCCCTCTTGGCTCAAGCAATCCCACCCCAGGACTTGTTTAATGAGGACTCTTGAGGATCATGGAGAAGAGGTTGGGACAGGCCAGGACCACAGAGGAGAGAGACTGGCTCAACTGGTCTGATACCTGGGTTTGAATCCTGACTCTGCCATGCACTACAAGTTAGTGGGGGAAATGGCTTAAGCCCTTGAGCCTCAGGTTTCACATCTGTGAAATGGGAACAAAGTGGGGTTGTCGAGGGGATTAAATGAGATAATGTTTACAGAGCATGTAATATAGTATCTGGGGGGCATGAAATAAAATGTTAGTGCCATCATGATCACCCAGGAACCCCCCAAACTGGAAAAGAAGCGGCAAGGCAGGACCTAGTTAGCACAGCTAGAAAGGATGGCGAAGGCTTGCTCATGAGGACTAGGACAGAAGTAGGGGGGTCCTTGAGCTCAGTCATGGGAGGAATGAACTTGGGCTCCTACTTGAAGACCACCTGCCTTGCTTGGCTACAAAGCCAAGAATGTGTGTTTGCAGGGGAGGGTCCCTTGGCTTGGGCTGAGGACAGGAGGTTTAGCTGAGTGTCTGGACTTGACCTTGACCTTCCAAAGCCCAGATTCTGGTCCTCTACTGATCTCCCACCTGCCCAATCAGCCCAACTTGCCCAACCAGCTGTCATCCAAGTCCAGACATGAAGCCACAGCCATCCCGAGGGCTCAGCCGAGCCCCCAGGCAGCACCAGGAGACCTGGCTTCGTGTTCCTGCTGCCCTCCACCACACCCTGCAGGCAGCCCAGGCCTCAGCCTGCCAGGGAAGGGCTCCCTGCCCAGGGTGGCCCCCAGCTTGTGGTGGGGGGGTCAAGTGCCATGCAAAGCCAGCTGCAGCCTGGCAGGGCCCAAGGCAGCCCCTGATTCCACAGGGATGGCGTTTTCAGCCAGCTTGTTAAATGAATTAAATGCCTCTCTTCATTCCGGCTCTGTAATTTATCACAGCATTTGTCCCTGCTTTTTTATATTAGAAAATAATGGAAATTATTCCTTAAATAATCCATTTTTATAACTTACATTTAATTTACGAAAGAATGACAGGCCTAGCGCCCTGCCTGTGACCACAACTTCGTTCTCCATCTGCCTTTTTCCCTGGGTGCCCTTGCCCAGGGGGAAAAGAAAAGCACAAGGGAGGTGAGGGGAAGAGGGCCAGTCCGTGGGTCCTACCGATTTATCTGCGGCAGGTCCAGCAACACCTAAGCAATCTAGACTTGGATGAGGAATAGTGGAGGGGAAGGTCTGGGGGTGCTGCTCACCACGCTCTCCCCTGGGCAGGTTGCTCCCTCTCAGCCCAGGGCCCCACAAGCCTTTATTTTGATCCATGTGGCTCTATTTTTTGACATGCTCTGCTTCTGGCTGATTTCTGCGGTCAGGTTGATCAAAACATGTCAGTTCTGCACTCAAAACCCTCCGGATACTCCCCTGTAGCTCTCGGGGTGAGATTCCAGCTGCCCAGTTCAGCTCTTGGGCCGGCCAGCTCTTGTTGCAGCCTCTGCATTTCCAACCCCTCTGACCCTGCTGGTGGCCTTGCTGTTCAGGATGGCTTTCCGCCGGCCCTCCTTCAAGGGATAACCCTTCAAGTCCATTCTTCAAAAGTCGGCTCTGGGAAGCCTTCCCCAAGCACAGCCATCTGCCTCCACCACAGCCACCCAGATCACCCCATACCTGCTTTCCACACTTCAGCTGCTGATTGGCCAACTGCCCTCTCTCGGGACTGAGAGCCTGGTGAGGGTGGGAACCACACCTCATTTGACTTTGACCTCCCATAACCTGGTGCAGGACCTGGCACTTAGAGGATAAATCAGTGCCCCGGGGCCGCCACAAATGACCACAAACATAGTGGCCTACAACACACATCTAACAGGTGTAGAATCAGGAGTGCAAGTTTGGCTGGGCTAAAATCCAGCCTGGCAGGGATGTGTTCCTTTCTGGGAGCTCTCAGGAAACTCGGTTTCCTTGCTCTTTCCAGCTTTTAGAGGCTACCTGCATGCCACGGTTCGTGGCATCTTCCATCTTCAGAGCCAGCCACGGTGGGGTGCGTGCTTCCCACGTGGTATCACTCCGACCTTGTCTTCTGCCTCCTTCTTCCACTTTTAAAGGCCCCTTGCGATTCCATTTAGGCCAAACCAGGATAATCTCCTTATCTCAAAGTCAGCTGATTTGCTACCTTCATTCCCCCTGCAACCTCAATTCCCCTTTATCACTCAACGTAACATATCTGTCCACAGATTCGAGGGATAGGGAAGCGGGCATCCTTGGGGGGCCATTATTCTGCCCACCACAGTAAGAATTCAATCATTCATGTTGAGCAAAGATGAATGAGTGAGATGAAACTACAAGCTTCATGGACCACCAATTCTTCGCACCTTTCTGCCTCTATCGTAAGTGGTTACTGAACCACCTAAAAGTGCTTATTTGGAATCACACACTGGAAATCATCTGTTCAGAGAAAACCCACCGAGGCTGGGCTGCCTTCTCACCATGACCACCGCATTCGTGAAAAATCTATCCAGGACATGGTGCCCGCGCACGGCCCACCCCGGCCCTGCACCCACGGTCCTGCGCCCGTGCTTCTCCCCCATAAGTGGGTTGCTTTTCCTCACGAACCCCAAACACGCAATGGAGAATCGCCTCTGCGAGTTCACTCCCCACTCTGGCACCTTCGGTGAACTCTCCCGGCACAAGTGGGTGGATGCCACTCTAGAGAACCATATATAGGTAAAAATCTGAATTTGCAAAGAGGGTCTGTTAGAAGTCGATTACTCATTACAGAAGGATACACCACATGGTCTCTCTAAAGCGCAGGTTTCCGGGAGCACTTTAATGCAGGAGCTGGTGTACGACTTTGAGAGTGACAGGAGGCATTGTCTGGCAGGCGTCACATACTCCGCCGCCCACAGGAGCCAGCCAGGAAGACAACGGAAATGATGACTCAAGCCCAGTAAGAGAGTCCATTGCCAGATCGAGGCAAGCATGCACAACGTCATTTAATGCTGGTAACGTGACACCATTCACAATATTGTCCCATAATTCTATTTGGACAGCTCCTTCTCTTAAGCCTAGACCAGAGTTAGCTGACATCCCCCTGTCCCCTCCTCTTTCTGTGTTTTTATTCTGGGGGAGAGCTAGAGCTGGTTGCTACAGCAACCAATTTATTTCTGCAAGTGCATTTTAACTTCCCTCAGATGTTCTATTTGACGGGAACTGTTCCCTTCTTGGGGTCTGACTTTTGCTGCATGCTTTCACTAAGCCTGCAAAACCTTTGTTTTCTGCTGCCTTAGGGTTCATACACACATTTACTCAACAGAAGGAGGGGGAAAAAAAAAAAACACCCAACTCTAAAAACAAGGCATTTGGAGGAGGGAGAAAAACAAAGCAATTACATTTCCAAGTCTGCTGTCATATCATACTTGTAGGATCTCAAGAGCTGCGGTGTTTACCATACAAGTGTTGGTTCTTCTTTACTCCTCTCCCCACCATATAGCTTGGAAAACATGCTCATTTACTTTTTCACTCAACAAACATTTATTGAGCATTTCTGTATGCCAGGTCCTATGCGTTAGGTGGTGGAGTTGCAGAATTGAACAAAACAGACCTAGGTCCCTCCCGGAGTTTGCCAGGTATGGGAAAGACCAGCTTAAACACACTGACACGCAAACCCTGAGGCTGATTATGGGGATGAGAGCTATGAAGAAAGGAGCACGCCATCCAGACTACTGGTCTGGAACAACCTCTCTGAGAAGGGGATGTTTCAGTTGAGATTGAACTTGAGACTGAACTTGATTGAACTTGAAAGCAAGAATTGAGACCTGAGAGAAAGAAGAATTCTCTAGAGAGAGAGCAAGCCATGCTGTGGCTGCTCTGAGCTGGAAAGGAGCGTGGTAGGTTGGAGGGAGGGACAGCGGCCAGTGCAGCAGCCTCTCAGGGAAAGGGGAACCTGAGCTCAAGGTGGAGCTATACATAAGGACAAGATCACACAGGGCAGGCCAGGTGTGGGCATTCATATTTGACCCTCAGTGCACGGGAAGACGCTCTGACATGGTTTTCAGCAGACAAATGAAGTAATTGACATTTGCACAGATCCTCTGGCTGCCAAGGAGAGAACACATTGAGGGAATGTAGGTGGCAATTGTGAAGGAGGAGGACAGCGTCACTGGAGGAGGGCTTTCCAGGCACCCAGAGGAGAGAAGCAGGTGGCCTGGCCAGGAGGCGGCACAAGACAGGGAGCAGTGGACAGGGTAGAAATGCATCTTGGACATAACACTGGCAGAATCTGGTGGTGGGTTGGCTGTGGTTTGTGGCCTGAGCCACAGGCCAATGGCGGTGCTGTACTGAGATGGAGAAGCTGGAGAAGGAGTAGGTTTGGAAGGAGGAAATGGGCTCCATGGCACCTGCCTCCTGCTCAGAACCCTCGTCATGCAATTCCTCTTTATGCAGTTCCCCTTTTGAGTCTGTCTCCCACTCTGAATGGGAGGTTCCATGAGGGCTGGGGTCACACCTGCACAGTTCACTGCCGCAATTTTTTTTTTTTTTTTTTTTTTTTTGAGACAGGGTCTTGCTCCATCACCCAGGCTGGAGTGCAGTGGTACAATCTCAGCTCACTGCAGCCCTGAACTCCTGGGCTCAAGCCATCCTTTCACCTTGGTCACCAAAAGTGCTGGGACTACAGACATGAGCCACAGTGCCCAGCCCACTGCTCCATTCTGAGTAGCACTCACAGTGCCTGGCACCCGAAGGCCTTCGGATATCCACTGTATTCATTTCTTAGGGTTGCAGTAACAAATTACTAGGTGGCTTTAAAAAGAGAGAAACATATTTTCTCACAGTTCTGGAAGTCAGAAGGCTGAAATCCAGGTGCAGATAGGATTGGTTCCTTGAGGAAGCTCTAGGGAAAACCCGTTCCGCGACTCTCCCTCGTTTTGGGGGCTGCTGGCAGTCTGCGGTGCTCCTGGGCTTGTTGGCGCCTTGCTCCAATCTCTGCTTTCTCCTCTGTGCATCTTCTCCCCTTCTCTCCTAAGGACAATTGTCATTGGACGTAGGGCCTACCCTAATTCAGGATGATCTCATCTCAAGATCCTTAACTTGGTTACATCTGCAAAACGCTTTTTCCAAATAAGGCCACATTTGCAGGCTTTGGGCATTAGGACTCAGGCATACTTTTTGGGGATCACAATTCAACCCACTTCATCCACCAACTGAGAAACGAATGAGTACCCGGCGATTTCTGGTTGATGGGAGAACCAAGTGTAGTGCAAACGCCGGGTCAGAGAGTAAAGCTCTGGCTTTCAACCAGCCTTCTGTGGGAGCTGTTTGTATTCACCGCCAGTTTCTCTAAGTTGGTCATTCAGGGATGTGTCCATAACACAGCATGTCAGGTAGGTGACTCACGGTGAATAAACTGGAGAGAAGTTGAGTCATAGTTAAAAGCGGATTTAACATTCCAAAGGTGAACAGCAATCCAGCCTCCAGGTTGAAGCCATTCTTGTGCCTCTTCCCGCCAAGGCAGAGACAGATAAGTAAATACCATCCCTGAGCCGGGCGGCACAGCGCGACCTCCAGGCCTGCACCCCTCTCAGGCATCCTGCCTGGCCAGTCTACCTCCTTTCAGAAGCGATGTACGTTTCCAGCATGGAGCAGGAGGCAGGTCAACAAATGCTGCTCTAAACATCTTGGTCAAGCTTGCTGTGACCTCCCATCCTGCCACACACATCTTAAGTCACAGGCAGCCTCCTCTCCACACTGCCACCCTGCACTGAGGGCCACCCCCTCTGGAAACTACAGGGGGTCCACTGCTAAAAAGTGGGAGGTTTGTCTGTGTGCCCCACAATCCAGGCAGAAAGGCCCAAGGCAGAGAGGACCTTCGAGGGGTACATGGCACCCTTCGAAGTCCTCAGAACATGTCTGCCTTTCCAAGCTGACCACAGGCACCAACACTTAGTCTTAGGAACCCGACTTCTCCCTACCTACGAAGGTTTACCGCAGAGTTTTGTCTCCTAGAGATCCTGCCCCATCCCAGGCCCTGCCTGGCTGACCATCCTCCCCTCCAGTATGAAGAGTCTGTCTGTCCTGAGCCAAGACAGGCAGGGACCAGACCCTGGAGGAAGGCAAGTGACAGTGCATGGGGACAAGCTGAAAAGTGTCTGAGGAGCCCAAAGGCCAGGCTCTCCTGGGACTGAGAGCAGCAGCTCCAGCTCCAGGGACACACAGGGACGCACATGGCAGGAACTGGGGCTGTCATGAGCAAGGCCAAGTGCTCTCCCTGGGTGCTGAGTTTCTTTGATGACCAGACCTGAGAAGGGCCCTTTTCCACAGGGGCCTTGAGACTCCTGACTTTGCTGCCTCAGCGTGAAAGTGTCCTGTCTCTCCAGCCGAGCCCCTCTCGGGGAGGCAGGTCCCCATCCCCTGGGCCTTCCTGCTGGGGTGTGCTGCTCTCCCCACATTGTGTGGGCACCAGCACTATCCACTTAGCACCTCAACCCCCCGGGGCCTCTTCACTAGTGTCCCAGGGGCTCCCCTAAAAGCTACTTGCTCCTGAGCTCCAATTGTAATCAAGTCCCGAGGCAGCTGGGTTTAAAGACACAATTATGCATTATGGATAAAGGGCAGGTCACCCTCCCCCGCCAGCCAGCTGGGCATCTGTGCTTGCCCCACGGCTCCCATCAGAGGCTCCAGCCGACCTGTCCCCTCCCCTGGGCACACAGAGCAAGCCAAGGCGCCCCTTGGTGCCTGCAGCCCCAGGAGCCGAGCACGGGGCTCGTAGCTGCAGCCGCGGAAAGGTCCTCTTGCTGGGATCCCACTACAAATTGATGAACGCTAATGACCTGCCTCCTCCATCTGGTACCACAATCACGAAGATGCTCCCAAATGCTGGGAGTTGAGGGTTATTCTTTTTTCTTTTCCTTTTTGCCTTTTTTTTCAAATATTTATGAAGAGATTTTCCATTTATCCTGACACGTCTTCTCCACCGTGGGTGTCAGCTGGGAGGGCTCAGACAACAAACTCCAGAAGGTATTTTCCCCAAAGCAGCATCTGGCTCCGTTGGCAAGTACAGCGGGTGGTTTGCTGGGAATTGGCCGAGGAAGAGGGAGGAGGAGCCACAGGCTGGCAGCCTCCGGTCCTGGCTCTGCGATGCTCCCAGGGATGGGGCTGGAGCATCCTAAGAGAGCAGCCAGGATACAGGACCTCACAGGCACCCCCACCAGCCTCTCTCTCACTCTCACCCTTCAAGTCTTCTGGTCTGATACCAAAGCTCCCCAGCTCCCCAGGTAAACCACCTGGGCGGAGACCAGTTCTCCTCGCAGCTTCTAAGAGTCTTCTTCAGTGACAATTCCCAGTGGGGCAAGTTGGTAAAGGAGAGGGTGCTGGCTTGGCCCCTGCATCTCAAGCTCTCCCCTCCTAGGAATCCTTCTAAAGGCAGAGCCAGAGGCCTCCCTCGTTCTCCCTGCTGGGCATTTCCCACCTTTGGGGACAGTGTGACCCATACCGGGGCAGAGGGAGTTGGCTGAGCAGCAGAGCCGGAGGTAGCAATAAGAACCTTGTGGAATCTCCCAGGTCACACCAGCTTAACTGCTGTCTTCTGTACTCACCTGTGGTATAGCCCCCCAAGTGAATCCAGGAACCCCCAGCCCAGCAGTCCTTGATAGTTACCACAGCGTCTGAGCCAGGCTGTATCTGCCAAAGATGAATTCTGGTGAAAATCAAACAATTTCCAGGAGATCTTGGGTCCAAAGGCATCATGACTTCGTGCCCTTGATCTTGCCTGGGCTGCCCATTAGCAATCACTAGGGAGCTTCAGAAAATATCAAAGCCCAGCCCCACTCCAGCACTGTCAGAATACCTGAGAGTGGGGCATATATTTCTAAGATCTCCCACGTCGTGGTCACGGGCATCCAGGGTTGAAAACTATTGAGCTATGGGAAGACTATGTCCCCTGGACACAGGCAGTCCTAGACTGGAGTCCTTGCTCTTTTACTTACTTGCTGTGACCTGGAATCAGTTACTTGCCCTCCCAAAGCCTCAGTTGCACCATCTCTAAAATGGGGGATAAAAACATTTTTCTTGTCCTAAGGTGCCCAGCACATGTAACTGTTCAACAAAGTCAAGCTGCTGTTAATCATCTTCCATCACGAACCCATCTTCCGGGACAAGAGACTGCTGGTGTTGAGTATGCAGCACACTCCAGCAAGGCAGCCGGCCAGGCAGCTGCTTCCATCCACGCACAGAACCGGTACTTTGGAACTGTTACCTCCCTTACCTGCAGAACAGCCTCAAGGTCTCACCTCTGGGTACCAAGGCTGCAAGAGAGCAATTCAGTCCTTACCTCTGGGTACCAAGGCTGCAAAAGGGTAATTGAGTCATGGGCCTTACCACCCCCCAGGTGATGACACTCCCAACAGATACAGCACCAGTCAAAGAATACCTCTCTAGAGGAGGCCGGGCGCGATGGCTCACACCTGTAATCCCAGCACTTTGGGAGGCTGAGGCGGGCAGATCACCTGAGGTCGGGAGTTCAAGACTAGCCTGTCCAACATGGTGAAACCCTGTCTCTACTAAAAATTCAAAAATTAACTGGGCGTGGTGGTGCACGCCTGGAATCCCAGCTACTTGGGAGGCAGAGGCAGGAGAATCGCTTGAACTTGGGAGGCGGAGGTTGAAGTGAGCAGAGATTGCGCAATTGCCTGGGTGACAGAATGAGACTCCGTCTCAAAAAAAAAAAATTAAAAAAAAAAAATCTCTCCTTGAATTTTTAAAGGATCTAGAGCATTTAAAATATCTCCTCTAGGGCTGGGCGCGGTAGCTCAAGCCTGTGATCCCAGCACTTTGGGAGGCCGAGGCGGGTGGATCACCTGAGGTCAGGAGATCAAGACCATCCTGGCTAACATGGTGAAACCCCGTCTGTACTAAAAATACAAAAAATTAGACGGGCGTGGTGATGGGCGCCTGTAGTCCCAGCTACTCGGGAGGCTGAGGCAGGAGAATGGCGTGAACCCAGGAGGCAGAGCTTGCAGTGAGCCGAGATGGTGCCACTGCACTCCAGCCTGGGCCACAGTGAGACTGTCTCAAAAAAAAAAAGAAAAGAAAGAAATCTCCTCTAGGAAGTCAATGTGTCTACCATCCTGTTTATCTGGAAATGGTCTGTTATCAGATTCAGCCGAGAACAGAACCAGATACGAGTGTTTGAAAACTTATTCTGCTTGGCACCGCCCTGGGTGGGCTAGGGTGGCATGGGGAAGCCCTGAGGCCCACCGCAGTCATGCAGGGAGCAAGTGCTTCTGGGCAGACACTCCAGTGATCCTGCAGACCACTTGAAGAGGCCCCCAGGACCCCAGGAGCATTGCTCATTCATTAGTAAATATGATTTCTTATTTTGTATTATGTGCATCTCCTGGTGACATCTGCTGATGCCAGACTATCTTGCCTGGGTCAGCTGGGCACCAATGTCTTCTTCAAATCTCATAGCAGCTCTACCAAAGCAGGTGCCACTCTGCCAGTGGATTGCTGGGATGAGTGGGCCTGGAAGAGTTGAGTTGCTTGCCACAGCCTTTTTCCTATATCACACATTGCCGCCACTTCCTGGACAAGAAAGGAATTTAAAGAGAGTTTTTGCAACTGACAGCAATGATTTCTTTTCTTTTCTTTTTTTTTTTGAGATGGAGTTTCACTCTTGTTGCCCACGCTGGAGTGCAATGGCACAATCTCAGCTCACTGCAACCTCCACCTCCCAGGTTCAAGTGACTCTCATGCCTCAGCCACCCAACTAGCTGAGATTACAGGCGCCTGCCATCACACTAGGCTATTTTTTTTTTTTTTTTTGTATTTTTAGTAGAGACGGGGTTTCACTGTGTTGGCCAGGCTGGTCTCAAACTCCTGACCTCAGGTGATCCAACTGCCTCGGCCTCCCAAAGTGTTGGGATTACAGGCATGAGCCACAGCGCCCAGCCAGCAATGATTTCAATAATGTCTTCATCCCCAAGAAGACCCACATAGGTTCCCAGGGGACAATATGAACCAATAGGGAGGGCTCTGCTAAAGGGGGGGGAGGAACAATAACAATATTTCTGGAATAGATAAATTAATAGGTCTGTATTACAAAGGGTGCTTGAGTCCAGTGACATCAGTGACTGTTGGCAGTTAAGGATAAGCAGTTGAGGATAAGCAGTGGTTGTTGGCAGTTGAGGACAACTTAGTTGTCAGGGAGTATTAACGAGCAAGATAATAAAAGTTACTGTTCATTTAGTAAGTATTTAAATCAAAATTATAAGCACAGGTTCTGTATACAGACTGCAGAGGCTTAAAATCGGGCAATGCTTGGCAAGCAATTTACCTTGTCCATGCCTTCGTTACCTCTTCGGTAAAATGAGGTTGATAACAGTATCGATCTCTAAGAATTTTGGAAAAAATCAAATAAGTTAATGTATGGCCAAGCACATCAAATAGAGTGCGGTACACACAAAGAGCTCAGTAAGCATCAGCTATTAGCATTTTGTGTTAATGTTTTCCCTGGGCTTATTGAATCTGCACGATAACCAACCCGATGAGGCCCATGTTTGGTTTTCCATCTTACTGGGGCCCAGAGAGGTTCAGCCACTAGTCCTAGGCCACACAGCTGCAAATGACAAAGCAGAAGTGGAAACCCAGGTCAGCCTGAATCTGATGACCTTTCCTTTCTGCCTCATCAAAAGGCCTTGGAGAGAAAAGCAATAAAGACCCAGCAGTTCTTCTGTGACAAGCAGGAATCACGGACATAGGAGGCAGAGGGCAAGTAGTCAATTGATAGCAACAATCCAGAAAGATGTCTGCAGTATAAAGCAAGCCCTCCCACCCAGTAGCAAGCATAGCTACAGGAGGGCCAAGAGCAACCCACCCCCCAGCCCCCAGCAGTCAGTTGAGAGCCCAGGGAGGCTGGAGATGAAAAGGAAGGTGTGGTTCTGAAGGCGAAGGTACCTGGACCTCCGCGGAACCAAACCTTTCATTCAGCAACCAAGCATTTAGCAGAGTTGCCCATAAAACGCGCCCTCTTCTTCCAGCCCCTGCACCAGGCTGTTATATTTTAGGAATTAAAAGCTCTGCTTTGGTGAAAGCACAAATGACACATGTTTGCTGAAGAATGTGCTGTCACTGACCATCCTCCCCGCCCCCTCCCGCACCTGTTTTCAAACGTTTCAGCCTCTGAGTGCAGACGATCTCCTCCTTGGGGTTCTTCTCAACCCTTTGAGAGTCAGCTCAGTTTCAGAGGCCAGCTGTGGACAAAGGAACCTCTCGGTCTGTTTGTCCTGTAGAGTGTTTTGAAAAGAATGTTCTCAGAATAACCAGCCGACACTAAAGCGTGCTGCGCCGGAAGCTTTGGCCAAGCCAGGCTGTTAATATCAACATGCTCATCAACCGGGCTGGTTCCAGAACAGATTCTAGCAAGGGAGACTGCCTGCAGGGCACAGTCCATACTGGGATCTGGTTTGCAAACACACAGGTCTGGATAAGCCCACACGGACTTCACTCACAGTTCACTGTGTTGTTTGCTGTTTAAGGATACTGGATTTTCCTGCCATCACAGTAAATGGAAAATGCCCAGGAGAGGGTAGCAGCCAGAGACCAGAGGCACCTCAGAGGGGCCACTGGGTACCTGGGCCAGGGGCTGGCCCTCCGCCCTCCACTCTGGCTAGCATCAGGACAGGTGCTGGGGGTAAGAGCCAGGAGGGAGGAAGAGAAGGGTGGGCTCCCAAGGCTGGTGGCTTCTAGAACCTGCCTGCCATAAACCCAGCTCACTCCTACCTGCCCAGGAAATGGGGAGCCTTCTCCAAACCCCAAACTCCAGACCCACCGCCATAGCTTAAAAAGCACAGCTGTCTCCTAACCTCTCCACCCTCATGTGAATTTTGTTATTTTTATTATTTTTAGATGGAGTCTCGCTCTGTTGCCCAGGCTGGAGTGCAGTGGTGTGATCTCAGCTCACTGCAACCTCCACCTCCTGGGTTCAAGTGATTCTCCTGCCTCAGCCTCCTGAGTAGCTGGGATTACAGGAGCCCCCCTCCCTGCCACCCAACCATGCCCAGTTAACTTTTTTGTATTTTTAGTAGATACAGGATTTTACCATGTTGGCCAAGCTGGTCTTGAACTCCTGACCTCAAGTGATCCACCCACCTCGGCCTCCCAAAGTGCTGGGATTACAGGTGTGAGCCACCACGCCCGGCCCCTCATGTGACTTTGATCATCATTTGAAATTGATTTCATCTGGATAAATATGTGAGGCAGAGGAAGGGAGGAAGGAGAAGTGGACAAAGTGGCCGCTGTGCCCTTCGGGGACTGGGGTGCAGTGTAGTAGCAGATGGAGCCCAGCTGTGCTCCAGGCAGAGCTGGGTTCAAATCCTGGCTCAGTGACTTGCTCTCTGTTTAGCTGTAAGTTCACCACTTACACAACGGGGATAAAAGTGTCCTCTTTATATGGTTGTTGTGATGGATAACTGAAATGAGGGACTCAATGACTGGCACCCAGAGGACACTCACAAAATGCTATTTCCTTTCTCTCTGCACTTCTAAGTCCTGGCCTGGCATGGAGATGGTGAGTGTGCCACCGTTTTATCACAGCTGAGCTGGAAAAATAAATGCTGTATATCTGGCTTCCATCACCTTGAATGGGGTATCTGTGATAAGCAAATGAAATGGAATAAACTTGAATACATAAAGCCATGGAGCATTTTCTCATCCTCAAAGGAGCCTACTGAAATACTGAAGCAAAAAAAAAAAAGAAAGAAAGAAAGTCATCCTTGCAGCGTGCATCATCTGATGCAGGGGAGGCTGTCAGGACCTGGATCTCCAGGCATTCTTCTTGAAGGCTGAGCAGGCTGCATGGATTGCAGATAACCCTCCACACAGAGCCAAGCCCCAGAATCTTCTGAGCCTCATCCCCAAGCCTTGGCTATAGAAACTAGAAACCATGCTTTGTGTCAGTTCACCTGAGATCTCACCCAGGTTCCTCAAATCCCCTCACTAAGCCTTCTGAAATCACCAGAACCATCTGCTTTGGGTTCAGAAATGAGATACTACAAAAGTTGACACACAAAGGTCATTATTTCTGGAGGACAAAGGGAGAAAACAAAGCTTTACCTAAAGGCTTTGGGAGTTGCTGCAGAAAGTGACTGCGTTCCCCTGGTTGGTGGAGGGCCTCTCCCGTCTTCTCGTCCGGGCTGCAGATGCAGCTGGCTTGGCCGCTTGGACGTGCAGGTTACGCAACGTGAGCACCCTAATACCGTCTTCCCCTCCCATGGCCGCCGCCTGGCTGCCTCACCACGGAGCTGGGATTCTTCAGGGCTCTGGGCTCATTAAGGCTCTGTCTTCATAGCCAAAGTAAAGTGAAGAATTGAGGTAATTACCTAAATGATTCAGTAAGAAGGAAAGACACCACCACGTGTGGAAAAAGATGGTTTGGGAGACTGGTCCAAGGGACTGGCAAATATTGCCACCTTCTCAGCTGGCAAGGGAGGTAATAATACATGTTTACTTGTTCACACCCCCAGCAGTAACATTTATACGGCGGGGGTTGGGGGGCAGTTCATAGCGGGAGAGGATGCCAAGTGTCCAGTCTCCCCACAAGACCAGTCCAGGACCTCCTCCTAGGCAAGAGAAGAGCACATCCCTCCCTCAATTCTGGAAGTGTCACATGGGAGAAACTCCAGGGTCCTCAGGCAGCAGTTAAATACTGTCATTTAGAGTTCTCTAATCTGGCTGAGCAGAAATTTCCAGATTTAAATTGTGCTCACCCAGGCATGATGAATGGTCTCAGTCAGTCTTGGGTTTGCTCCAGCTCCCTGTGCCGGCGGTCAAGTCCTTATGCGACTCCACAGTCTACACCCTCATAACCGCAGGACCAAGCGCAGCTGCCAGTGGGTGTCCACAAACAGAAAGGCAAACTGTGGAGCTCCCGTTGGGGTCCCCCCCCCAATTAACAGGTAATAATAATGACACAGCCCAGCAGTACTTAACAATGGCAAAGAGGCTGCTTAGCGTCCTTGGAAAAACTCTGGCCTTGAAGTCACGGAGATTTGAGCTAGGATCTGACCCCACCACCCTCCAGGTGTGAAACCTGGGGCAAGTTACTCAAGCTCTGCACCTCAGATTCCCCTGGTGTCGTCAGGGGGTGAGAGTGAGAATTAACAGTGCATGTAGGTGGCTCACACCTCTAATCCCAGCACTTCAGGAGCCTGAGGTGGGTGGATCATTTGAGGCCAGGAGTCCAGCATGGCGAAACCTCGTCTCTACTAAAAATACAAAGGTTAGCCTGGCATGGTGGCACACATCTGTGGTCCTGGCTACTAAGGACGCTGAGGCAGGAGTATTGCTTGAACCCAGGAGGTACAGGTTGCAGTGAGCCAAAATTGTGCTGTTGCAGTAAGCCAAAATTGTGCCGCTGCACTCCAGCCTGGGTGACAGAGCAAGACTCCATCTCAAAAAAAAAAGAAAAAGAAAATTTTTTTAAAAGTGGATGTAATATATGCCTCCTAGACAGTGTTGGGCTCACTGTCTCCAAAATAAAAGGCAGAAAAGTCAGAATTTACTGCCCAGTCCACAAATGGCAGCTAAGTGTACACGACATGCAAAGTGGCTTTTTTTTTTTTTTGAGACAGAGTCTCGCTTTGTCGCCAGGCTGGAGTACAGTGGCGTGATCTCAGCTCACTGCAACCTCAACCTCCTGGGTTCAAGTGATTCTTCTGCCTCAGCCTCCGGAATGGCTGGGAATACAGGCGCCTGCCACCAAGCCCAGCTAATTTTTGTATTTTTAGTACAGACAGGGTTTCACCATGTTGGCCACAATGGTCTCGATCTCCTGACCTTGTGATCTGCCCGCCTCAGCCTCCCAAAGCGCTGGGATCACAACTGTGAGCCACCACACCCGGCCCAAGGTGGCTTTTTTGACCCTTGAAACAACTCTTTTT
Source organism: Macaca mulatta (assembly GCF_049350105.2). Classification (NCBI taxonomy): domain Eukaryota; kingdom Metazoa; phylum Chordata; class Mammalia; order Primates; family Cercopithecidae; genus Macaca; species Macaca mulatta. Next base: position 76,707,584 of record NC_133421.1, read on the forward strand.
TTTTTTTTTTTTTTGAGATGGAGTCTCACTCTATTACCTAGGCTGGAGTGCAGTGGCATGACCTTGACTCACTGAAACCTCCGCCTCCCGAGTTCAAGCGAATCTCCTGCCTCAGCCTCCCAAGTAGCTGGGATTACAGGTGCTCACCACCATGACCAGCTAATTTTTTTTTTTTTTTTTTGGTAGAGATGGGGTTTCATCATGTTGGCCAGGCTGGTCTGGAACCCCTGACTTCAAGTGATCCCCCTGCCTTGGCCTCCCAAAGTGCTGGGATTACAGGCGTGAGCCACCATGCCCCACCAACCCTTGAAACAACTCAGAAAGTTGCACTCTTAGAGAGGTATCGTTTTCCCAGGTGTCTTCGGCTTGTCCAGATCACCTTGCTAGTTAGTTGCAGAGCCAGCATGCGAAGGTGACTGTCTTGGCTTCTGGTCCAGTGCATTCTCAACTCTCCCGCACACTTTTCTGTAAGTGGAGGAGTGAGAGCTGGTCTACCAAGGTTCTGATGAAGGAAGATTTCGGTTTTGTCTCCCATGGGATGAACATGAGGACTGCTTGCTTGGAGGAGGGCCCCTCCACCTAAGTGTCATCTCTGCCATCTCATAGGTGAATGGGGGAAGCTGCTGCTCTCCACCCCTGAAGAGCAGGTTCATGCAACATACATTCGTTTCTCCCAAAGTCCCCGACGAAGGCTGCAAGTGGGACAGGGTGGAGGGGGATGTTCCTGAGTAACCCAGTGGCTGGCTCAGGAAATGGGTTTTCACACCATGCTTTGTGGAATGGGTCTAGAGAGGTGCTTTGGGGACTGCAGTGCCCTGAGCCCCTTATTCAGCCAGAGCCATGCCAGCCCTTACCTATAGGGCTAATTGATGGGAGACCTGGTTTGTTTAATTGGGCTTCCATTTATGATTTAATTTGAAACAATGATTTGTTAGAAAAAGAAGAAGAAAGGAGAAGAAGAAGAGAAGGAGGAAGAGGAGGAGGAGGAGGAGGAGGAGGGGAAGGAGGAGGAGGGGGAGGAGAAGGAGAGAAGAACGGGATTCATTTTCCTGGAGTTTCTGAGAACAGAACCAAGACTTAATCCTAGTGGCTGTTAGGGTTGGAGGTGGGTAGCCCTGTTCTGGGTCACAGCAAACCCATCTCACACCTTCTGGTCCACTTAGACATACGTCGGGCACCTGCTGTGTGCAAAACCCCAGACCCGGTAGCAGGTGAGTTAAAGTAAATTAGAGGTGATGAGACTTGTCCTTCGTGACTTGGAAAGCAGAATAGACACCCCAAGGGGCAGAGGGGGCCAATAAACAATTACTGGCGCAGCCAGTCTGGTCCTCAGGCTCTGTCACCTCGTGATGTTGGTTTTTCCCCTTTATGTATATGATCTATTCCTCCCAATTAGACTATAATTGTCCAAGTGGCAAGAAACACCTCTCACTCAGCAAACATTTATGCTAGTATGTGTGCTAGTCATAGGAAAGGCTCACAATCTCGTGGGACAGAGAACAGTGATTTTAACACGGGGAGTGGGGACCAGGGAAGGTGCCACAAAGAAAGTTAAGCTTCATCTTGCAAGAATAGCAGACTCCCTATACCTTTTTCCATATCCTGGGGTCCAATGCAGCCAGGGATGCCAACAACAGGACCACCTGGACATGTAAGGTCAAAGGGCGCTGCACCTCCTGATGCTGGGCCCTGAGAACCTCCTGGAGGGAGGGCTTTGGAGCTGGGTCTGGAAGGAGGAGCCAGCACCGGCTCCCTGGAGAAGGGAGGGTGTCCAGGTTGGGATCATGGCCAGCAGCAAAGACAATTAAGTGAAGCCAGCAGGGCTCGGGGGGCAGAGGCTGGCAATAAAGGCCAGGTGAGGGAAAGCCAGTTAAGCTCGAGTAGAGCAAAAGGCAAAACGAAATAAAGGTATTGCGAAGCGGCTGGGAGAGAGAGGGAAAAGGCTGGCGGGTGGAGTGTTGGAATCTAACACAACTGGAGTGTTCCTGGACTCCAGTAGTAATAGACCCTCAAAAATGTGAGCATGGAGGAGCGCCCCATCTTCAATCTCAGCCTTGCCACCACTCTAGAAAGCAGGGACCCTGTGTTCTCCCCAAAGGACCTCTCGCTGGCATCGCCCTTCTCCCTCAACCCCAAGTCTGGGTCCTTCCAGGTCCTGCAAGGGGATCTGGAGGAGCAGGAGCCACCTGGGTTGGGGTGGGGCCTGGCCCGGGCCTGGCGTGGCTTGCAGGGTCTGGCAGCTGTGACCCACATCTGGGGTTTCAGGAATTCTGACCTGAACACGCACTCCCACACTCACCTTCATCACCAGGTGAACAGGCACAGAGGGGAAAGGAGGGACACACCCACCCACGCCCTCCTCCACAAATTAAAGAATCCGCAGGGCCGTCGGAGGGGAGGCCGGATGTCCTGGGATGGTAAGAGAGGTGGCTGGAGACGCGCTTTCCCTTCGGTCCTCCTGGGGAAGCCTTTCCTCGGCTTCCTTCACTCCAATAATGTGAATGAACCCTGCGAGAGGAAGAGAGAGCGCGCGCGGGCGCGGGGAGGGGAGGGGAGGCGAGGGGAAGAAAATCTGGGCTGGGGAGAGAGGGGAGCGCAGAGGAGCGCACAGCCGGGCGGGGGCCGAGGAGCGAGGGGCGGCGCCGAGAGGAACCGGGCGCGGGCCCGGAGCGCGGCGGCGGCGGCGGCGGCGGCGGCGGGGGAGGCGCGGAGGGCGCGGGGCGGAGGCGCTGGCCGAGGGGGGAGGGCGAGAGGAGAGGGAGGAGCCCCCGGCCGCCGCCGCCAGCCCGCCCGGCGGCCCGAGCAGCCCGCACTCGCCGCCGAGCCTCGGAGTTTGAGCCCCAGCGCTGCCGGAGCGCAGGCACGCCCGGGGCGCGGAGTCGGAGAGCGCAGCGCGGCGCCGCCCCCCGGCCCTCGGCCCCCCAACCCCGGCGCCCCCGGAGCGGCGCGCGGAGGGAGGAGGGCGGGCGGGCGCGGCGGGCCGGGCCGGCGGGCGGCGGACTATGAGGCGCCCACCATGGTGCGATGCGACCGCGGGCTGCAGATGCTGCTGACCACGGCCGGAGCCTTCGCCGCCTTCTCGCTCATGGCCATCGCCATCGGCACCGACTACTGGCTCTACTCCAGCGCGCACATCTGCAACGGCACCAACCTGACCATGGACGACGGGCCCCCGCCCCGCCGCGCCCGCGGCGACCTCACCCACTCTGGGCTGTGGCGGGTGTGCTGCATCGAAGGTACGGCCGGCCCCGACCCTTCGCCGCCACACACATACACACACATGCGCGCGCGCGCACACACACACACACACGCGCACACACTGCCCGGGGCGCGGGCCGGGGAGGGGGTGGGCGCGGCGCTGGCTCCACGCGAGACACAAAGGAGCCGGAGCGGGCGGGCGGGTCCCCTCGCGGCCAGCTGTGCATCAGCTCGGGTCCCTCTCGGTTGGGGACCTCCCCAGCACACCGATCCCACAAACTCTCCACGCGCACACCCCCTTGCCCACAGACACAATGAAACACACCGAAACTCACGCGCGCGCGCGTAGCCCGGGACCCGAGCGATCCCCAGGGGCCGCGCCGGCACCCCCGGGGGAGGTGGAGGCTGGCGAGGGGGCGGGAGGAGGCTGGGGTTGGGGGGAGCGGTTGGGGGGGAGGGGTTGCTTGGCAACCGGTGTCTGTGCCATTGCCATGGGAACTGGCCATCCTGGGGCGGGGCCGGCCGGGGGCGGGGCGCGTGGGGGCCGCTGGGCTCTCTTTACAGGCTCGGGCCGAGGGCTGGGGGCAGAAGTAGGGGCGGGGGCGCTGTCGGGGTCGGGGTAGGGGCTGGGTTCCGAGCAGATCTAGGGTAGCTGGGTAGCCCCAGCCCGACGCCCGCCTCGTCTCCCACAGAGCCACCAGCCCGCTCCTCGCTGCGCGTTGGAGTGGTGAGGGGAGCGACACTGAGTCTCCCCCAATGGAGACAGCGACCTCGGTCGCGGCCCCTCAGCAGGGAGGCTGCGGAGACCTCAGTAGGAAACTAGGGTGTGCAGGGCCGATCTGCGGACCGGGAACAGACTGGGAGGGGCGTGGTCGTCTGGTCCGAGCTGGGCGCTGCGACCCCCAGATGCAACTGGAGGCTGAGTAGTAGGTGTCATGAGGTTGGAATGCCTCTAGGAGCCAGGATTTCGGCCCTGAGACCCTGGGGACAGCTCCCTACTGGGGAGGGGCCTGGATGCCTCCAACGCCAAAATGCGCTCGGCTTCCGCGCCTTCTGGGCGCCCTTCCTCTGCCCGGCTGCGGAACTTGAACTAACAGGTGGCTGGGGAGGGGCCGCCTGGTCCCGGCCAGGTTGGGCACAGGTTTGCTGCTTAAGCGCGGCGCTCAGATCTGAGACTGGGTGGAGAGAGTTGGTGGAGGCTTTCCTTTGATTTTTCAAAAACCCTTGGACAGAATTCCCTCTTTCTTTTTCCGTAACCTTTCCCCGAGTTAACTCCGCCCCTCAGTTCGGGAAGTTCTCCCACACACCTAGCCTTCCTTACTGCAGTTCAGCCCCTGCACAGAGTTCAGCTGCGGTTGTTTCTTGGTGGAGGTTGGCAAGGAGCCCTTTTCTGGCCGCGTTTGAAGTCATCTGAAAAGAGGCTTTGTGAAGCTGGATCTGCTTAGTGAAGTCAACTTGGCCCCCTTTCCCCTCCAGACCGTGCTTGTTCTCATCTCATCGGGGATCCTGCCCACCTCTGTCTCCCACCCCCACTCCCGAAAGAGGCTGCTTTGCCCTTTGCAATTTGGAGCCTAATACCAGGGCTGAGTGGCGTCTGCAGGTAACAGAAGTGTTCAATCAGTAGTTCGAGAAGCACAGCCACACAAAAGAGCCAGTGGGCTCACGATCACACCCTCCTCTTTTCTTTTGAAAAACATCATTTTTAGTGTGCAATTGCTCAGATCACGAACACCTACTCCTCTCCTCTGGAGAATGTACCCACGTCACTACCTGCTACAGCACCTGAGTTGGATACAGAGCAGAGGCTGCAGTGCCCCATATTCCACCTCACAAGCAAGTTCCATCGGGTGCCATCTACCTGGCACAGTAAGTCATAAGTCATGCCACTGGCACGACCCGAAGGTATGCGTGGACCCAGGGCCTTCCAGTTTCCCAGTGGAAATTCTGAAACTAAGTCCTCCATGCCAGCAAGCCTGGCTTCCTTTATTAATTCCTCATCCTAATTAGGATTAATGCTGCACTTAGCATCTTGCCAGCTGCCTCGAGCCGTTTGCACTTCGGTGTTCGTCAAGAGAGCCCCAAGTTGATCTGGGCAGCTGGCTTCACTAGCAGAGGGAGCCATCTGGGGGACCTCACCGAAAGAACTGGGCTGCCTGTGTTATTCCCCAATGCTCAGCAGTTCTGAGGGCCAGAACATGTTTGTGGGATCCAGGGTTGGGAGAGTGGGTTCAAGATTCCTTGACTAGAATCATTGTGACAGTCCCTCAACCTGGGTGGGAACTGCCAGCCTATCTCATAAAAAGCACATCCCTAGACCAACAGCTCTCAACCACCTGACACCTCACCTCCTACGATGCCTCCACCTGCCAGCAAGTAGCCAGAGCTGAGGCCTGGACAGCACCTTAACCCTAGGCCACTTTCTGGGGACATGGAGGGAGGGTTACCTCCATGTTGGCTTTCATGTTTAAAATGCATTGTTTCCGCCTGTTCTCTAGAAAAGTATCCCAAAGCATTACCTCTAAAGCAAAATGAACAGAAGAAAGTGAAAAAATCAAACCTCTGGGCTGAAACTAAAGAAATACTGCAGCAGGCAGCTGATAAGACTCTGAGCGTAAAGGCAGAACTCTGAAGGGTTTGCTGGCAACTGGCAAACAACAGATTCAGTTTCATGTTCGTGTCTTATAAATGATGTTGCTGGGCCGGAAAGCCCAGCCCTTTGTGTACTTAAGGCATCCATGCATTCTGGCAAGGCTGCGTGCAAAAGTCTGCTGCTCCCAGCTTCACCAGGGCTGACCTTGTCTTAGCCTCTTTCTACCCCTCAAATCAAAGTCTCTCCCTTCTACCCGCCCCTCTGCTGGGAAGTGTCAAAATACTCAAGTGTGCAGAGCCTTGTGCACATTACCGCGTGGTCTGCCCATGACATCCCTGGGAGCGCGCTGTCTTCACCCCCATCTGCAGATGAGCAAGGGAGGTGCAGAGAGGTTCAGGGACTTGCCCAGAGGCGCCCAGGTAGGAGGCAGCCAGGCCAGATTGGAGCCTTTGTCTCACTACAAAGCTCTTCTCACCAGATCATCCTGCCTTTTCCCAAACAGCTTCTGGGTTGCCATTAAAAATAGAACCAAGTACTTGACTACCCAGTGGAGCCCAGCTCTGAGGTTGGGCTGGCGGCAGCATGAAGGCATTAGAAGTGAGGATGCACAATGGATACATAAATTGCATAACACACCTTTTCCCTTATTTTCTCTTCCCTTCCCTTCTTTTCCCTTCTCCTTTTTTCTCCTCCTCTCCTCTCTTCTCCCCTTCTCCCCTCCCCTCCTCCTTTCCCTCCTCTCCCTCTTCTCCTCCCCTCCCCTTCCCTCCTCCTCCTCTTCCTCTCCTCCCCTCCCCTTCCCTCCTCCTCCCTTCCCTTCTTCTCTCCTTTTCTCTCCTCCCTTTTCCTCTTTCTCTTTCAGTCTTTGTCTATGTCTCTCTCCCGATCTGTTTCTCAGTCTCTTTGTGTCACTGTCTCTATCTCTTTCTCTTTTTTCTCTCCTTCCACTGTGTGCTAGACTAGTTGCCAGTCAGTCATCTCCCTGCCTTCTGAGATACTCATCTCATTCTTTATATCTTTGGTGACACCCAGCCAAGTCTGAGGACATAGGAAAAGGGTAGTAAACCTTTTTTCAAGGTTTATCTAAGGCATCACCAGCCAACATTTGTTCAATCTCATGCATTTTGGAATTCAGTGGGTATAGAATGTAAGCAAACGTCACAGAGCATGTACTCATGCCAGGGGCAAAAGAGTCCATGTAGATATAGAAGGGAAGAGGAGACTGGACCCAGAGGGCAGCAGCTTGTGCCACATGCCAAGGCCCTGCCACCCACACCAACTCTAGAGAACTCACTAGAGCCACCCAGTCCCCGTGCTGCCATCAGGAAAGCTCTCCACCCAAAGAGAAGGGTATTGGTGCCTCAGCCATGCCCCTCCCCCAACCCGATGGAGGAAGCTGCCTTCAGCATTCCCACAGCTCTGCCAGGGCCTTAATATAGCAGCCTTGATGCTAGGCCTGGCCCCTGTGCCTGTTTAGTGCCAGCTCTGTGCTGGGCACTCGTGGGGGAAGTTATGGAGAAGGTTCTGGAACCTGAGAGTGAAGGAGTTCTTTGCCCTAGTCATGTTCACCTGCCTCACCTAGGCAGCATCCTGCACACCAGTGTACCCAACCTTTCTTCCCACCATGGCGCACTGAGGAAGAGGAAGCATTAGCCCTGCACCCTGCAGAGGGGAGTGAGAAGACAGCCATGGATGTCTCCCAAGGGGCCCCAGCTGCCCCGAGTCCCCCCCAGGTGCCCACAGGTGGGAGGCTCACTCTTTCCAAAGAGTTTCCTGAAACTCCTTCCTGGTGGGTCAGCTGCATGGCTCTGTCTTAAACCACACTCCCTACATAGGACCGTTCAGAGAGGTTTCATCAAATAATAGCCTTTCTCCACCCACTCCAGGCCTGGCGCTGGGCTTGAAACTTTTCTTATCTGTGTTTGCTTTCATTTTCTCTTGAAATAACCCAGAGGCAGCCTGTCCAGTCAGGCCCGGGTGAATGACAGTGTCAGAGCAGGTACTCCTTCCCTGATGCGCCAAGTGCCACCAGCTAGAATCCTCATCCTGGACCCCCTTTGCCCTTGGGTGCTAATCATCACAGCCATCACTACGGAAGACCTTCATGCAGGACTCACATTCGTGCATGTAATTTCCAGCAACACCTCAAGGTAAATATTAATTATCTGCCTTTTATAGTTGTAGAAAATGAGGCTTAAGACGTCGTGCCCAGCTCCTGAGTATTGCATCTCACTCCCCAGATCATGGCCAAGGTAGAACATAGGAGCTCTTCTGTCCGCTAGTCAGGGGAAATCCTTTATTGGAACCATGCAGATTTGGGAAGGGGCAGGTAAGGGGGTTGTTGGAGTCGGCTTGGGCTGACATCATAAAATATGATAGACTGGATGGTTTGGACCACAGATGTGAACTTCTCACAGTTCTGGAGGCTGGGAAGTCTCCAGAATTGTGGAGAAGATTAAGGTGTCACTGGACTTAGTTCCTGGTGAGGTCCTTTTTCCTGGCTTGCAGATGGCCGGCTTCTTCATGCAAGTTCCACAGGGCATAACTCAGGAGCACCAAGGGTTATGGGTTTAGCATCCGCTGCCCCTCGCACCAGGGCAGGGTTTCTTAACCTCAGCACTGCTGACATTGGGGCCAGATCATTCTATTAAAATGCTCTATTAAAATGGAGAGAGAGGGTACCAGCTGTTTGGTCCTTTCTTACGAGGGCATTGATCTGATCCTGACCCTCACAACCTCATCTAAACCTCATCACTTCCCAGAGGCCCTGTCTCCAAATACCATTGTTCACACAGAGGATTAGGTCTTCATCATATGAATTTTGGGGGCACACAGACATGTATCCATCACAAACATGTGCTCGCCCTGTCTCTGCTTCACAGCTGGTGCTTACTCTCCAATCATTCAGGAAGAGGACCTTCAAAATGTCTCAGTAGGAAAATCAGCAGATCTTTAAAATAAATCCCCTGTGTCAGTCTCCACCAGCAGCCCAGACTCTGGGGATTTCCAGGACATAGTGACAGAAGTGCCGAGTAGGAAGGGGCCTCGGGTCACCAGACCCTGAGCGTCGGAGGCGAGGAAGCTACAGCCAAACTGGAGCAGCAATGTGCGGGGAAGGGGGCCTGGTGGGCCTCTGTCTCCTCATCTGAAAATGGGGCCTGGTTGTTCTGGAACACTCCTCCCACCTCTCATTCTCTGTCACACAAACCCCAGAGAGCCTCTGCCCGTAGCTTCCACTTTGAAGGTGGGTTGGTGTGGCCTCATGGAGAGTCCTTGCCGGAGGAGTTTCCAGCCAGAAGAGCCTTGGAGGCTACTTAGTTCAGTGACTCTTGACCCTTTTGCTGCTGAGACACACACACAGGCTACAAGTCACCCACCTGCTGGGTGTGCGGCTGTCCCCTCATTCATTCTTTCAGCACAGGCTCACTGAACTCCTGGTCTGTATCAGACATGCAGGGCTCAGGGTCACAGCCACAGACAGGACGGACAGGTCCCTGCTGTCCTGGAATTGATATTCCTACGTGTGAGGCCGTTGGCACTTCTAGGTACTGATTTATGTTATGGTGAAAACAGAGCAGGGGGCGTGTGAGGAGCGGCTGGCGGGGGCTGCTGTTGGCTGGTCAAGGAGACAGGAAGCTGTCACATTTAAGCCAAAACCTGAACCACAAAAAGGACCTGGAGGGAGAACCTTCTAGGAAGAAGAAAGGGCAAGGCGAGGCCCCGAGCAGGAGGGAACCTGGTGTGGACAGAGGAGAGGGAGCAAGGAAGAGGTCAGGGGTTGGGTTGGGGGAGGCTTGGAGGTCAGGGTCAGAAGCCTGCTTTATTTCATATGAGATCAGTGTTATTGCAGAACTTGGGGCAAGGAAGTGCAGTGATCTGGTTTATGTTTTTAGCAGACTTCTGACTGCATTTGGAGATGGAGATACCAGCAGGCAGGGGAGGCTACCGGGAGACCCATCTGGACATTGTGGCGGACTGAAGACCTGGGGCTACATGGTAGCAGCAGAGATGGGAGAAGTGGAGGGATGGCCCAGAGAAAGGGATGAGGAATGAAGGGTGAGCTCCCAGATTTGGGGCCACAGCAGCCGGCCAGGAGGCAGCACCATGGCCAAGTAGGGAAAGATGGAAGAAGGAGCAGTTGTGGGAAAGAAAGCCCTTCCACAGAGCGTAACTCAGGAGCACCGAGGGTTGTGGGTTCAGCATCAGCTGCCCCTCGGAGCAGGGCAGGGTGTCTCACCTGTAGCACTGCTGACACTGGGGCGGGATCATTCTCTATCACAGGAGCTGTCCTATGTGCTGTAGGTGTTTAGCGGCATCCCTGGCCTCCCCGCACTGGAACCAGTAGTGCCGCTCCTTCTCCAGCTGTGACAACCAAAAATGGGCTCAGACTTTGCATATGTCCCTGGAGGACAAAATTGCCCCCGTGGAGAACCTCTTGAGTCTAGGGGAAGCATCGTTTAGGGTTGCAGGGACAGAGGGCAGAGGGAGCAGGCATGATTCCTGGTAGCTGGAATTCCAGTCACTTCACTTCACTTGAGAAAGCACGTGGGGCTGGGCGCGGTGACTCATGCCTGTAATCCCAGCACTTTGAGAGCCCAACGTGGGCGGATCACCTGAGGTCAGGAGATGGAGACCAGCCTGGCTAACATGGTGAAACCCCATCTCTACTAAAAATACAAAAATTAGCCGGGCATGGTGGTGCATGCCTGTAATTCTAGCTACTCGGGAGGCTGAGGCAGGAGAATCGCTTGAACGTGGGAGGCAGAGGTTGCAGTGAGCTGAGATCCCACCACTGCTCTCCAGCCTGTGTGACAGAGCGAGACTCTGTCTCAAAAAAAAAAAAAAAAAAAAAAAAAAAAAAAAAGAGGCCAGGCACAGTGGCTCACGCCTATAATCCCAGTACTTTGGTTGGGAGGCCAAGGCTAGTGGATCACCTGAGGTCAGGAGTTCAAGACCACCCTGACCAATATGGTGAAACCCCAACTTCACTAAAAATATAAAAGTTAGCCAGCATGGTGGCATGCACCTGTAGTCCCAGCTAGTCCTGAGACAGGAGAATTGCTTGAACCTGGGAGGCGGAGGTTACACTGAGCTGAGAGCTCACCACTACACCCCAGCCTGGGCAATAGAGCAAGACTCCGTCTAAAAAAAAAGAGAGAGAGAAAGCACATGAAACACAAGTGGGGGAAGCGATCCTATCAATGGGATGACCTGGTGTCTGCTTTAGGGACCAATCCCAGTCCTTTATTAATAGTAATGCTTACCCTGCCCACAATGCCCAGAAGGCGTCCATCCTGGGGCTGAGAACCACTAATGCTGCCCAGTTCTTACGCTGTGCAAACCAGGGAAGTTCAAGACAGGTGAGGCAGAATGACTTATGCAAGGTCGCGTGGCTCAGGAGCAGAAAGGGACTGTGGGGCCCCCTGGCTGGGGCTCTGTCCCAGCATAACCTCTCCTTGGGTGCGTACCTGGGCAAAGGCTGGGCAACACACAGCCACCATAGCATGGGGCAGCAATAGGTGCAGAACACCGATGGAAACTCCCTCCCGTGTTCTCTGTGCCTTAGGCCTCCATTGTGGTTAACCTGCACCCACACTCAGAGAAGCGGCGCTGCCCTCCATGGCAGCCTCCCTTCAACAGGGATACTGTCTCCAGCGGGTGCATGGGCTTGCTGTCCTGGGAAACAGCTTCAAAAAGGAAGCAAACTGGTTCTAAGCCCCAGGGAGGGGCCAGGGAGGACCTGCCTGGATCTGCCCCCAATGTCCCATCCCCCAATTCTTGTTCTGCATCTCCGTGATACTCCGGGAAATGCTACGAGACTCTCTTTTCTGAACTGCGAGGCAGGACATGGTACCAGATGAAGGACTTTTTTTCTAGTATTAACCTCTTCCAATGAAAAACTTTTCAAAGCTGTAACAATGACATCCCATGATTTTACTTTTTGTTTACTTCTTCCTCCTTCAACCATAAAAGAAAGAAAGGGACAAGATAGATAAAGAGATGAGGGACTGGGGTGGATAGAAAAATCAAGTAGTAAAATGAGAGATGATGGCTGCGTCCAGCTAGTGTCCACAGTACCGACTGCAGAGGCCAGCTGGGGGCCAAGGCAGGCCACAGCTTTGTCGCTGAGCTTCCTGGGGGCCAGGACAAAGAAAGGAGCATGGCCAGAGGTGTGTTCACGGGGGCATACAATAAAAGGGGAATATTTCATAATAGAAGCCCAGCTCTTCCTGATACGGAGGCCTAGAAGAAATGATGCCCTTTATTTGAGGGATATTCTATTAAAATGGACTCTGTTGAAAAGGCAGCCTGGGGTAGGGGAAAGAGGCCAGGCTTTGGGGTTGGACCTCTAGAGTTCAAAACCCCAGTTTCCAGGCAGCTGTGTAGCTTTGGGCAGGTTAGGTGACCTCTCCGAGTTCTTGTTGACGTTTGGAAAATGGGATGATGAGGCAGTGAATGGAAAGGTGCCCAGCACATACCTATGGATGCCCCTCCCTTGCGTGGAGTGCTCATTAGGACACTTCTGGGTGGAATCAGAATGGTCCCTAGTGTCTGCATTCTTTGAGGCTCCTGGGTGTGAGTCGATGAGGTGGAGACAATGACTGAGCTGCCAACTCCCAACCTGCACAGAGGACCCTTCTGGTGAAGCACCACGGCCTTTACAAAGCAGACACTTCCACCCCCACAGGCCAGGCTCTCTGCAGGCTTTTCCCGGGCTCTGTCTGGAGCTGGGCTTGAGTTAGGCCCTTTCCTCCCCGCTTAGTTCACATGGAAGCCGCTGCATCAGATGGCTTCGTGGTGCGTGGGCTTGTAAGGGCTTTGGACTTTAACTGGAACTGCTGTTGCACCTCCACGCCCTCCCTCCATCCCACCCCAATGCCATACCCTGCCTCTGAGGACTGTAGACCCAGAGCAAGCTCTCCACTGTCACCACATCCAACCCGGCCTGCCTGCTACCATGGCAAGCTCGCAGAGGCGGAGGCATTGGGAAATGCTGTTTAATTGCCTTTCCTCCTTCCACCGCCATCACCCCATTTCTGAAAGGGAATGTGGAAAGGCAGAGGGCAGCTGCTTGCCTTAAGCCCAGCTCCAGACAGAGCCTGGGAAAAACCAAATGAGTAAAAATCATCAGTCTCCCTGGCTCACCTGCCACTAGCATCTGTCACCTCCTGGACCCAGGGACAGAGAAAGGGGCTGGATCTTCATTCCAGCTCCCCCTCTCCTCCCTACCATGAGTCCACATGGCAGCAGCAGCATCAGACGGCCAACACTGAAGCCACATGGCCCCGCGTTTGAGTCCAGACTCCCACTTGTCAGCTGTGTGTCTTCAGACAAATTGCCTAACCTCTCTGAACTCCAGTTCCTTCATTGTTAAGTTAGGAGCATCATAGAATCAACCCTGGGGTTGTCGTGAAGTTATATGAAAAAAATAAACATGGAAAATGCCCCTTCTCATGCCTGGCACCCTATAGATATTCAAAATATATCATCGCTTTCATTCTATTTCCATGTTTCCTGAACCTTGGAATTTTTCCCAGAAGACATAAGTTGCCCAAATCTTGTAAGCTGCCCCAGGTCAGTCTACCAGCCTGCAGGGCCCAGGAATGGAAGAAGCTGAGCCGCCCCATTGGAGGCCACGGTGTTAATTCCTCACCTCTCAGAGGCAGGGCGGCTCTGAATGGCTCCTGTGAACTGCAAAATCAGAGACTGAGGCTCTCAGTTGGGAGCTGAAAGAGGGCCTAGCACCCAGGCTGTGCCCGGGCTGGGGATGGCAGCCACCCAAGTGTGTGTTCCCAACATCACATTTTCTGGCACAGGGACTTTGCCAAGCGCCCTACCCTGGCCCCAAGGAGGCAGAGAGGAACTGGGGAACTTCCAGTAGCCTCAGGGGTGGGAACTGAGTGCCCAGACTGATACTCAGGAGCAGAGAGAGCACTCGTGGGGGCTGTGGCCGACCCGCGCATCCCCCTGTCACTTACGGACCGACACCTGCCGAGAACCCTGCCGTACCAGGCACAAGGCTGCAGCTGTGAGCTCCCAGTGTCTCAGGGCGAGGGCCAGGGGAGAGGAGGACAAGGGACCGGAGTGAAAACCATCAGGATTGGAGTCAGGGACCTGTGGCCTGGTCCTGACTCCGCCACTCACCATCTGGACAGTCTTTGGCTTGTCACTCAACCTCCTAGAGGCTCAGTTTGCTCGGCTGTCAAACTGGCAAATAAAACCTGTCCTCCCCGCCCTCCTCCCTCTGTCTTTCCTCTTTCCTCCCGTTGTCCTCCCCTCCCTCCTCCCTGTCTTTCCTCTTTCCTCCTGTCATCCTCCCCTCCCTCCTCCCTCTGTCTTTCCTCTTTCCTCCTGTCATCCTCCCCTCCCTTCTCCCTCTCTTTCCTCTTTCCTCCTGTTGTCCTCCCCTCCCTCCTCCCTGTCTTTCCTCTTTCCTCCTGTCATCCTCCCCTCCCTCCTCCCTCTGTCTTTCCTCTTTCCTCCTGTTATCTTTCCCTCCCTCCTCCCTCCATCCTCCCCTCCCTCCAACTTCTTTCCATCCCTCCATCCTTCCCACCTCCAACCCTCTCTCTAACTTCCACCCTCCTCCCTCTAACTTCCTTCCTTCCAGCTTTTCTCTGTCCTCCCCATCCTCCCTCCCTCCTTCCTCTCTTTATTCTTTCTTCCTCCTCCCTCCCTCCCTGCATCTTCCATTCCTCCTTTCTCCTCCCTATCGTCCCTCATCCCTGCCTTCATCTTCTCACTATCCCTGAGTCCTCCCTGCCCCGCCCCACCCCCAGGGTTCTGGGAATATCCAAGCCGAGGATGTTTGTGAAAGTGCTGTGAGAAGCACAGTGGCCGTACTCCCACAGAGGCACCCCGCAGGACACAGTGACTTCAGGCTCCTTTTCTTGGAAACACTGTTGGCTGTGACCTCTTTTCCCTCTGACACCTTGGCAAGGAGGAGCCTGCTGGTGGTAACCTCACGCATCGGCTGTGCTGCCCACCAGTGTGGTCTTGCTTGGACGGCAATGCCCCCTCCGTCTCCGGCCCACTCAGTCACCAGTTCATCCATCCAGCAATGCTGCCAAGAGCCTGCTCTGTGTCTAGCAGAGACAGAAGTCCCTCTCCTGCTGCATCCCTCAGGGCTCCTCGCACCCTCCCCAGGCCTGTGGGCTCCACCTCCGGCACATGCCCACTGTCTTCCTTCCCTCCACCTCTCTCCATCTCACAGCACTCCCAGCTCTGTCATCTCTCGCCTGGATGCCCGCTGCAGAGTCCTGACTGGTCACTCTCCCTGCTCTCCACACACAGCCAGAAAGAGCTTGTAAAAATATCAACCAGATCACATCATTCCCCAGCTCGGTATGTTCCGGTGAGACCACATCCCTCTGATAAAGTCAGGCTTGTTCCTGGTACCCGAAGCCTGTGGATCCAGCCCCACCCCACCCACTTGACTTTCCCGGAGCTTCGTGTGCAGAAGGGAGTCGAAGGTGACATCTGAACTAAGTCCGTGTGATGGTCCGTAGGACAGGGGGGTGTGGGCAGGGGATCCATGAGACCTGCATTTGAATCCTGCTCTGCCCTGTGTTAGCTCTGTGACCTTGGGCAGATTCCTTAGCTTCTCTGGGCCTGTTATTTTCTCATCTGTAAAATGGGGATATAATGACAGACCCCCCTCTCCCATCTCATCAGATGATCAGCATGGTTACATGAGATTGGGCATGGAGAGCCCTGAGGGCGGCCCAGGCACCATGGGGTGGGGAGCAGAGCTGGGTGCAGAACCAGACCTCACCTCTCTCTTGTGTTTTTCTGAGAGCTACCACATGCACCTGCAGGGCCAGGGGCTGCCTTGGAGAGTGGAACTACTTAAAACTCTGTCGTCCTCAAGTGTTTGTGGGGCACCTGCTGAGTGCCTGGCTTCAGGCTGGGCGTAGTGGGCACAGAAAGCCCCCAAGGTACTTACTGTCTGGTTCTGGTGACCCTGGGGCACCAGCAGTAGGAAAGACACCACACAGGGCACGATGTGGAGAGGGCACCAGAACGCGTCCTAGACATCAGGGACTCCTCTTGGACGCTCTAAGGGGGCCTATCCCATAAGGTTGTCAGGAGAATCAGATGGGAAATACACACAGGGCTCCCCACACATCTGTCTTACCGTAGAACTGAAATAAACAGCAACTCTTTTGCTTGGCATCTTGGAGAGGAGGTAGGACATGGTGGTAAAGGGCCCAGATCCCAGAGTGAGTGGGGGTTTGAATCCAGCATCTGCCTCCTACTAGCTGGGCGGCCTTAAGCTAGTCATTGCACCTCCTTTGAACCTCAATTGCTTTCTCTGCAAAATGGGGTTGTTAGCAATACCTGCTACACACGTTTGCTGGCAGGAGTCGCGATAAAGTATCTAAGTGCTTGCTTTGGAGCTGGCATAACATGTTCAGTGCATGGTAGTTATTCTCATCTGCTAACCCAAAAAATACATGGCACGTGGGGACAGGGGAGGGGACCCAGAGTGAGGACGGGTTTCGGAGGAAACGGGGCTTTGGTTCTTAATTCCCAGGGTTCCTCCGGCCCACTTCACCCCTCCCCCACACACCAAAGCACAGGCAAGAAAAGGACACAGATCCCCAAAGACTCCCTGAGGACATTTCAGGACACTCAGGCTCCCTTCCAGGGGCCGGACAGTCCGGCCAAGGCCGTGTCACCAGCTCATCATTAGCATGCGGTGGGGGAGGGATGCCCCGTACTCGTTTCCGGCCCTCAGCTCTGAAAAGCCCGATAACAAGTGCGCATTGATGGCCCAGGTTCCCCAGGGCGAGCACGCTGTCCCTGCCTCGCATCTGAGCCTTCGCCCGAGACATTTTCTCGCTTCAGCAGTTTGGCATGTCATACAAAGGGGCTCTGATTTTTCCTGATATCCAACTCCTCTTGCATGAAAAATGGCTTTGGTTGTCTTTCTGCCTGCGGATTCCTGAGTGTGAGTCAAGGCCAGATGCCTGGTGGGCAGACAGTCCTCACTTGCTTAACCGTTTGGAGGATCTCCCGTCTTCTACCTTGGTGGCCACCTGTGGCCTGTGGCCTTGAAGTTCAGTCTCTGGGGGAGTTCCCTGCTGGCTGCAGGCCTGCCCCTCACCCTCTTTCCGACGAACCCCCTTCCCTCACCCTGGTGGTTTCTGATGTGTCTCCAGTCTCCTCCTTTGAGTTGCTGCCATTCTCGCAGTCCTGGTCACCACACCCACCCAGCCAACCCGAGGTTCCTTTTTGTATGACCATCCTCTGCAACCCAAACCCATTTTCCCCATTCCCCAGTGACTTCTTCCCTTCCTCTCTTCCCTCCTTTTTTATTTTTTATTTTTATTTTTATTTATTTATTTATTTATTTTGAGACGGAGTCTTGCTCTGTCGCCCAGGCTGGAGTGCAGTGGTGTGATCTTGGCTTACTGCAACCTCCACTTCCCAGATTGAAGCGATTCTCCTGCCTCAGCCCTCCTGAGTAGCTGGGATTACAGGCATGCGCCTCCACGCCCGACTAACTTGTTTTTGTATTTTTAGTAGAGACGGGGTTTCACCACATTGGTCAGGCTGGTCTCGAACTCCTGACCTCATGATCCACCTGCCTTGGACTCCTAAAGTGCTGGGATTACAGGTGTGAGCCTCCGCGCCCGGCCCTCTCTTCCCTCTTTCTCTCCTTTCTTTCTTCCTTTTATTTCTAATTAATTCTTCCCCTTTTCCCTTTGAGTCTGCCATCTTTGTAAACCACACAAGCCCTCTCCTGCTTCCTGTTCAAGTCAGTCTTTTGAAAGTTCTTGAAGCATTTCCTAGATAAAAATGTATTATTTTAACTCTGTGATTATTAGGAGGGTTATTAAACATGAAGAGAATTCTATTAAATAGCAAATTGAGTGAGCCAAAAACCCACAGATGTGGAACCTTTGAAGATCATCTGGTACGAAATGGATGTGACTGTGCCAATGGCTGCTTTATTAAGCTGGGAACAAATATTGGAAGGCAATTCACCAAAATGTTAAACTGATGGTCATGGGAATGAGGAGTGACTTATTTGATCTTCTATCTTTTTTTCGAATTTCTGTGATGCAGAGAGGAAAAAATATAAACCTGATATTTAGATGAAAAGCATTCCAAGCGCAGTCTCCAGACAGATGAATGGGTGTGTATGCAGATTTGACACTGCCGGTGTTTGTTCTTTTTATGCCTTTTTTTTTTTTTTTGAGATGGAGTCTCGCTTTGTAGCCCAGGCTGGAGTGCAGTGGCGCAATCTCGGCTCACTGCAACCTCCACCTCCTGGGTCCCAGTTCAAGTAATTCCCCTACCTCAGCCTCCCGAGTAGCTGGGATTACAGGCACGTGCCACCATGCCCACCTAATTTTTGTATTTTTAGTAGAGACGGGGTTTCACCATGTTGGCCAGGCTGGTCTTGAACTCCTGACCCCGTGATCTGCCCACCTCGGCCTCCCAAAATGCTGGGATTACAAGCATGAGCCACTACGCCCAGCCTGTTCTTTTTATTCTTAAATGCATCCAGGAGCACGATCCCAGGCACCACGCCCAGCGACTTCTTGCCAGCATTTTATTACAGGCCACTTCTGACTTATAACCAAATTGATTCCTGGATCAAAGCCTTTGCGAGCCAACCACAATTGAATCTTTATTTCCTGTAAGCACAATTTCCACATTGGGCTTCCATCCCTAGAAATCCATCTCCTACAATAAAAGTGCTAAAACTGACCATGAAAGTGAGAAGGAAATAAAACCCAGATCTATGCTCTTACAAACTTTTATCACATATGTAAACCTAAGTACTTAATCCGAAAGCTGTGTCGTGAGAGGCTCCTCAGGGAGAATTTTTCTGCCAGAGTCAGACGGCTCAATATTTCTTAATATGTGAATCCAATGAAGTTTCAGCAGAAGATGCTTACTTTTTTAAATTATTTCCCTAGGAAATTGCCCTGTGGCAAGCTTAAGCAGCCTTCATTGCAATTTCATTGCAAGAAATTCATTGCACCAAAAGTCTTCAAACTCTTTAAAATAAAAGATTCTTTTGTCTCAAAAATTTTCCATTGCCAATTCCCTTTGTGTAAATCTTTTTTTTTTTTTTTTTTTTTTTTTTTTTAAACTGAGTTTCACTCTATTGCCCAGGCTGGAGTGCAGTGGCACAATCTTGGCTCACTGCAACCTTTGCCTCCTGGGTTCAAGCAATTCTCCTGCCTCAGCCTCCTGAGTAGCTGGGATTACAGGCGTGCACCACCACACCCAGCTAATGTTTGCATTTTCAGTAGAGACGGGTTTCACCATGTTGGCCAGGCTGGTCTCAAACTCCTGATCTCAGGCAATCTGCCTACCTCAGCCTCCCAAAGTCCTGGGATTACAGGCGTGAGCCACTGCACCTGGCCTTCTTAGAAACATCTTTGCATTTCTTCCAGAGGTTCCTCTAAAAGAACAACAAAAAAAAGAAAAAGAAAAGAAAAAGAAAAAAATCTCTGCATGGTGAATACTGGAGGAAAGGCAGTTTCCACTGTGACTCGTACACCCCTGAAACAATCCCTCGCTCTTTGTGGCAGTGAGTCAGTTGACCCTTCAAGTGTCCATCAATGCAGAGATACAAGCTTCCCCTTGGGGCTTTGTTGCCAGGTGCTCAGAATGTTCCCTTTAGTTCTTAGCAAGAGTTTCAGTTAAGGCAGAAGCGGGAGGGAACTGGTATGGAAGGAGATACTGATCAAGTCCAGCATCCTCCAGCTGAGATTCCCAGTACTAGGACTACAAAATTTTCCCTTAGTTCTAATCAAATTTGCTACCTTCAATAGTAATGTCTGTTCCTTTCTTCTTGTTCAGTCTTTCCTGTAGCTGAAAACAAAGCAGTCATCTTCGACCCTTAATAGCCCTTCATATTCTTGGAAGCGGTTTTTTTGGATCCTTCGTTGGTCTACCCATCTCTAGAGGAAAGGGAAGGAAATTTACCTGTTTTTTTTTTTGTTTTGTTTTGAAACCTAGTTGCTTTCTTTAGATGGTAGCTTGAAACGCATAAGCCTTTGTGCAAAGCACTGGGACAGGGTGGGAAGTGCTGGGGCTGAGAGAACCACAGGAGACCCACTCTGTTTGTCACCAGTGGCCGTGAGTAGGAAGGTGCTCAGGCTAGCCCTGCAAGGTCCCCTCCGCCCTAGCTGTTTATCCACTTGACACTCTCCTGCTCGCTCTTCTGTTTAGAGTCCAAAATTATGAATAGTTTAAAAAATAACAGCAAATGCCTACTGAGCCCTCGCTATGCACCAAGCGCATTATGTATTATTTCAATAACTTTCCATATGTTATCTCAGCTTATCTTTGTAACAGCTATAATTTCACACTAGTTACTTAACTATGATTTAATCATGTTTCAGGTGTATTATTGCAGAAAGAGAGCTAACTCTTAGAAAAAAAAGTTTTTAGAGATAGGGTCTCACTCCGTCGCCCAGGCTAGAGTGCAGTGGTGGGATCATAGTGTGTCCGGAGTTGGTTCCTTCTGGTGGGTTCGTGGTCTCGCTGACTTCAAGAATGAAGCCATGGACCTGCACAGTGAGTGTTACAGCTCTTAAAGGTGGCACGGACCCAAAGAGTGAGCAGCAGCAAGATTTATTGTGAAGAGCGAAAGAACAAAGCTTCTACAGGTGGAAGGGGACCTGAGCAGGTTGCTGCTGCTGGCTGGGGTGGCCAGCTTTTATTCTTTTGTTTGTCCCCACCCATGTCCTGCTGATTGGTCCATTTTACAGAGTGCTGATTGGTGGTCCATTTTACAGTGTTGATTGGTCCATTTTACAGAGATTGATCTATTTTACAGAGTGCTGCTTGGTCCATTTTACAAACCTCTAGCTAGCCACAGAGCACTGATTAGTGCATTTTTACAGAGCACCGATTGGTGCATTTTATAAACCTCTAGCTAGCTACAGGGCGCTGATTGGTGCGTTTTACAATCCTAGCTACAGAGTGCTGATTGGTGCATTTTATAATCCTTTTGTAAGACAGAAAAGCCCTCCAAGTCCCCACTCGACCCAGGAAGTCCAGCTGGCTTCCCCTCTCAATAGCTCACTGTGGCTTTGAATTCCAGGGCTCAAGCTTGTTCTGTTGCCCAGGCTGGCTTCAAACTCCTGGGCTCAAGCGATCCTCCTGCCTCAGCCTCCCAAGTAGCTGGATTTACAGGCATAAGCCACCATGCCTGGCAATGAGAGCCAACTCTACTGTGGTTCCTACTATGTGCCAGGGATTGCCCTGTGCCCTTTATATAGATTAACTTGCTTAATCCTCCGCCAGCCTGTGAGGCAGGTGCTAACACTACTTCCATGGTGTAGATGCAGAAACTGAGGCACAGGGAAGTTAAGTAACTGCCCAAGGCCCCAGAGCCAACAAGTGGTGAAGTCAGAATTGAACCCTAGGTTGTCTGGCTTCAGATTCCATTCTCTTCATTCGGCTATACCTCCTCCCAGTTGGTAACAGCAATAGCTATGACACGAAAATCTCTGCAGGCACTTTGCAGAGTTCACTTCCTCCTCACCATGCAGCATGGACAGCACTCCCCTTGTGGGAGACTCACCAGCCTGTGACAGCCCCCAGCACCTGCACCCAGGTCTCGAGCCCCAAAGCCCATGGCAAGATCTTTCTCAGCTCCATGCTAAAAACAGTCATGTGCCTGCTGCACGTTGGAGAAAAGGTGAGGCTGTGGGGTGGCTCAGTGTCCTGTGAATATCCAAAATAACCCACGGTGACCCCAAGAATCTGGGGCCACAGTGCAGGCTACCCAGGCTGGAGGAGGCGTTTGGATGGGAAGAGAGAGCAGGACCCGCCCCTCAGGTGTGTCCCCGTGGTTGCCAGACGCTGGCTGTGGGCTGGGCTGCCACATCAGGCTTCTCAGAGGAGGTGGGCACAGCGTCGTGACCAGAGCAACGCACGATGCTGGGCCCCAGGTCTGACTCATGCAGCCTAGAAAGAAAGGATTCTGCTGTCAGACTGAGGGCGGCTCTTCAGATAGGGCACTCTCCGCAAAGAAAGTGAAAATCATTCTGCTCGAGACAGCTCTTTTTAGAAGACATTAACCGTGCACTCCAAACCCTGGAACCCATGTTTTGCAGGGGCTGCCACCCACTGGCACACTTTCACACCCAGGTTCTGGTTGTTGGCATTCACACGGTGACTCCCAGCTCACACAAAGCAGATAGAAAAACAGGCTGATCATCCTGTGTGTTTCCATTCATACCCTGTTCACACGCAGGCAAAACGAATGCAAGGCAGTGGAGCCCAGCACAGTGGCTCCCGTTGTGGGCTATTGTCTGGGAGGGTGCGAGGTGTGTGAACAATGTTCTATATCTTGATCAGGGTGCTGGTTATATGGGTATGGACACATGTTCATTGAGCTGCACTCTTAGGATTACTCTCTGTAGATTTATCTTCAGTAACAATTAAAAATAGTAGCCAGTTGCAATGGCTTGAACCTGTAATCCTAGCACTTTGGGAAGCCAAGGCGGGAGGATCACTAGAGGCCAGGAGTTCAAGACCAGGCTGGGCAACATAACGGGACCCCATTTCTTAAAAAAAAAAAAAAAATTAATTAATTAATTAATTAGCTGGACATGGTGATGCACACCTTTAGCCTTAGCTACATGGGAGGCTGAGGTGGGAGGACTGCCTGAGCCCAGGAGTTTGAAGCTTTAGTGAGCCACCACTGCACTCCAGCTTTGGGCAATAAGCAAGACCCTGTCTTAAAACAAAAGCAAAAAAACAAATATAGGTCTGGGATGACAAAGACTCCCAGGTGGCCTGCCACCAGCCGGCACTCGCCGCCATTCATCCCCAACTGCTGGCCAGTGTTTTCTTCAGTCCTAGGCAATCCAGCAAATACTCATCAGGAATGTGTGTGCCTAGCCCTGAGCTATGTTCTGGGGACTCATTCATTCATTCATTCAGCAATTATTTTTGCACCCAGCCTCTTGGGAACAGTGTTTGACCTCCCGGAGGAGAAAGATACTCCTGTATCTGCAGATTCTGAGACTCGGAGCTGTTCAGAATGACATGACCTCCCACTTCTTCCTGCCTCGCCATCTGCTTGTGCTGTCTCTCATGGGATCCTCATAACCCCACAGGAAGGTGGATTCTGTCACCCAGAAGGTTCTCTCACCCTGGGTTCTTCACCCAGAAGGCGAAGCAGCAGAGGCAGAGTTTGACTTGAGCTCGAGCCTGAGCCTGCCCCAGGGTCCCCAGGGTTTCCAGGCTGGGAGGCTGTGCTGACAACAAGCCCAGCACCTTTCTGCTCACCTCGACCTCATCCTTGGGGAAATGCCCTGCTGAGCCAAGCACACCAGCTCA
Source organism: Macaca mulatta (assembly GCF_049350105.2). Taxonomy (NCBI): domain Eukaryota; kingdom Metazoa; phylum Chordata; class Mammalia; order Primates; family Cercopithecidae; genus Macaca; species Macaca mulatta. Next base: position 76,730,697 of record NC_133421.1, read on the forward strand.
AGGAGACCAGACCAAAGGGTGACAGGGGACTGACATGTTTGGGGTGAGGAGGGTCTGACCCAAGGGCAAAGAATGGCCTTGCTTCTCTGAGACTGTCCTCTCTCCCGGCCTGGGCAGCTGTGATCCAGAGATACTGCCTGGTACCCTGCCCTGGGGGGCTCCCACCACCCGCCCTCATCCTGCCTCATCTGTTTCCAACTCCCTACCTGCATTTTCTCAGTATCTATTCAAATCCAGAAAATGCTCATTGAGGATTTGAAAACGAAACCCGAGGCTGAGTCCTGAGTACCCCCAGATTCATTCATTCATTCGTTCATTCAGCAAATATTTATTGAGTATCTGCTACTGATTGAGCAGCATTCAAAGTGATAGGGAAAGTTTTCTTCACAGCAGAGAATAAAACAGACAGCAATTCAGGAAAGATTCTATTGTCCAAGAGAGACAAACAAAAAGCAAGGAAAAAAAGGAGTGTCAGAGTGAGGCTTGTGATGTTAGAGTGTCATTTGTCTTAGTGCACTCAATTTCAGGGAGGCTTGGCCTCTATCAGCCTGGGAAAGTCCCGGGGGGCTTCCCAGAGGAGGCAATATTACTCTTGTCTTGCAGAATGCGTAGGAGTTCCCCAGGCAGGGGAACGTACAGAGGCGCACGTCTTCCTTCCTGAATGCACACACGCACTCTCCTATTCATTCTTTATTCATCCAGCAGACATTTTATGGAGCACCCAGATGAAAAGTAGAATCCTGTCCTGTTCCTCAAAGAAATCAGTGTCCAGTGGGAGAAGGGAGACAGAGGGATGGCCATCTGTTACGGTTCTGCATGGAAATGTGTTAAGTGCACGTCCAAGGAGTGGCAGTGGCACAGAGTGGGAAGAGGAAGGTCCTCAGAGGTGAGGGATATAGTCAGGGAAGTTTCTAGGTGGCAAGTCATGTGAGACAGTTTAGGAAGACGAACACAAGTTTGTTTAAAAAGGAAAAAAAAAAAAAGAAGAAGAAGAAGAAGAGGGTTCCAAACAGAACGCAGGCAAAGTTCCGGAAATATCATGCCTGCTCCTGGGCATTCCATAGTTACCCAGTGCCTACCAGGGGCCCCTGGCCCTGAGCGAGCCCCTGGGATGCATGGGATAGAGGGGGTGTTCCCGAATGCCTAAGAAATCTGGTACCATCGAAACAGAAAGCCTCATATAAGAGGAGGCCCGAAGCTGGGGACAGGGAGGTAGAAGGACAGAAGCAAAAGGGCCCTTCGCTCCATCATACCTGCTTAGGAGCCTGCCTCTGGTCCTCCTGGCCCAGCCGGGCAGGTTGAAGGTCTCACCAAGGGGACATTGAGAGCTGATGTGTGTCTGGAGAGCTCTTGTGGCTTCTGCTGTGCAAGATGGAGTGGAGGGAGCAAGGCTAGAGGCAGGGGCACATGTTAGGGAAACACTGGAAAATTCCAGCCCCGGGGTATGAGTCCTGAATTAGGATAGTGGAATGGAGGAGATGGTGGATTTGAAGGAGATGGTGCCTTGGACATAGACTGGATGCAAGAACGAGAACCCATTATGGGGGAACAGGGTGATGTCACTGAGCAAGACAGGACACACAGGAGGAGCAGAAGATGTGTGAGTGAGGCTGATAAGTCCAGCTCCGGGGGAGGGCACAGATCGGTTGGAGCAGATCATACAAGTCTTGTGTCTTAACTAATGTCTTCACTATTTAACTATCCCCAATTTAAAGAGGAGGAAACAGAGGCACAGTGGGTTACAGTAACATCCTCAAGTGGCAGGGCATTTAAGTGGCAGAGTTGGGGCTGGGATTTGAAGCCGGGCAGTCAGGCTCCAGTCGCCACGTCCCTAACCTCCACACTGTACTACCTCTTGTGCCGGGAAACCCTAAGGAGACCCTCGCCTTGTAGATGTAGTGTGTGAGCCTTGAACTTCCTTGGAGTTGTGAGAGGAGCTATGCGGGCTGGCATCTGTGTCTTAGCAGGATACAGGGTCGCTCTGAACCCCAGGATCCTACAGATGTGAACGTAAGGGAAAAAACGGAGCTCCTCACTGAGGCCTCCTCAGCTCTGTTCCTGGAAAGACTATGCAGGCCAGGAGCCCTTCCCACCCCAGCCATCCCTCTATTCTGCAGTGCTGTCTGGGAGAGAACGTTGCTGCCTGCTTACTAGAAACTGCTAGCTGTCAACACCCCAGGACTAAGCCCTGAAGGACCCAAAACACAGTGATGAGATATGCTGCAACATGAATGAACTTCAAAAATGTGCTAGGTGAAAGATTCCAGACACAAAACCCACTGGATGAGTTTGCCAGGGCTGCTAGGCTTAAACAACAGAAGCTTATTGTCTCACAGTTCTGGAGGCTGGAAGTTCAAGATCAAGGTGTCAGCAAGGTTGGTTCCTTCTGAAAGCTGTAAGAGAGAATCGGTTCCTCTGAAGACCGTAAGAGAGAATTTAGCTTCCAGTGGTTGCTGGCCATCTTTGGTGCCCCTTGGCTTTGTAGAAGCATCACCTTCATCTCTGCCTTCTCTTCATACGGTGTTTTGTCTGGGTGCGTCTCTGTCCATGTTTCTCTTTTTATAAGAACACAAGTCATACTGGATTAGGGTCTACCCTAATGACATCATCCTTAACTATACTAGATCTGTAATGACTTTATTTCCAAATGAGGCCACATTCTGAGATACTGGGGGTTAGGATTTAAATGAATGGAGTTGGTGGGGGGAGGGGACACAGTCAATTCTTAACAGCCACATCTTGGGTGATTCTGTTTATACGAAATATCCAGTGTATTTACAGAAAAAGACAGCAGATTCGTGATTGCCAGGGGCTGAGGGGAGAGGGGAATGGGATTGACTGCTTAATGAGTACAGGGTTTCCATTTGGGGTGATGAAAATTTTCTGAAACAAGGAAACAGGCTCAGAAAGATTAGGTAACTTGCCTGAGGTCACACAGCTGCTAAGTGGTTAAGATGGGATTTGTTCCAAAGTTTATATTCTTTCTATCACAACTGGGGTCAAGTGGAGGTTTGTCCTTGGACAAATTATTTAGATTCCCAGACCCTCATTTCCTCATCTACACAACAGAGTCAACATATCACCCTTATCCTCTACCCCTGTGAGAATTCACAGAACTCACCTAGTGAGAGTCACTGGTACATTCTGAGTGCTTAATAAATGGTCATTATCATTACTCTCTCAGTCAGGGTCCGTCCAGGAAAACAGAAACCGCTCTGTGACTTTCAGACAGAGGAAATTTAATAGAGGGAGTTGATCACTTGGGTGATGGAAGAGCCAAGAAGCCAAACGGGAGAAGCATCAAGCACTGAGATGTGGGTGGCTGCAGGAAGCTCCTTCCTGAGAGAAAATGAGAGAGCGGTTTTACTGGAGGAAGTTGGGACCACAGAGGGAGGGGCTTTCCAGAAGTAACTAGATAGACCCCCAGAGGAGATGCAGCAGCTGCAGAAACCAAGGAAGAGGGGGCGAAATACCCTGACTTTCCCCCTTTTGATGGCCCTTTTTTCTATCAGAGTCTCCTATTGACTAAACCTACCCAGAAGCCAAGGGCAAGGGAGCCTGGGAAGCATGGTTCCTGGGATAAAGCAGGGATCTCAGTGGTGCGTTTAGCTGGTGAGCAGAGCTTACTGTTGGTCTCTGTGTGCCAGTTCATGCACGATGTTGGCATGCCCGAGACTGGACATGGTCCCAGTGTGTGCATACTGTAGGTATGCACCCAGGAAAGAGGCAGAGTGGGAGCCCTTGAGAGTGTGCATATTATGGCTATACATCCTTTGTGTTTGTGTGTGTGTGTATACACACATGCAACTGCACACAGTGTGGTCACAGAGCCACCACCCTGATAGCACCCAGTCTGGCTATGTGAATCCCCATGTACTGCACCTGGGAGCATGTGAGGCCATCACACAGCGTCTGCAGCTCCATCTGCCTGCAGCTCATCCTGTCCTGTTGCCACGGCGGGAAGACCCAGGCTGGAGCACACAGCATCAAGGCTCAGCGCTCTCTACTCCAGGGTGTCCTGTGACTTGGCCAGTCCGATCATCAGAGCTATTGTGTGCATGTATCTCATCTCCAAACAGCCGCCGGCAAGCAGGAGAGGAAAAGGCCCTCGAATCTGTGGCACCAGCTTTTCTTTGAAGTGAGGAAGCAGAGTTTCTGTTTTTCTTGGAAATCCAGCTCCATCGTGAGAGATGTTGCTGCATCTGCCTCTTGGTGCCGCGTGTCTGCCTGGCCTCCTGCAGGGCTTCCCTGCCCATCCCCATCACTTGGCCCTGCACCTCGCCTCACCTCGGTAATGCATCCAGCCCTTGCATCTGTCACTGGTCGGATAGCACCGAGCAGCTCATGGTATCCACTGCTCTCCAGTGGCTCTGAGGAGATATGGGTTGTCAGAGGGGTCTCTTTGCCTCTCTTAGACCAGAATCTTACTGAAATTTCCTGGTGAGGTCTTCCCATTTCTAGTTCTATCATATGTAAGGCATTGAAAAGGCAAGGGAGGCGGGGCGCAGTGGCTCATGCCTGGGATGTCAGCACTTTGAGAAGCCAAGGTGGGTGGATAACTTGAGGCCAGGAATTCAAGACCAGCCTGACCAACATGGTGAAACCCCGTCTCCACTAAAAATACAAAAAGAATTAGCTAGTTGTGGTGGTAGGTGACTGTGATCCCAGCTACTCAGGAGGCTGAGGCAGGAGAATCACTTGAATCCAGGAGGTGGAGGTTGCAGTGAGCCAAGATCGTGCCTCTGTACTCCATCCTGGGCAACAGAGCAAGACTGCCTCAAAAAAAAAAAAAAAAAAAAGGCAAGAGAGTTAAATGAGAAGAGAAACAGAAGCTGCTAAGAGCTTTTTATTCCCAACATCTTTAGCATCAGGGAGAATTATGGATGGAACTGTGTCCTCTAAAATGATATGTCAAAGCCCTAATGCCTGGGACCTGGGAATGCGACCTTATTTGGAAATAGAGTCTTTTTGGATGTCATCAAGTTAAGATGAGGTCACACTCCATTAGAATAAGCCCTCGTTTAATAGACTGGGTCCTCATTAAAAAAAAAAAAAAAGGGAGAAAAGACAGACATAGGCGGAGAAGGACTCAGAAGATAGAGGCAGAGATTGCAGTGATACAGCTACAAGCCCGAGCATTTGCTCAGGGTTGCCCGCAAACACCAGGAGCTAAGAGAACAGCATGGAGCAGATCCTTCCCTAGATCCTTCAGAAAGAGCATGGCCCCACTGACACCCTGATGTTGGGCTTCTAGCCCCCAGAACCATTCGAGGATAAGCTTCTGTTGTTTTAAGCCACCTCGTTTGTGGTGCATTGTCATGGCGGCCCTGGAAAACCAATACAAGGAGATTAATTCAGCCTTGCAAATAACTGCCAAATTAACCACACTTCTGAAGTGTTTTCCATGCTGCTCTCCAAGAGGGAAAAATAAAAGAAAAGTGATTTTGTTAGCAACAGTGTGTTGAGAACTCTCTTTGTAGGCTAAGAACACATATGTGTCACCTCCCTGAACCGCCCACCAACCTCCCGATGTGGGTACTGTTCTTTTCCTGATTGACAGTGGAGGAAACTGAGTCTCAGGTTAAACACTTTTGTCAAAGCAACATCAACATTTTTTATTTCTTTCTGGATCAGTGACTATTTCCAAGGCTGGACTGGGGTCCTGAAGGCAAAATGAGCAACTTTGGGTGAGAAATACATTCATTTTCTCTGTGCTTCTTAACAAATTGCCAAAACATAGTGGCTGAAAACAACACAGATTTATTATCTCCCAGACTCTGTGGACTGGGAGTCTGGACACGCTTTGCCACATCCGCCGCTTAAGTCTCCAAGGATGCAGTTGAGATATTGGCTGGGTAGCTTTCCTTTCTTAGCTTGGGAACCTCTTGCATGCTCACTGGTTGTTGGCAGAATTCACCCGGTTGTGGTTATGAGACAAAGGCTGCCATTCTCTTGCTAACCATCAGCCGGGACTTCTCAGCTCTTGGGGGCCACCCAGAGTCCTTGCCACGTGGCCCCCTTGGCAGTTGACTGCATGACTATTTGTTTTTTCCAGACCAGCAGGAACATCTCTGATTTCTTCCCCTCCAATCTGCCGCAACGGAGTCTTATATTACATAATTGAATTATCATAGTCACAGGTTCCTCCAACACTCAAGGGGAGGGTGTTATACAGGGGCACACAGCAGGGGCGGGTATCCTGAGGGCCATCTTAGAACCGTGCCTGCCACAGATGGAAGGGGCTTTGGTGCAAAGGGTGGTTGCCGGTCAGATGAACTTGACTTTGAGTTCTGGTTCTGTCCCTCTCTAGGGGTGGAGGGTTGATCTTAGGGAATTTTCTTCTGCACTCTTTAAATCTAAGTCTCCTTATTTTTATTTAATTTAATTAATTAATTTATTTATTTATTTATTTTGGGGGATGGAGTCACGCTTGTGTCGCCCAGGCTGGAGTGCAGTGGCACGATCTCAGCTCACTGCAAGCTCTGCCTCCTGGGTTCACACCATTCTCCTGCCTCAACCTCCCAAGTAGCTGGGACTACAGGTGCCCACCACCACGCCTGGCTAATTTTTTTGTATTTTTAGTAGAAACGGGGTTTCACGTGTTAGCCAGGATGGTCTCGATCTCCTGACCTCGTGATCCTCCCGCCTCAGCCTTCCAAAGTGCTGGGATTACAGGTGTGAGCCACCGCGCCCAGCCTAAGTCTCCTTATTTTAAAAAAGAGTACATTAATACCAGACTCAAAGGCCTGGGATGAGGATTAGATGAGTTAAACCATAAAGCACTGGCAGTTGCTAGGAGCTCGGTGAATGGCCGCTCCCTCCCTCCGTTTTTGCAAGCAAATCTCCAGCACAGAGGAAATCACAGGAGGGTGGTGCAGGTGGAAGGCACCTGGTCCTGGAGCCGGAAGGCCTCCCTGGGCTCCAGCTTGATCTCGGCAGGGCCTGCCCATCTCACCATTTCCCCTGCCCCTTCCCCTTCTCCCAAATGGTAAGAATCACTGTAGCTTTGCCTGGTGAAAGATGAAGATGAATTAAGATCTCCAAACAAACAAACAAACACTTCCGAAAGACCTCTCCTTCCTGTACTGTGTGAGGCATGTTTCTCCTCTTCCCAGAAGCCAGATCCTGTAAGAGGAGGGCCCCCCCTCCCCTCCTGGTGCTGAGCAAAGCAGTGGGGCAGGGGGGTGTACGGGTCGGTGGCAGATGTCTTTGCTCCTGGATGGTCACTATATTGGTCCATTTCGCTGCTTGAGTCTGTTCTCCCGTTGGGTCTTCAGTAGACTGGCGACGCCTCCCTACTCACGTGGGTAAGGATATGGGCCTGTGAGGATGTGTTTCAGTTCTGCCCTCCATCCTCATGGGGCACCATCCAGATAGGATTCAGCCCCCAGATATTAACCCTGAATAAGACCTGACAACTCCCGACCACATGTTCATGATTATCTGATATGTGACACACCAGGAAGGCATGTCTCCAGACAAAGGCCAGAAACCTTGAACATTTCAGGGCATCACCTGGCCCTGATATTGAAGCGTACAGAAAGCCAGAGGTGTGAAGGCAAGATCTGCAGGCCGAGCTCTCTTCACCACTTCAAAGGAGAGTCCCAACTTGAAATTTCACTGTCTGGTTTACACTTCCTGCCTCTTACCACCGTGCCTGCTGGAATGCGATGGGGCCCTCCCCAAGGCGAGCTGCCTGCCCATCCAACTCACTCTGTCCATCCCTCAAAACTCACTCAAAGGTAACCTTCCCCACAAAGCCTTACTCCTCTGCAGTTGGTGGTGACACCTCCCTTCTCTGGACTCCTGGAGCTCTGGGTTTGTGCCCAGACTTTGGCCGGATGTGTTATGTCATGTCACGGGGTACCTGGTGCTCCGCCAAGCTCTTGGGGGCCTGTGTTGCCTCCTCTCTTGCCCTTGGGTACCTGGTTGCCCCACCAAGTCAGCACCCTCAGTAAATGTTTGCTACACGAATGAATAGGTCCCACAGATTGGGGAGGAGACGGGTGGAGACCCCACGTTGGGTCAGCCCGAGAATCTCTGTGTGGGAAGTTTTGAAAAGTTGAGATAAGAAGAGCTTATTTGGGTCCTATCCCCACCTACCATTCATTCACCGTTCATTCATTCATTCATTCATTCAACCTAGCACTGGTTCTCCCAGGCACAGGGGATCCATCAAATAAGAAAGGCCTCCCAGCAGCACACAACAAGCCTGGCACTACCCACCAGCACACCCACTTTCCTCGGAGGAGGTATGTCTAGAAAACAGCTGGAAGCAGCCCTGCTATGGCTGGGTAGGGGTAGGGTCAGGTGGCAGCCACCCGTGTGGGCCCCTTCGAGGCACCCCATGGCTCCCCAGAGTCTGGTTCAGAACCCCTGGCCTGGCGGAGGCTTCCTGAGAAGGTAACAGAGCCGGAGAGGCTGTTGTGTTTGCACCGGTGTCTCAGTCCTGCAGCCGGGGACCTTGGTCCAGTGAGACCAAAGCTGGACTTCCCAGACACTAAAGCATCGTGGGCCCTTCCTGAGTGTCATTTTGCACTTGTCATTGTGTGTTATTTTTCTTCATGAGGGCCTGTCTGCTTACACAAACTTCAGGGCCCAACAGAATCTGGATCTGCCCTCGTTTGGGCCACACATAAAACCCCAGATAGATAGAACCATCCCCCAAGTGGGACTTCTCAGGAAGATGGGGCCCCTCTGTGTGGGTTTCCCAGAGGGAGCGCCCACCTTGCACCCAGCGTGCTCTGTGTCTACAGCAGCTGGCCCGGCTCATCTGCTGGGTTGGAACAGGCTGTGAGAACCCTCAGGGCAGCACCTGCAGTGCTCAGCTGGCACCCACTGGGGCTCAGCCACCCCAATCCCCACCCAGGGGACTCCAAGGCTGCCTGGCGGTGGCTTGTGTGGGCCTGAGGCCTGTGGCGGGGGCCTCACGGCACCGTTTCAGGGCTCAGCATTTGCTGAGAGGTTTTCCATCATTTATTAATGAGCATTGGCAGCGGTCCTATGAATTAGGGCTCATTTGGAGACGAGGCTCTGAGTGGCTGGGCAGGCAGGGACGCTGATTCGCAAGCTGTGTCATCCCTGGTGCTGGAAGAGGCTTTGCTCCTGCCACTGAGGCCACTCCCTATGACCACACCCCAAAGAAGGGCTTCATCTTCCCAGAGGAGGGGGCATACATTTGGGGGCGGAAGACTGCTTCACCCTCTAGCTGGGGCCAGGCTTGGACAGCTCACAATCTCCTCCATTGCCAGGTCACCAGGGCACCCCCACGCCTGTTCTTGCACACACAAGGGGGATCACCCAGGGACAAAAGTGCTTAAGGAGTAACCATGTGAGATGATAGATTGTTTTTGTTTTTCTTTTTTGTTTGTTTGTTTTTGTTTTTGAGACGGAGTCTTGCTCTGTCGCCCAGGCTGGAGTGCAGTGGCACCATCTCGGCTCATTGCAACCTCCGCCTCCCGGGTTCAAGCGATTCTCCTGCCTCAGCCTCCTGAGTAGCTGGGACTACAGGCGCCCGCCACCATGCCCTGCTAACTTTTGTATTTTCAGTAAAGACGAGGTTTCACCATATTGGCCAGGCTAGTCTCAAACTCCTAACCTTGTGATCCACCCATCTCGGCCTCCCAAAGTGCTGGGATTACAGGCGTGAGCCACCGCACCCAGCCAATGATAGATTCTTTAACTTGCTTCAGGGTAGTAACTACTGTACTATCCATCTTTATATATATCCCATAACATCATGTTGTAAACTTCAAATACACACATGAAAAAAACCTTTTTTTTTTTTTAAAGAGACCAGAGGTGCAGTGGTTCACACCTATAATTTCAGCACTTTGGGAGGCTGAGGTGAGAGCATTACTTGAGGCCACAAGTTCAAAACCAGCTTGGGCAACATGGTGAAACCCCATCTCTACTAAAAATAGAAAATTAGCCGGGTGTAGTGGAGTATGCCTATAGTATTAGCTACCCAGGAGGCTGAGGTGGGAGGATTTCTTGAGGCCAGGAATTTGAGGCTGCAATGAGCTATGATCAAGCTGCTACACTCCAGCCTGGGTGACAGAGCGAGACCCTATCTCCAAAAAAAAAAAAAAAAGTGCCTCCACTACTGGCAGACATGCATGGAGAAGGTGCCTCAGCACACCGTGTGTGTCAGGACCTCGCGTGTTTGCCTTGCCCTTGCCCTGGGAGGTAGGTCTTGTCATTATCCTGGCTGTTCAGAGTGGGAAGGTGTGGCATGGAGGGACTAAGCAAGCAGCCCATGCTGCTGTCAGCCAGAATGCCACACTGGCCCCCCAGGAGCCTGGTCCTGGTGGCCACGGAGCCCGTGAACTGGGTGTCATGCAAGTAGAAAGCACGCCGTTTGGAACCAGATACAATGATATTCGGGTCCTGGCTCTCTCCAGTCGGTCATCTCCCAGAGCCTCTGCTTCTTCCTCTGTGAAATGGGAACAGCAGTCCCTGTCTCCTGGATTTTCGGGAGGATTCACCAGTGTAACAGCAACATCAGCATCACTGCACCTGCAGAGTTAGCACTCAGCGCCTCCTCCATACCTTCTCAGAGGCCGGTGGTAGTGGAGGGTGAGGGAGTGAGAGGTCTTCCCAGGACGAGGGCAGGGTGCGGAAGGGGGGAATCGGGGCTTTGGTATGAGGAGGACTGGAGCCATTCGTCCCCTTGAATATCCAGAAATCTATGGCTGTGGGATGCAGCTGGAGAGAGCTGCTTTGCAAAGTACCTTGCAAAGAAAGATCTTGCAAAGAAAGATCCATCTCAGATCTTTTTCTTTAACAAGTTTCTCCTGGGGCCAATTTCAAATCAAGTTCAATCTGGTATCTAACAGTGAAAAGCTCATAACTCAGAGTCATTAGATGGAGAATATTCAGGCCTCTGTGGAGGTGGCCCTAGCGCCCTCATGCCACTGCTCCGGGTCGTGGCACCGTGGTAAACGTCATTTTCCGGCTGTTATTTGCACCTCTGGAAGTGGGTGTCTCCGGCTTCTGTCCATCGGGAGTGGGGGTTGTTTCTGCTGGAGAACTGAAGGATGTGCTATTCCTATGTCTGGATCCAAACCTCACTGGGAGGGAAAATGGCTTGATGAATAATGAAAGCTTTGTGATCACACGGCAGCCTCTCATGAAGCCTGAGGAAGGTCAGGCTCTTCAGCCCCAGTTAAGCAAAGGGGAGGCACCGGAAGGGCAGAATGGAACTTTGCAGGGCTGGGGGCCTCACGAGTCCACGCCTGGGTTTGCCAGCATCTTCTCGGAGTGGGCCAGCATTTCTTCTGAAATATCGGGACTGCAGGAATTTATGACAGTGTGGGTTGTGTTAAAAAATGGGATCTAGGCCAGGTGCAGTGGCTCACCTCTGTAATCTCAGCACTTTGGGAGGCCGAGGCGGGCAGATCATGAGATCAGGAGTTTGAGACCAGCCTGACCAAGATCATGAAACCCTGTCTCTACTAAAAATACAAAAATTAACCAGGTGTGGTGGTGGGCGCCTGTAATCCCAGCTACTCGGGAGGCTGAGGCAGGAGAATTGCTTGAACCCGGGAGGCAGAGGTTGCAGTGAGCCAAGGTCGTGCCACTGCACTCCGGCCTGGGTGACAGAGCAAAAAAAAAATGGGATCTATACAGACCTCTAGGTTTTTCCATTTTTCCTTGTTGCCATCAGTTCAACCTATTTGTGAGGGGGTGATTTTTACTTTGATTTTAGAACTGAGTGACATGAAACCAGTCTGACATCTGGTCCCACTGAATCCCAAACCATGGTTTTGAGTGTGGCCCGTTGGATTCGCCTCTAGGACATTAATATTTATCACGTTACAATCAAGCCATGGTTCCAGGAGCGACTTGTTGACTTAGGAGGTTGATGACAAGCAGCTCATTCCAGTGGCATCTTGTGGACAGGGGCACTGCATGCTCTGCCAATGCCTCTCTGCTCCGTGGTTGGGCATTCTGATGGCATTCCTGGGTATCTCACTCCCTAGTGGTAAAGAGGGCAGAGGGCAGAGTGGATTTATTTTTTCTGCCTTTTGCACACAGACACAGAGCCAGGGAGCCAGGAGAGAGCAGTGCCTCCCCTGGCCTCCTAGATCCCGAGTCCCTCAGAGCTCTCTTTGGAGAAAGAACATCAGTCTGATTCTTTTTTTTTTTTTCTTTTTTTAGACGGGATCTCGCTCTGTCCCCCAGGCAGGAGGGCAGTGGTGTGATCTCGGCTCACTGCAACCTCCGCCTCCCAGTTCAACCAATTCTCCCACCTCAGCCTCCCCAGTAGCTGGGACTATAGGTGCACGCCATGACGCTCAGCCAATTTTTGTATTTTTTGGTAGAGATAGGGTTCCACCATGTTGGCCAGGCTGGTCTCAAACTCCTGACCTCAGGTGATCTGCCTGCCTCGGCCTCCCAAAGTGCTAGGATTACGGGTGTGAGCCAACACGCCCAGCCCATTAGTGCAATTCAACCAACATGAATTGAGCAGAGACTAAATAGAAGGCTTCAGTTTAAAGACAAGTAAATCTCAGACCCAGATCCCTGGCTCACGGGGAGACACAATTTAGAAATAATGCAAAAGGTTACAATGACAGGGATATGCACAGACCATTATGAGAAGGCAAAAGAGAAGAGGGGGACATCTCTAGGTGGAGATGTCCCCGGGTGTGGGAAGCCCGAGGGCTTCTTGGAAGGGGCAGCACCTGCCCTGATGACTTCTGAGAGTTTATAAGGGGATGAGGGGAGGACAAAGGGAACAGCCCAAGCCAGAAGATGGTTCGAAACAGCATGATTGGGGAACCCTGCAGAGCTCAGGGTTTTTGGAGGGCAGGGCCAGCGACAGGACTCAGGGTCAGCAGGAACCAGCTGTGATGGCTGGCATGACCAAACTCTATCCTGCGGGAGGTGGAAGGTCAGTGATGGTGCTGTGGTCAAAGTCCTATGTCACCAGATTGTCCTGGCAGGTGGTTTTGAGGGAAGCAGCAACAGCGATACCAGTAAAAAGGAAGAGTTACGCAAACCCAAACTAGGGCAGGGCAGTGTGGATGGAGAAGGGGGTGGATTTGCAGCATCACAGAGGTGGAATTCCAAGATCGGCTGATGGATGAAATACAGGCAGGGTGAGGAAGAGGGAAGAGTCAAGATGCCCTCCAGTGAGGATCCCCAGAGGGTGGGAGCAAGAAGGCAATGAGAGTAGGTGAAGGGTTACAAAGGGCAGGTTGACAGCTTAGTTTGAGCCGTGTTGAGCCCTGTGGCCCCTGTTGGACTTCTAGGTGGAGATGTCCCCGGGGGTGGGATGCCTGAGTCTGAGGAATTGCAGTGCAAAGAGAATGGTTAAAACCAGGCGGCATGTAGTGGCTCACACCTGTAATCCCAGCACTTCAGGAGGCTAGGGCAGGCAGATCACTTGAGGTCAGGAGTTTGAGACCAGCCCGTCCAACGTGGGGAAACCCCATCTCTACTAAAAATACAAAAATTAGCTGGGTGTGGTGGCGCACGCCTGTAATCCCAGCTACGTGGGAAGCTGAGGCAGGAGGATCGCTTGAGCCTGGGAGGCGGAGGTTGCAGTGAGCCAAGAGCACGCCACCGCACTCCAGCCTGGGCAATGGGAGTGAGACCCTGTCAAAAAAAAAAACAAAGGTCCACACCTGTGCAGAGGTCACCAACAGGAGCATGAGCATGGAAACTGAGGACAGAGGAAAAGCTGCGCACCCCTGAGAAGGAAGGGAAGGAGGAGGAGACCCTGAGAGAGACTGGAAAGGATCAGTCAGGGAGTGATCAGGAGGGTGTGAGAGAGAAAGGCCACAGAAACCAGGAAGGCGACCACGTGTGAGAAGAATTGCCAAGGTCAAGGGTGTTGGGCTGTTTCCCTTGCAATGTCAGGGTTCAAGACATGTCAGGGCTGTTCTGGATAGAGTGGCATTGGAGGCAGACTCCACTTATGCCATAAATTTCAAGGCCCCCAGTCTGAAGCAGTTCCCCACAGTGAGGCCTCAGACATCCTGCAGACCATTGGAGATCTTTTTTATTTTTAAAGAGATGGGGTCTTGCTAGTGTCCCCCAGGCTGGAGTGCAGCGGTGTAGTCATGGCTCACTGCAGCCTCCAACTCCGGGCTTAGGTAATCATCCTGCCCCAGCCTCCTGGTAGCTGGGACTACAGGTGCACGCCACCATGCCTGACTAATTTTTTAAATTTGCTCTTTGTAGAGATGGGGTCTCACTTGAACTACTGGACTCAAGCAATCCTCCTGCCTCGACTTCCCAAAGTGCTAGGATTGCACTGCACCCAGCCCTGGGATACTTACTTAACGTGAACATTCCTGAGCCTCAGACTGAAAACTGCTAGTTAGGGCACTGGCCTGAAGCCGAGTTCCCAACCTTCAGGAGGCGCATCCACTGCCCTGAGTGTTCCCCACTCACCTTCCCACGCCCCCAGGCAGGCAGCTCCTTGTCAGTGCGTGGCTGAGCTCATCCAGGGCCAGACCCGGGGCCTCGGGCATGCTCTGGGGCTGCCCATTCACACTCTGCCTCTTGCTCAGTTTCCAAGTCTGTATCATTTGGGAACAAACTGCACGCCGTGCTTCCTCACCCACGCCCTGCCTTCTCACATGAGCCCCTTTCCAAAAAGACACACCAGTTATCTGGAGCATGGGTGCCTAGCATAGGACAGAAGCTGGTGAAGGGGAGATGCTCCTGAGATGGTCTGGGAGCTCACCGAACATCCCACCATTTGGGCTGGGCCTCCCTCAGCCCCTGAACTGCCAGCTGGTGCCTGCTTGTATTTCGTCATATACAGTTTGAGAGGTGGTGGAACCGAGTGGTTTAGGCGCTCAGGCTCTGAAGGATGATGGCTTGGGTTCTAGTCCCAGCCCTGCACTAGATGGGCAACCCTGGGCAACTTACTGAACCTCTCAGGACCTCAGTTTCTTCATCTGTAAAATGGAGTGGCTGACAATGGCAGTACCTGCATGAGAGGGTTGCAGTGAGGACTGAATGAGTTAGAATATAAAGTACATAGAACAGCGATGACCTCAACAAGTATTAGCTGCTATTACTGTAATAGTTGGCAGTAGAGTTGTTGTTGGTGGTGGTGGTGGTGGTCATTGTGGTAGTTAGCATGGGACTAGCTCCCTGACCCCAGGGCACTGCCCCCACAGACTTGAGTCCTACGTTCCTTATCCATCTCAGTGGTGTATTAGTCCGTTTTTGCACTGCTATAAATAAATGCCTGAGACTGGCTAATTTATAAGGAAAGAGGATTAATTAACTCACAGTTTCACTGGTTGGGGAGGCCTCAGGAAGCTTACAATCATGGTGGAAGGCAAAGGAGAAGCAGGCACCTTCTTCACAAGGCGGCAGGAGACAGCGAGCGAAGAGGGAACTTCCAAGCATTTATAAAACCATCAGATCTCATGAGAACTCACTCTCAGAACACCATGGGGGAAACTGCCCCCATGATCCAACCTCCCTCCTTCAACACATGGGGATTACAGGTCCCTCCACTGACACGTGGGGATTCCAATCCAGGATGAGATTTGGGTGGGGACACAGGGTCAAACCATATCAACTGGCAAGAAGCCAGAGCAACTATGATCTATTAGGATAGATGAGACTCCTTGTCCGGGCTGTCTGAGTGCGCAGCCTCTCAAGGGAAGGGGTTTATTTAGATGAATTAGAGAGAGAGCCAACGCCTCCTCCCCAACTGGCTTTCAACTCATCCCTGGCATGGGGATGGTGGGTAATAGATGAATCAGCCACCCAGAGCACTTAGATGAAATTAGTGATGTCCAAATCTCGATTGCCCTCCTAATCAGGTGATGAATGTGGCTCCCCACCGCCTATTTCCACCTGGCTTCCACCCTGCCTTCCCCAGGCTCTCTCTGCAAGCAGAATCTCTGCATTTGGGACTCTCCTCTCTTTCCTTGTGTCGTTTACAGCATTTCTCTTGCTTAATGGTGGGGAGCTGGAGTATAGCTTCCCATTAACTTTTATCCTTCCCATAAACAGCCTGCTTAACTCACGATGACAACTGTTCCACTGTGTTCCCAGGGCTTTCTCTGTCTCCCTCCCAGCCAACCTGCTCTCACTGGGTCCCAGCTCACCAAGCCCCACACATGGGCTCTCCTGTGCCTGTGGAAGGAGGGAAGCTGGATTTTACGTTTTATTTACTTTTTTTTTTTTTAATGCAAGCAAAAGCCTCAAGCCTTCGCTCCAAAACTCCAGGAGGAAGCTGAGGCTGAGTGACCTGCACCTGGGATTTCAGGAGCCTGGAGCCAGGAGAGGGGGCAAGGGTGCAGAGCGCCTGCTCTGGGACATGGATCCTGCCATGTGGGCATGGTCTCTGGGACTGACCGGAGGAGAGAGAGACACAGCAGGACAAGTGAGGGCCAGTGGCCAAGGTCCCTAGGCCCTGAGTGAAGTAGCACAGGGAAGGACGCTTTGGAAGGGTGCTAGTGCCCCTAAGCCAGGACTGCTTTCGGGACAGGGGGATGGATGGTTAGTTTGAAGATAGACAGTGATGGGGGCACTAGTTATCCTTGGAGTCCTCCCTTTCTGCCCCAAGTCAGCAGAGGACCTTAGTGAGACCCCTTTCCCAGAGCCTGGATTCTGACTGGCCTCCCTGCTTCCACTCTGTCCTCCATCCTGGAGAGGAACAGACCTTCCTGAAAAGCAAATCTTGTATATCAGATGGTTAGCTTCACACCCTGATATGGTTTGGCTGTGTTCCCACCCAAATCTCATCTTGAATTGTAGCTCCTGTAATCCCCATGTGTCATGGGAGGGACCTGGGGGAAGGTAATTGAATCATGGGGATGGGTTATTCCTATGCTGGTCTCATGATAGTGAGTAAGTCTCACAAGATCTGATGGTTTTATAAAGGGTGGTTCCCCTGCACACACTCTCTTGCCTGCTGCCATGTAAGACGTGTCTTTGTTCCTCCTTCACCTTCCACCATGATTGTGAGGGCTCCCAGCCACTTGGAACTGTGAGTCCATTAAACCCCTTTTTCTTTATAAATTACCCAGTCTGGGGTATGCCTTTATTAGCAGCATGAGAACAGACTAATACACATCCCCACATGGCTCCCTCCAGCTCTCAGGCCCTGGAGGCCCTGCTACCTCTGTCCCCTCCCCCTGGTTCTCTAATTCCAGCCCCACCGGCCTCCTTTTGCCTTCTCAGACAGGCTCTGGCCCCTCTGGGCCTCTGCAGTAGCCACTGCATCTTTACCTTGCTCCTCTTTCAAGGCGCAGCTGTACTGTGGGTTCCTCTGAGTAGCCTCCCTGACCGCTTACAGGCTATCCCAGGCCCCCTCTTGCCACTCAAAGGCACGGACGGGATGACCCTGGCACCTTCACCACGATAGCCAGGGCCTAGCATAGTGCCTGGCACCCGGCGGGCTCTTAATGTGTCAGCACTGACTTGAGTCTGGGGTTCTACTGGATGACCAGGTCTGCAGCTGCTCTTCCAGGACTTGAGGGGCCCTCATGGGGCAGATGAATTAGACATTTCTCTGTGATTCCATAAGGAATGGAAGGTACACATCCTGTGCATTGTAGCAAAGCTCTTCCTGGAAAGCCAGCAGTGGGCAGGACGCAGGCAGGATGTTGGGTGCCCTGGGGCTTGGGATAGAGGGCAATGGGCACAAGGCGTGACTGATTAGCCCAGGAGCTCTGAGGCCTTGCCTAAGCCCATGATCTGCCGGCTCCTCACCAAGTGACTGAGAAGCACTAGGGTGCTGGCAGGTAATGGAGAATTCTAGCCTGGTGCTCCAGACCACAGGTATGGGAGCATATTCGTCCATTTTCATACTGCTATGAAGAAATACCTGAGACTTGGCAATGTATTAAAAAAAGAGGTTTAATGGACTCACGGTTCCACATGGCTGGAGAGGCCTCACAATCATAGCAGAAGGCAAAGGAGGAACAAAGGCACGTCTTACATGGCAGCAGGCAAGACAGCGTGTGCAGGGGAACTACTCTTTATAAAACCATCAGATCTCATTAGACTTATTCACTATCACGAGAACAGCATGGGAAAACCCACCCCCATGATTCAATTACCTCCCACTGGGTCCCTCCCATGAGACACGGGGATTATGGGAGCTACAATTCAAGATGAGATTTGTGTGGGGACACAGCCAAACCATATCAGGGAGGTGGTGAGAGGGGTCTTAAAAACTGGGTTTGAACTTGGTATCTGGCTGCCCTGAAAGAACTATGCTCAGCCCTGGAGTTACTCCAGAAATGCATGTGTGCTCCCTCATCCTGGTCTGGCTGCCAGAAAGCACTGGTGACCTGGCAGACCTGGCAGGTGTGTGCCCTCCCAGACACTGGCTCTCCCTCTCTCTCATCTTTTCTCTCTCTCTCTCTCTCTCTCTCTCTCTCTCTCTCTCTCTCTCCAACCTCAAATGGAATAAGGAGGCAGGAAATCATAGCAATGACAGCATTAGTTGTAGGATCAGACAGAAGTAGGTGAGAGAATCCTGGCTGTGCTACCTTGGGCAAGTTGCTTGCCCTCTCTGAACTTTGGCTTTCTCATCTGTAAAATGGGTGTATAGGAGCTCCCCCTTCATAAGTTGTTTTTGAAGCTTAAGGAGAAAATAGAAAGAGCTTAGCACATGCTTTACAGAGAATATAGTGTTCAACCAAAGCCAACACTTATTAGTCCATTAGTCATGAGGCTCAGGGAAAAACAGGGTTACTTTGCTGGGCCTTCTAAGAGTCAGGGAAGCTCTGCTTATTTTGGAAGCCACAGTATTATGGGTATATGAAGACAAGGAAGAATCTGTGTCAGTCCTAATAGGGGGCAAACCTGGCCTGCTGACTTCTGACAATAAGACCAGCTGGCTCTTTGTTGCTAGAACAGGGCTGGTTATAACAACAGCAAACATGTTGTAAGCACATACCATGTGACAGGCACGGTGACATTTAAAAGCTGCATACAATTGTGTAATCCCCCAAATCACCCTCACTTTATCCCCATTTGTGATTCCCATTTCACAGATGGGAAAAATGAGGCACAGAGAAGTGAATTAGGACCTCAGATCATACAGCTAATAGGTGGTAACAAAGCCAGAACTCAAACCCAAGCAGAATGACTTCAGAACATACCGTCTCTACGCTATCCAGCCAAAGGATGATCAATTGGTATTTTATCAACTAGCAGCTCCTGAATGGAACACTGTGTTGAGGATTCAAACTATGATCTGGGGAGAAAAGTACTGTGATTGATTAGCAATGTCTGCCATGGGCTGGGAAGGGGAAGACTCAGTTCTGTGCAGGACATTTATTCACCACCAACTACTGCACTATTGACATTTGGAGCTAAATCATTATTTGATGGGGCAGGGTAGGGAGTCATCCTGTGCATTGTAGAATATTTAGCAGCATCACTGGCCACTAGTTGCCAGTAGCACTTTGCCCTGCCACCCCAAGTTGTGACAATCACAACTGTCTCCAACCTTTGTCAAATGTCACCTGGGAGGCAAAATCACCCCCGGTAGAGAACCTTGCACTAGAGCAGGCAGGGGACAGGGGGCAAAAGAGCTCTAAACTTGAAGTCAAGTGACCAACATTCAAAGCTTGGCTATGCTACCAATCAGCTTGTCACCATGGAAATGGCCCTTCACCTCTCCAGGCAGCAAGTTCTTAATATTTGAAGTGAGTGGGGTGAAGTGGATGATCCCAAGGGTCCCTTCTAGAAGTTTATGATTCTCTACTTTGATGTTCCCTCCCTTGCCCAGCCCCTTCAATTAAAATCAGGTTATTGGAGCATAACTTTCCAGAGATCTGCAGAGGCAAATCAATGGAAAAGCTGAAATCTGCAGAGAGCTGTTTCGCCCCTTACAGCTCCATAGTTGTTCCTCATTAAAAAAGAAAGAAAGAAACGAAGAAAGAAAACAACAACCACCCTTGGTACTGAAGTTTCATCTAAGCAGCAGTTATCAAGTAGATGCAAGGAGAAAAATCACAGAGACAATAACTGAATACCCATTTCCCTGTGTTAGGAGAGAAAGGGAGCAATTGGTTGGGGAAATCTCTCTGGCTCCGTTCAATTATGAATCTCGGCAGGAAGCCTGGAAAATCCTGGCCCGCTCTGGAGCAAAGTGTTGGAGGAGGCGTGAGGCTAGTGCTGTGGGTTCTTGAAGAACTCGCTGAGCCAGATGAGGGATGGTGAGAGGGTGTAACCAGGCTCCCACCTCCCGCCCCAAGGGGCAGGAGGGGTTGGGGGGGAAGGAGCAGGGCCCTGAGGAGCCAGGGGCTCTGGGGCCCCAAAGCTGTCTCCAGGGTCCTCTTGGCAGGCATTTCCTGCAATCATGGCTCTGATGCAGGAGAACCCTTCCAAAGTCTTGGTTCATTGACTACTGGCAAGGAGGTTGGCTTTTTTTTTTTTTTTTTGAGATGGAATCTTGCTTTGCTGCCAAGGCTGTAGCACAGTGGCACGATAGCTCACTGCAACCTCTGCCTCCCAGATTCAAGTGATTCTCCTGCCTCAGCCTCCCCAAGTAGCCGGGATTACAGGCACCCGCCACCACACCCAGCTATTTTTAGTAGAGACAGGGTTTCACCATGTTGGCCAGGCTGATCTTGAACTCCTGACCTCAGGTGATCCACCCACGTCAGCCTCCCAAAGTGCTGGAATTACAGGTGTGAGCCACCGTACCCGGCCTTTTTTTTTTTTTTTTTTAATCAGAATGGGAGAGAAACCATCATCGATGGGGACTCTTCTCCCTGCTGGCCACACATGGTGTGAGGCCTGTAGATGTCTCACTATCCATAGAGAGGACACACAGATGCTGAAAGGTTGAGTAGCTCAACAGTGTTTTCTGAGGACACCCTCAGCCCTTCAGGTGACTGAGACCTCAGAAGGCTATAATACACAGGCCACAAGCTTCCACAAGCTTCCACGCAGAAAGGGGCTGGTGCTCAGCATCGTCATCCCCTGATACAGCATCCTTCCTTTCCCTGGAGCCCTGTGGTCTCTAGGGAACCCAAGCTTATTTTCATGTCTTAGAAAGTGTTGCAGACCTGCCCTGAGACAAGGAGTAGAGCCTGGGCTTTGGAGCCCGGGAAAAGCAGGTTGGAATCTCCTTCCCCCAGTGAAGGTACAGCTGGTTGGGGGTTAGGGTTCTCCCGGTTGCAAGCACATAAACCAACTTCTCTGACTTGATCCACAAAGAGGACTTTCTTTTTTTTAAGACAGGGTCTCAGTCCTGTCACTCAGGCTGGAGTGCAGTGATCTGATCTCAGCTCACTGCAGCCTCAACTTTTCAGGCTCAGTTGATTCTCCCACCTCAGCCTCCCGAGTAGCTGGGACTATAAGCGCGCACCACCACGCCCAGCTAATTTGTGTATTTTTAGTAGAAATGAGGTCTTGCCCTGTTGCGCGAGCTGGTTTCAAACTCCTGGGCTCAAGCAGTCCACCCACTTCAGCCTCCCAAAGTGCTGGGATTAACAGGTGTGAGCCACCATGCCCGGCCCCAAAGAGGACTTTATCAGAAGGATGTGGAAGGGTCCCAAAGGATGGAAGGGAGAGCTTAACAGCCAAGATCAAGGAAGGAAAGAGGCAGGAGCCTCTATAACTGGCATCCTGGACCACTCAAGAACACCCCTTTAAAAACTCTCGAAAGTCCCTTGGTCCATGGGTCTCCTCTGTCTCTGATCCAAAATATACACTTCCAAGAGAACCTCTGATTGGTCCAGCTTGGGCCAGAGGTCTGCCGAGGAGCCTTGGCTGGGGGCAGGGCCATGTCATGCGGCCACTGGGGGAAGTTCTGTGTGAAGGACTCATTCCCAGAGAAAGGGGCTCCCGAGGGGTACACCCCTGAGGACCATCGGAACCTCAGTATGGGTGTAGTGCAAGGCAGACGGCCCACTCCCTCTCCGCCCACCTTCTGCCCCTCTGAATCACCACACAGGTGCCCACAGCTCAAGATTCTTAGAGTCCAGGACCCAAAGCAATGCCTCTGCTTACCAAACGAGCTTTGATCTCCAGGGTCCAGGTTCACAGAGAGAATTTGGAGGTAGAAATGGATTCTCTCCAAGAATCCTGCTTCCTATGGGAACCAGAATGGGCTGCAGACAGGCCTCAGTCCCCAAGTGGATTTTGTACCAGAGTCCAGTGCTGTCTCCCTTCGGCTGACCACAAAGGTGACTTCTCTCCCAAATCCTCCATTGGCCCCACTCCAGGCTGCTCCATTGAAAGGAAACACCCTTTCGGACCTTGTGGTTCCCTGAACTGCTAGACACAGGTGGGTCTTGGGGACAGGGCTCCTGCCCCCCTGCCTGGTTCTATAGACGAGCTGACAGAAGGGACAATGGGCCCGAGTCACTATGGAAGCCATTATAAGGCAGGCTGACTCCAAGGGGCCTGACACCATCCCATCAACCACCCCTCCCTGCCCGGAAGCCTCTGGCAGCCTCAGGAAGCTGCCAGCCTGAAGCCAGAATTGATGTGTGTCCCTTTTCACGAGGCACTCCACCATGAGGGGCAGCGATGAGGAGAGAGCTTGTTCCTTCTGGGTGAGCAGGGGCTGCCATGTCCAGGCAGCCAGGCTCCTCTGGGGCTAAAAGAGGCCACCCAAGGGCCCCAGGGTGGGATCTGAAAGCCCTAACAGGCCAGATGATAGCAGCCAGGCTGGGGACAGAATGACAGACATTCAGAGCCTGGAGGGTCTAGAGCTCTGAGCATGAGCCATGAGTTTTCCAGCTTCAGGAAAGCTCCCAGGGCACCTCAGCTGATGGTGTGAAATCCAGTCTCCTTACAGGATGGTTCCGGCTCCCTCTAGGACTGCAGTCCCACCTGCTTACTCAACCTCACTGCTGTCCCCGTCACCTCCCCACGCAAGGTCCCTTCCAGAAGCTCATGCCAAACATGCCTCTGGGCTTTGTCTCACTTGGGCTGCCATATGCCAAGTACTACTTACTTCGTGTGAACCCCAGCCACTCCCCAAGCTTCCCAGACACTCCATTCAGCACTTGTCCCTTATTCTTTGAAATTCCACAAACCTGCTCCTTCTCTCATAGTGTCACTGGCTCTCTTGTTCTGGGTAATGTGCTCACTCACCTCCCCAGCTAGGTCATAAGTTCTCCCAGGCAGGATCCACGGGACCTGGTGTCAATCAATGAATACCAAACTAAAAGAAAGAATGGGCAAAGGATTGAGTGGGTGAACCTTGTTCACCTCAAAAGAAAAACCCCAAACAGATTCTAGTGGGACCATGAGGCACCTCAGTGACTTTAAGCTATCAAAGAAGAAATGAGGCTGGATGCAGTGGCTCACACCTGTAATCCCAGAACTTTGGGAGGTCAAGGCGGGTGGATCACTTGAGGTCAGGAGTTCGAGACCAGCCTGGCCAACATGGTAAAATCCCATCTCTACTAAAAATATAAAAATTATCCAGGCGTGGTGGCCGGCGCCTGTAGTCCCAGCTACCTGGGAGGCTGAGGCATGAGAATCGCTTGAACCCAGGAGGTGGAGGTTGCAGTGAGCTGAAATTGCACCACTGCACTCTAGCCTGGGCGACAGAGTGAGACTCTACCTCAACACAAACAAACAAGCAAAAAACAAACCCAAACAGATTCTAGAGGGACCACAAGGTACCTCAATGACTCTAAACTATCAAAAAAGAAATGAGCCTGTGTGAATCTTTTAGCAGGTGCCAGTGATAGTTGTCCTCATTTGCCCAAAGAAACTTCCCAGACTCTGAATGGCAAGCATTTATTATTTTTAGCCCCTCTCTTAACTCTAATTGGAACACAGTCTAGTCTAAAGACATCTCTGAGAAATGAGGAGTTGAAAACCGTATACTCACACTCATGACATCATCACAATTTAGCCTTCTCAAGGTGCCTTGACCAAATGGGTCTCATTGGGTCTCACTTGAGATTTGAAAGGTTGTAAAAATATTTCCCCCATTTTCCGAATGAGGAGCGGCTTCCCTGACCTCTACTCTGCAGCCTGGGCCTGCCTCCTCGGTGATGTGCTGTCGGAAACTCAGGACTCCTTCTAAGCCCTTTCCTCAGTTGTCACTGAATGACTATGGAAACAGAAAGCTTCAGAAGGGCAGAGACCGTGTCTGTCCTGTTCTCTTCTTATATTATTGATTATTGTTCTAACAGAAAAAATTCCAAATGTATAATGCCTTAAACATGGTAGGAGTTTGTTTCCTGCTCATCTAACAGTCCAAATGGATGGCCCTGTCAATGGACATCTGTGTTCCACAGAGTGATTCAGGGACCCAGGCCTCTCTCATCCCATGGCAGATTGGGAGGGAGTGGAGATGTAGGGCCACCCCCACTGCTCTTGAGCCTTGTCCAGGAGTGGCTCACATCACTTCAGCTCACATTTCATTGGACAGCTGGGTCACAGGCCATCTTGAACCGCAAGGGAAGCTGGGAAATACAGTGTAGTCGTGTGCACCG
Source organism: Macaca mulatta (assembly GCF_049350105.2). Taxonomy (NCBI): domain Eukaryota; kingdom Metazoa; phylum Chordata; class Mammalia; order Primates; family Cercopithecidae; genus Macaca; species Macaca mulatta. Next base: position 76,755,107 of record NC_133421.1, read on the forward strand.
TAAGAAGAGGAAACAGGTTCTAGCAAGCAAAACACTCCACTACATCTCTGAGTCCCCAGCATCTCACACACAGCAAGTGCTCAATAAATCTAAGTTCAGTGAAGGAACCAAAGGTCATAGTGGCTTACCAGTGTCTCATGGAGAGCCACCAGCAGGTCAGGAAGCTAGGGCTCCCTGAGAAAGCCCGACCCAGCCCAGACTGCCTCTCCACGCCTGAAGTTTCGCTGCAGGAACCCATGGAGAGGTTTCCCAACAGCCTGGCTCGCTGAAGCTGGAGAGAGGCCAGCCTGTAGGAGACCAGAATGTGCCAATTAGGAAATCACAGTTATTAGGGGGTTTCTTTGGCACTCAGCATGGAAGTGGAGGAATTACTAGGGGGACCTTTAAGGGAGAATTGTGGGGAGCAGGGAGCAGGGCTGGGCAAAGAGCTGAGGGGTGGGGAATCAAGGAGCGTCGAGTTTGTCAGCAGCAGCTTGTAGCACTGGCTGGTGGGCCTGCCCAGCATGTCTGCTCTGAACCCTGGGTTATGGGTTAAATTGCACCCTACCTCATCCCTACCAAAAATTTTTATGTTGAAGTCCTAACCCCAGTACCTCAGAATGTGACCTGATTTGGAGACAGGCTCTTTACAGAGGTAATCAAATTCAAATGAGGCCTTTTGAAGCCGGGTGTGGTGGCTCATGCCTGTAATCCCAGCACTTTGGGAAGCCAAGGTGGGTGGATCACTTGAGGTCAGGAGTTCGAGACCAGCCTGGCCAACCTGGTGAAACCCGATCTCTACTAAAAATCACAAAACGTAGCCAGGCATGGTGGCACATGCCTTTAATCCCAGCTACTCAGAAGGCTAAGTCAGGAGAATCACTTGAATCCTGGAGGTAGAAGTTGCAGTGAGCCAAGATCATGCCACTGCACTCCAGCCTGGGTGACAGAGTGAGACCCTGTCTCAAAAAGAAAAAAAATGAGGCCTTTAGAGTGGGGCATAATCCAGTATGACTGATGCCCTTATGAAAAGGGGAAGTTTGGACACAGATACACACACACAGAGAGAATGTGATATGAAGAGAAGGCAGAGATGGGGTTTATGCTTATATAAGCCAAGGAACGCCAGAGATCACCAGCAAACACCAGAAGCAAGGTAGAGTCATGGAAGTGCTTTCTCCCTCATAGCCCTCAGGAGGAACCAACCGCATCAACACCTTGAATTTCAAGCCTCCAGAACTGTGAGGCAATACCTTTCTGTCATGAAATCCCCCAGTTTATGGTACTTCGTTAAAGTAACCCCAGAAAACTAATGCACCCTGCGTCTCTGTGCTGGAATGATCTTGGCCAAGTCACTTCCATCCTGGCCTCCAGTCCCTCTTCTGAAACTACGTCCAAGGACAGCAGCCAGTGTCTCCCCAAACCAAGAACATCACTTGCCATTGCGCTGGGCTGCGTTTCTTGGTTTTATATCTCCTTGCTGCTCCTATCCCATGCAGTTCCCTTTAAGAAGGATGCCTCCCTGGGCCTTCCAACCTGACGTCACCCCCTCCCTTAATCCATTCAGGCTGCTAACAAACTATAAAATATAGTATATATATAGTATATAACAAAATACTGTAAATTGGGTGGCTTACAACAGAAATTTATTTTTCATGGTTCTGGAGGCTGGGAAGTCCAAGATCAAGGTGCCAGCAGATTTGGTGTCTGGTGAGGGCCGCTTCCTGGTTTATAGATGGTGCCTTCTTGCTGTGTTCTCACGTAGTTGAAGGGATGAACGAGTTCTCCAGAGTCTCCTTTAAAAGGACTCTAATCACATTCATGAGAGCTCCACTAATCACCTCCTAACATCATCACCTCAGGGTTAGGAGTTCAGCATATGAATTTGGGGGTGAGGGACACAAATATTCAGACTACGGCATCCCTACCATGGAGACAATAAAGTCCCATGTCCTCTGCCCACCATGCAAGACCCCACCCGCATCCCAGCTCCTTCTGCCTCTACCTCCCCCATCACTGCTACCCAACCACACCAGGACAGCTGTGGTTTGGGAACCTTCACACCTTTGCCCCGACTGTCCCCTTTGTTTGCACCAGACGTGGTGGTGGTGCCTTCTCTGCACACATCAGCCCTTCTCAAAAATCCTAACCTTGCTCCCCAGCCAAGCTCTGCCTTTGTGTCCATGCCTACCCTCCCTGACTACTCGCTGTCCCAGTGGTGTGGGACCCTGGGTTGCCGTCCCTGCTGCTTCAGCATCTCTGCCTGCTAGTGAAGGATTAACGCAGCCTGAAGCATCAGCCGATACCCTCAGCCCCAGAGTCTAATCCTAAGGAGTGTTGGGGACACATGCTTCCCCATGGTGCTGAAGCCACACAGAATGTCTTAGAGCTCTGAGAACAGTCTGTGTTCTTCTGCCTCCCTGGTGTGCGAAGTAGGGGCACAGACTCTGAAGCCAGGCAGCCTGGGTTCAGATCCCAATTAGGGCACTTAGTAGCAAAGGGTGTTAGCCTGTCTACCATATACGGTTAGCATGAAGATTAAGTCAATAGATGTCAGGTGTTCAAAATAGTGCCTGATACATCATAGGTGCTAAGTACAGTAAATATTTGCTGTCACTCTTACCATGAGGACAGAGCTCTTTCACGCCCCCATCACCTATCAGCCCAGCTAACGTCCTGCTACCCCTCAGTTCCCCACCATGAAGTTCCTCCATGAAGTCCCAGGCAGGTCATTTCTGGGATGGTCTGTAGCCTCCTGGAAACACAGAACCCTCCAGTCTTTCTAGGCTGTTCCTTTCCTTCCTGTGGAAATGGGGTGGTGTAGGAGGGGGCCAGGTTCTGAGGAGCTCTGGGAAAACCTTGAGGAGAAGTAGTCGTGGCAGATGGTTGGCAGAAGGACAGAGAGACACAGGCATGCTCTGAGCTCCCGCAGCGTGCCCCTCTAAGACACAGACCTGGTCCATTTGGCCCTTGGACCAGAGCTGTGACCCGAGTACAGCTACCCCCTTTCACAGTGTACAGTCCAGGGAAAACTCTCCAATTTGGAGTAGTTGGGAGATGGCTGCTTTAAATTATGGTAAAGTTCACATTGATGGCTCTCTAGAACAACACATGTTGTTTGATTATTTTGCAGTTCCTAAGTTAATTCAACCAGAGTTGCTGGGACGCTTGGCCCAGGTATGGTCTTCACCCTCACTGCCTTCTCTGGTCTGTGTGGCCTCAGTAGGTGTTCCTTGATGGTCCCTGGACTGAGTCTGGGGTTCTTCCCCTCTCCTCTTCTAGTGTTGCCTGGAGAGAGTGGGGATCATGGGGGATGTTCTGAAATCACGTATTATCTGAGCAGCCCCCACAGGGGTGTGTGTTCCCAGAAGTGGACTCCACACCTTCATCATCTCAGCTTTGAGCTCGGCCACAATTTTAGGACAAGAGTCCGCAGCCTAACACGCCGCAGACCCCTTCCCCTGCCTTCACGCATGGCGCCACCTGAAATGATGCTGATATTCATTTATTTTATCTTCTTGTGTCAATAGCACCCCTTTCCCTGCTCCACCAGAATGAGAGCTCCATGAGGGCCAGACTCCGTCTTACTCAGACTGGCAGCCCCAGCGCTTAGAACATTGCTATGGACTCTGTAAAATGCTCTTGAGGAATGAATGAATGAGATGAGGTGAGATGAGTAAACAGTGACAATACTGTCGAGCAATGAATGATTGAGTGATGAGCAAATGGTAAAAGTCTGTTGAGAATTAATGAGTGATGCATGAGTGAACAAGAAAGGCCCCACTCAGTATCATCTTCTACTTGCCCTCTTTCCTTCTCTTTCCTTTTTATGCACATTCGTCCCCTCCTAGATCCTAAAGGGGCGTTGTGCTGCTGGGCCGCCCTCTCCCCAGCTTCGACAGCCCCAGCCAATTCGAGGCTGCCTTCTTTCCCAGGGCCTGGAGACTCCCAATACCTCGCTCTTCATCACCTGACAGTTGCTTCCTTGAAGCTAACCCGGCGCACCTGGTGGCTATCTGGTTTCGCTTCCTGTTCTGTCTTGGGGAGAAAGACCAGCTGGGCCTCACCGCCTCTAGAGCCCCAGCCCTGCATCTATAGAGGATTCTTGGAAAGGCTGCATCAGGGTGGTATGGAAGGAGCACTGGACAAGGAGTCAGGAGGCTGGATTCCAGGGTGCCACATGCAGAGGACCAGGTGTCCCCTGAGCCTCCCTTTCCTCTTCTGTCAAATGGGGCAGAGAAGACTTTGTTTTACAGCATAGGGTAGAATGCCTAATTGTTCTGCTGTGAGCCTTGTGGAAGCAGATCTTTCAACATCTCTAAGCCTCTTTCTCCATCTTCAAAGGAGCCTTATTGCAGAGATGAAATGGGCTGAAGCATGCAATACGCCCAACTTTCATCGTAGCTTGAACCCAGGGCTGGCATGCAGGGGGTGTATCTTGGGTGGCCATCCTAGGGACCAGGCATGGGGGAGAGGAGAGCCAATGCAAAGGTGTCCTGAGCTGATGATCACCTGGCTTGGTCCTGCTGGGACTCACCCCTTCAGAAGCAGTGTAGAATGGACTTCAGAACTGCCCACCAAGGGACAGTGTTTGGGGACGTTTATCCACCAGCTCCCATCCCATTCTCCACTGTTCAAAGGTTTCCCCCAGGGTGGTTCATCCCTCAAACTTCCAGTTGCGCACGCGCGAGTGCAGAGCGCTTCCCGCAGGCAACATACTAAGTGCTGTGGGTGGAAAGCAAGAAGTAATTGGTGCAGCTGAATTGAGGTGTCAGCAGGTTCCACTTGTACAGAGCTGGTCGTGGCAGCCATGTGTGACTGGGGTCAAAGATAGGCCAAAAGGTACGAGGTGGACAGAAGGGTGACCATACACTCTCAATAGGTGCCTGTGGCATCTGTGAATGTTTGTGAGGATCAAATGAGGTCATGCCTTTGAAAATGCATTGCAAATGAGAAAGGATTACATGAATAGTCGCCATCAGCAAGTCGCCCTCTGACATGCTTTTCTCCAGGATTCCCTTAATGACAATGGCCTCAGGTGGCCCATATGGAGGCTTAGTGTCCCTGAAATGGCTCATAGGGTGACCAGCTTGCCACGTTTGCCTGGACTCTTCCAGTGTTCCTATGTCCCTGGAACCCATCAGGTCCTGGGGGTTGGTCATTCAACTGTACTTGGGGACATGACCCCAAGGCATGACCTTCACAGAGGTCATGGAAGGAGAAGCTCAAATGCTGCCCACACAGCCTCCAGCCCCCAGGGTTCACACCTCGCTTCCCAGCTCCCCTGTCCAAGTGCATCTGCTGTCATTTCAGACCCATCACCTCATTTTCACTTGGAATCAAAGAATCTGGTCTCTTTTCTTACTTTTAATGGTTCATTTTCAGATACTGTAGAAAATTCAGAAAATACAGAGGAATGTAAAGAAAAATTTAACTCGCTCATTACTCTATCGCTCAGGAATAAAATACTGGACACATTTGGGGATATACCTTTCCAGATGCTTCCTGTGCCCACAAAAATATACTTTTAATGAGGCCGGATGTGATGGCTCACACCCGGAAAACCCAGCACTTTGGGAGGCCGAGGTGGGTGGATCGCCTGAGGTCAGGAATTCGAGACCAACCTGGCCAACATGGTGAAACCCCATCTCTACCAAAAATACAAAAATTAGCCAGGCTTGGTGGCATGCACCTGTAGTCCCAGCTACTTGGGAGGCTGAGACAGGAGAATTGCTTGAACCCAGGAGGTGGAGGTTGCAGTGAGCCGAGACCATGCCATTGCGCTCCAGCCTGGGCAACAGAGTGAGACTCGTCTCAAAAAAAAAAAAAAAAGAAATATACTTTTAATGAAAGTATCTCCTGATACGTGCAGATGAAGAGATTATACACGTGTGCACACAAGCCTGTACCTACTCATGAAGGAGCACGCACACCTGTGCACACACCCCGTGCCTGTTATTTACAAAATAGTCATAGAATCTTCAAGCAGGACTGTCCCTCTGGTCCAACTCCTAGGTTTTCTAGATGAAGAAGTAACTTGCCTGAGGCCGAGTGACTAACAAACTCTCACGCTAGTGGTCTCCTGGCCCTTGGGAAGGCGAGGGCCACAGTGTCTCTGGGAACACAGCCCAGCAACCCCTGTCTCCACCTCACGACCTCAGCATTCCTGCAGCCCAGCCAGTCAGGATCTCACAATTAGCCACCCTAACTATCACTTAATAGCTAGCACAGCAAATGGCCCGTGTGTGGAGAGCGAACACGTGTGAAGTGGATTGAAAATGGCTTTCTCTCTTACTCCTTGCACCAGCCATTAATTTTCTCCTTACTAAATGCCCTAGGCCAACGCTAACGAAATTAAATTTGACAGTGATAAATGTGAAGTCCTTAGTGCCAAACATTCTACTCCACAAAAACAGATTCGGGGGAGGTGAGGCAACTTTTGTGGAAAAAAAAAAATCCTAGGAGACCGAATCAACAGTGATACCTAGTCCCATTAACAGAAGCATGGAGTCCAGAGAAGAGGAGGAGAAAGTGCCAGTGTAGTTTGAGCTGGTCGGACCCAGCCTGAACGTTGGGTTTGGTGGTGGAACTGTGCCTCCAGGCCCTGAGAATTGGGAGCAAGCCCAGAGGAGGGAGCCAGGGGGATGTAGGCACTTGAAACCATCAGTAAAGTAATGGCAGCTGGGCACGATGGCTCACACCTGTAATCTCAGCACTCTGGGAGGCCGAGGCGGGTAGATTGCTTGAGGTCAGGAGTTCGAGACCAGCGTGACCAACATGGTGAACCCCCGTCTCTACTAAAAATACAAAAATTAGCCGGTCGTGGTGGTGCACACCTGTAGTCTCAGTTACTCGGGAGGCTGAGGCATGAGAACTACTTGAACCTGGGAAGGAGAGGTTGCAGTGAGCCGGAATTGTACCACTGCACTCCAGCCTGAGCAACAGAGCAAGACTCCATCAAGGAAGGAAGGAAGGGAGGGAGGGAGGGAGGGAGGGGAGGAAGGAAGGAAGGAAGGAAGGGAGGGAGGGAGGGAGGGAGGGAGGGAGAGGGAAAAAGGGAGGGAAAAAGAAAGGAAGGAAGGAAGGAAGGAAGGAAGGTAGGAAGGAAGGAAGGAAGGAAGGAAGGGAGAAAGGAAGGGCTGAAGGTGTTGACCTAGAGAGGATGTTTAGGGGAAACATCCCTGATTCTTGGCTCTAGGGGCAGAGAACAATCTCATTCACTCTCCACGGGGCCAAAGACAACTCGTGCCCTTCTCCACCGCCTCGTTAGTAATAGCTGGAAACAACAGGTGTGCCTCCGTGGGTGAATGATGAAACAAACAATGCTGCATCCATGCCTCAGAATTCTGCTCAGAATAACACGGAGCAAACTACCCGTACGCATGACAGCTCAGATGAATCCCAAGGGGGTTAGGCTGAGTGAGAACAGCCAGTCCCCAAAGCTTACATTGCTGGATGACTCCATTTGTAGGAGAGTCTCAAAATGACAAAACTATTGACATGGAGAACATATTCCTGGCTGCCTTGGGTCAGGGAGGGGACGGGCAGGAGGGCGTGGGTGCGGCTGTGCGAGGGCAGCACAGGGGCTCCTTGCAGTGACCGAGTGTTCTGTATCCTGACTGTCCACGTCAGTGTCCTGGTTGTGATATTGCACTACAGTTGTGCACGATGTTGTCATGGGGAGAAGCTGAGTATAAACGGTACGTGGATGGTTCCCGTATTACTTCTTACAACTGCCTGTGACTCTACAATTATTTCAAGACAAGTGTAATTTTTGTAAAGATGGGCGGAACCCCACGCGTATGTACGTGGAAGGGTGTGCCCACGAAGGAGGGTCTGAGAAGACACACGGTGGACTTGGCAGCCTGCCGCAGCACAGCTAATCAGGAAAGACAGACTCCTTTTTCTTTTTCAACCTCTTATTGCCACTTGTCCCACCGTGCGTGCGTGACTTGGTGATTTTGCTTAGACCCATGAAGTAGCCAAAAACAAGGTGTGTGGGGGAGGGGAGGAATGGGGGAGGGAAGGCATGGGAGAGGGGAGGAACAGCAGAGTTTGGTTTCACCCACCCACGGCTGGCAAAATGCCTACTCCAGGTCTCCGGGAACATTCTGAGCCTGCCGTGTGAGAGCCAGGAGTGACAGGAAATGGATCCCGCCCACTCTGGCCTCTGTGTCCCCACCCCACCACCCTGAGGCCAGCCTGTCTTGGCGTTCCTTCCTCTTGCTCACAAACCGTCATGGTTCTCCACCAATTCAGCCACTCATGAAGGAGCGAGGGTGGGTGATTTCCAGATCCAACAGCAGCGAACCCCCGCTCTGAGCCACCACCATGGGCCAAGAATCACCCTGAGTGCCTTTCAAATATGACATGGTGTAATTCTAAGATCCCCAGGGGATAAGGGCTGTGGCTCTGCCCATTCTACAGATGAGAAGACCGAGGGATTAATAACTACGTTGTTCGTGCTGGATCCCATGCAGAGGACATTCCTAGCACCACCTCTGAGACCCTCCCTCTGCCTCCCCACCATCCCGCCCCCCACCACTGGCCCCCAGGGCCCATGGACCTTCAGGAAGCAGGGTTGTCACTGAGCACCCCAGCTTCTTGGAGGCAGCAGCTGAAGGGGCTCAATGGAGGAAAGAACTTGGGGACAGCAGCCGGTAACCAGCTTCTTGGTGCCCAGGGGGAAGGGCGGCGTGCTCCCAGCTCACCAGCGACCTCTCCTGGTTGGAAGTGTGAGAGGTGGGCGAGCACCCGGACCCTGCCGCCAGGACTGTGCTCCTGACTGACCAAGGCAAGGTCAGGTGCTTGCAGCCGCTGCAAAAAAGGAATTGGCCCCAGTTGGAAACTGCCCCAGCACAGGCCACTCGGGTGTCAAGATGAGCTTGTGGCTCCTGGGCTGCAGGAGCGGGGGCTGACCTGGGGGAAGGGGTTTCTGGCACGGATGGGACATAGCAGCAACACCCTGTGTCCCTGGCAACCGATGTCCAGTTCTGTGGTGAACATTCTCAGACTTCAGGGAAGCAGAGGACTAGGAGAGCGGGGCAGAAGATTCTGGATGGGAGGAGTGGCCTGTCCTACATTATGAAGCTACCCAGGGGGTCTGGCCCCCCACCCCATGAGAGCCACTTCTCAGAGTAGGGAGGAAGAAACCAAGCAGGAGACGGGCTCAGCCCTTCTGGAAGTTTCTCTTGCTCCGTCCTCTCTTCCTTCAATCACACTGAGTGAGGGGATTGGAATCTGCACCAGCTGTGTACCTTAGGAAGAAGTCACCATAACTGTGGTTTTTTTGAGTTTTTTTGAGACAGGGTCTGGCTCTGTTGCCCAGGCTGGAGTGCAGTGGTATGATCTCGGCCCACTGCAACCTCCACCTCCTGAGTTCAAGTGATCCTCCCAACTCAGCCTCCCGAATAGCTGGGATTACAAGTGCACCCTACCACATCCAGCTAATTTCTGTACTTTGAGGAGAAACAGGGTTTCACCATGTTGCCCAGGCTGGTCTTGAATGCCTGGGCTCAAGCGATCCGCCCTCCTCAGCCTCCCAAAGTGGTGGGATTACAGGCGTGAGCCACCGCACTGGGCCATAACTATGGTTTAAGAGCAGGAAAGACACAGACAGACAAACTTCAACCCCACCTTGCCTTTGCATGTCTTGCTCCTCTGCCTGGAAAGCCCCCTGAACCCCATTCCCAGTGGGCAAATTCTTCATTTTTGTTTTGAGATGGCGTCTTGCTCTGTCACCAGGCTGGAATGCAGTGGTGCGATCTTGGCTCACTGCAACCTCCGCCTCCTGGCTTCACGCGATTCTCCTGCCTCAGCCTTCCGAGTAGCTGGGACTACAGGCATTCGCCACCATGCCCAGCTAATTTTTGTATTTTTAGCAGGGACGGGGTTTCCCCATGTTGGCCAGGATGGTCTCGATCTCTTGACCTCGTGATCTGCCCGCCTCGGCCTCCGAAAGTGCTGGGATTACAGGCGTGAGCCACCGCACCCAGCCTGTTTTGATTTTTTTCAAGATGCAGCTAAGAGTCCCTTGGGTAGAGGGATCCAACCTCCTGCTTGCCCGGGGCAGCTCTGCCTGGCACCTCTTATCTCAATGGTTATTCATGCTAGGTCCCCTTACTCTCACGCGCGTCCACCCTTGGACCATAACTAGGGTCACCTTTGGGGCTTATCTCTCCCTGTGTAGCCGTTCTCTGTGTGTCTCTCCTGTGCTCCCACCAGTCTGGGACGCTGGAGCCTTTCTTCTCTGTCTGTCCCCAGGACCTGCGCAGAGGCTCACACACGCGGCAACTGTGTCTGGAGTGAGTGGATGAGTGAAGCCAGACAGGATGTACAGTGTTCTTTTCTTCTCGTTCCTTCCAGGGGTCTATAAAGGGCACTGCTTCCGGATCAATCACTTCCCAGAGGACAATGACTACGACCACGACAGCTCGGAGTACCTCCTCCGTGAGTGTCAGGAGGCCTGGACTCTCTTTCTGTGGGGAGGGGGAAGGCTGGGGGGGAGGCGGCCGAAGGAAAGAGGGACACTGGGCGTGGAGAGGGTGATTGTTTCGGGATGCACCGCTCACTCTCTTGCTCATTCAGACATCGTGAGTTCGGAGGATGGAGTTTTGCTCATCACTGCCATGACATACTGGGTATCTCAATGGGGTTATTTGGCTGCGAGGCCTGTGCCCTGGGGAGACAGGCCTGGGCAGAAAGCCTGCTGGGCGTGGCTGGCTTCGGAGCTACTGATTGGCTGGAGCTGGGGCTGGAGCAAGGGAGGTTAAAGATATAGGCTCTGCCCAGGCTGGGTCTCCCTGAGGGGTGTGGCACCCCAAGCACACTGGGGTCTACCCACCCTCTCCTGCATACTCTCTTCCATTCCAGTCTTGAAAAAGCAGATACAGTCATACACCAAGACAGCCTCGTGGGGTGCTGGGAGACCCAGGGCAGAAGGCGAGGAAGGTGCCAGGGAGCAGCCTCTGATATATGGTCCTGAAGTCTTTTAAGCACCGCGTCTGCCCATGGGAGCCCCCACCTGCTCCTGGGTCCAGTGGCTGCGTGGGGCCCCCAGACTGAAGCCCGGAAGTCACAGCGCAAGCTCAATCCCAAATAACAAACCCAGCCACCATACTAAGTCCAGATCTCATCCCTGGGCCTGTGAATACTTCCCTGGGAGCTGCCAGGGAGGAGCCTGCAAATAGAAAAATAGCACCATTTCGGAGTCATTTTCCCCTTTCACGTTAGGCAAGACACGAAGAGCAGCTCACAGCAGCACCCCTGGGGCTCGAACCCAGCCTCATTGATGGAGAATCGATACCAGCGCCCTCAGAGAGAGCACAATTCACTCTGCACCTGCTTATAGATCGTTTTTTCTAAGAGAAAGGATTTTGATTCTGAGTCATCTGGTGAAATAGAACAGCACGCGGTTCCCATCGAGCCTGGGGCAGTGTCAGGCTGCTGCGACCAGGCCCAGAACGTGAAATAATTTGGCCACCGCTCTGCCTCCCATCCTTCCTCCCTCACCTTCTCCTCCCCTTCTCCTCCTTCTGCCTATACTCTGGTTCTGCTTACCGGGAGCCCACACTGAACCAATCAAATGAGATTCCCACAGGGCCGCCAGAGATAGTTGTGCAGGTTGCACACTGCACAACTCAAAGGATGTCACATGCATCAATTATGGTATGAACATCCGTCCAGTTGTATAGTGCATGTCTGCACAACTGTCTACAGAGGCCCTTGGTGCTCAGCCTAGCTGGGATGACCCAATTGAAAATCAGCCCCAACTCAGAATCTGCCTTCTCTGCCCAATCCAGGGCAATCAGGTGGTTCTTAAAGCTCTGGGGGCAGATGTGCCCATGGTCCAACCCTGGGACTATAAGGAAAATGGCGTTAGAGAAACAAACCATTCCCTCTCCATTTCCCACTGGAGCTCCCCTGAGGTTATGGGCATTGGTGCTAGTTTTTCTTTACTCACCTGTCTCTGTCCCATTCATGGTCCCGGAGTGCTGAGGTCTTTTTCTGGATTGGCCTCAAGATGCAGTAGCCCAGAGGTCACCCCACGTGGCTTCCTGATCTCCCAGCAGGAAGCAGATGTCACGCTCAAACAGGATGAATAAAGGGTGTCTATGGAAGGACCATTTACAAAAGTGTGGGTGAGGTTAAGGGAAACCCACAAGGGCTGGAGAGCACCCCGGGACCAGCAATAGCCGGGAGCCTGGATAGGTGAGGGGGGCAGGCGTGGGAGCCTGGAGGAGGGAGCGGTAGGGACAGAGCCGCCTGGCAGGAGCTGCGGCCATCGGGAAGCAATGTCGCCCCTTCACCAACAGCTGGGCCGAACTCCCTCGCAGACACCCCTCTCCAAAAGCCAGAGGTGGGAGCCCGAGGATTCGGTCCACACAGTCAGCTTCCCGGGGCCCAGGGCAGGATGGAGTGAGGCTCTGGAAGAGCAAAAAAAAACAAAAACAAGTGAGCCGTTCCAGGTCCTCTGGGGAGGGTGCAAGGCGGGGAGGGCTACAGAGTGATTTTCCCAGATATAATGATGGTGACAGCACAACCGCAATTAGAGCTCATTGGGGAAGGCCATGTTCTCCTTAAGCGTACGCTGTGGGGAAAGCAGCCAGGTTCATTAACAAGCTCAGAGATGCTCATGGAAGAGACAGCTTGACGGCTTTCGGGCCTGTGGTCTCTGCTGCTGGCAGAAGTCAGGGCGGGGTGGGAGGGAACTGACTTCCCAACAGGGAGGTGTTTTTCCACTCGGTGGCTGCAGAAACCGGGATATCTGGCCCTAAAACCAAGCTCTGCATGTGTCTTTGATCGTCCTTTTATCTCCAGAGTACAGGTGCCTGTGAGCTTGGAGCCAGAGGGGCTGAGCAACTTTCAGAGACAGGCCAAGGTCATGGTCGCCACAGACATCTGGCATGAGTTTCCAGGGCCACCCTGATTTCTAATATTTTGTCTTCTGGTCTCTGTCCAGACTATGGCTCCCCAAAATATGTAGAAGCACAGGAGGGTGGTCTCTGGCGGTTGATATTTGCAACAAGTGAGGATTCATGAGGGTTCATTTATTCATTCATTTAACAAGTTATTGCAGCCAGACGCAGTGGTTCACTCCTGTAACCCAGCACTTTGGGAGGCCAAGGTGGGAAGATCGCTTGGGGTCAGGAGTTCCAGCTTGGTCAACGTAGTGAGACCTCATCTCTAGAAAAAATAAAAATAAATTAGCCAGACGTGATGGCATATGCCTCTAGTCCCAGCTACTCAGGAGGCTTGGGTGGGAGGATCACTTGAGCCGAGGAAGTTGAGGCTGCAGTGAGCCACGATCGTGCCACTGCACTCCAGCCTGCATGACAGAGCAAGACCCCATCTTAAAAAAAAAAAAAAAAAAAGTTACTGTGGGCCTACTATGTGCCAGGCACTGTATTAGACAAGTGGAGTACAGCAGCAAAGAAAACAGGGCTCTGTCCTCCGGGTGGAGAATGGGTGTTTTGGAGAAGGCAACAGATCCACGGTGGGGCTACCTGTGGGGCTGCCTGTTTCAGGCCGGCTCATCTGCGTGGGCGTGGAGCACCAACCCTGGCAGATCCAAGGCTGCGCTGCTCCCACCCAGTCTTTGACAATTCAAGAAGGAACTCGGCCCCCAGCCATGCATTCTGAAACCTTCCACAGAAGCTGGGCTTGTGTTGTTTGTTGCAGAGTGCCCTGAAGGCCTCTGAGCTCTTATGATGTCCCTGCTGATTTGCAGATGCACAGCCCAAGATTTGAGGGGGTCACCACCCCACCTCCTGCCTACCTTCTCTTCCGCAGGCCCTGCTGATCCCAGGGGTTCCTGCCCACCTTGCCCTGGGCCTGGTGCCCCTCTCCAAGTCTGCATTTTCAGCAGCTAGGTGGATAACTTCTGTGCCAGGCCACAGGGGGCTGGTGTCAGGGCTGCTGGGAGTCCACAGTGTGCCCGGGGGTGAGTTAGAAGGAAGTGTCTGGTCTCCTGGCAGATGCAGATCCTCTGCCAGGGCTTGATATGGCCAGCAGGGCATGGGCTGGACTTCAGCCTCACTCATCCCTCCACCCCTTAGCCACCTGCGCTGTGTCCGACCTGCACCACTGTCTGTGGCAATCCCAGCTGGCATCTGCACATCCACAGCTCAGGCATGAGTCCCTGTGGCAAGGCATAGGTGCTTGTGTGACTTACCTGGGCAGAATGGATGGCTCTGAGCCAAGCCTGGGCATCCAGTGATCTTAGAGCAACTGGGCTTTTTTTTTTTTTTTTTTTTTTTTTTTTTTTTTTTTAAGACGGAGTCTCACTCTGTCATCCAGGCTGGAGTGCAGTGGTGCAATCTTGGCTCACTGCAACCTCTGCCTCCCAGGTTCAGGTGATTCTTGTGCCTCAGCCTCCTGAATAGCTGGGATTACAGGCACCCGCCATTATACCCGGCTAATTTTTCTATTTTTAGTAGAGACGGGGTTTCACGATGTTGGCCAGGCTGGTCTCAAACTCCTGACCTCAAGTGATCCACTCACCTCGGCCTCCCAAAGTGCTGGATGGACTTCCTTCTCTCGGATTCCTCTGACCTGTCTGCAGAACGAGGGCATGGAGGGGATGACTGACCCCAACTTTTCTGGCCAGCACAGATCAGAGGCACATTTCAGAACCACACAGGAAACTTCATCCCAGAGCCCGCTGCTGCCAGAAGGCAGAGAGGAATTGGAGAGGAGGAGGCACCGGAGAGAAGAACTGCATTTAACGCCCCCAGACAATCCCCTCTCTGTGAAGCAGGGACACACACTGATGCGTTCACAAAAAAGGAGACAAACCCTGCCTTCAGAGGAGAGGCTGACAGCCCTGAAACCCGCTCAGCTGGCTGGGGAGGGCGGCGCCTGCCAGTGCGGCCAGACTCACTGTCCCCTGCGGGGGCCACCAAGGGTCCACGAAGCCGAGCTTTCTACGGGGCTGGGAGACAGCAGGTGCTTGGGAAAGGCCGAACTCTTTGCTTCCCTTTCCTGAGTCTCCCTTCCCTCCCTCTGGTCTTCCTCCCACCCCATACGCTAAGGGAGGGGCACCCTAAGCCCTACTGGGTGCTTGACGTTTTCTCATGGTAACCCTCCGATGAGGCATGTTCATTTCCCAAGGCCACCATAACAAATGATCAAAACCGTGTGACTTGCAACCGAAATTCACTGTCACAGTGTGGAAGCCAGAAGCCCAAAGTCAAGGTATTGGGGGACCCTGCTTTCTCTGAAGGCTCTAGGAGAGGGCCACTCTTCCAGCTTTGGGGGTGGTTGGTACTCCTTGGCTCATGGAAGCACCTTTGGGTCTCTGCCTCCGTCTTCACAGCCCCTTCTCCCCTGTGTCTTCTCCTCTTCTAAGGTTCTGTAAGGATGCTCGTCTTTGGATCTAGGGCCCACTGGATTCATCCCGGATGATCTCAGCTTGAGATTCTTAACTGAGTCCACATCTGCAAGACCTCTTTTTTTTTTTGACAGAATCTCGCTCTTGTCACCCAGGCTGGAGTGCAACGGTGCAATCTCGGCTCACTGCAATCTCCACCTCCTGGGTTCGAGTGATTCTCCTGCCTCAGCCTCCCAAGTAGCTGGGATTACAGGCACCCACCACCATGCCCGGCTAATTTCTTTGTATTGTTAGTAGAGACGGGGTTTCACCATGTTGCCCAGGCTGGTCTCTAACTCCTGACCTCAGGTGATCCGCCTGCTTTGGCCTCCCAAAGTGCTGGGATTACAGGCATGAGCCACTGCGCCCTGCCAAGACCATTTTTCTAAATAAGATCAATTTACAGGTCCTAAGGGTTAGGACACAGGTATATTCCAGGGAGGCTGCAATCCAACTCCCTACAGGTAGATGTTACTATTCCCAAGTTATAAAAGGGGACTGAGGTGGCCACCAAAGTCAGCTGTCCCCGCTCAGCTAGTCAGTGGCAGGGCTACAAAGGTGGTTCTGTGGACACTGTGGGTCACAAGCATCCCTCTCGGCCCAGTCACACCTCCCCTGTGACTTCAGGCCAGTCGTGAGGTCCCACATCCTTGTCTGTCACCTGGGGGATGATGATGATGATGATGATGATGATGATGATGATGATGTTGAAGGTATAGAATGGTCAGGCCCAGCGCAATGCACCTTACATGTACAAAACCAAGTGTAGGACACCGGTGCTGTGAGGAACCTCATTCCACAGACGGGAAGCTGAGTTTTGTAGAGTGAAAGTGACTTGGCCAAGCCTGCACAGCCGGCATGTCACAGACCCAATGCCAATGCCTGTGCTCTCAGCCACTGACCAGGGCCACCCTTTGTGGACACTGCTTCCCAGCCTTCCAGGGGCTTCATGGAGACTGCATTGATGCAAGGGCTGAGGGGGTTGTGCAGTGTCGCAGAAATGTGATGCAGTTTGTTGCTTTCATGGCTGTTACTATGGTCTCCCTGGTGCCCACTCCCAGGGAGAGACTAAGCGAGATGTGACTCCAGGGTGAAGGGCAGGCCTGGAGCCCCCACTTGCATCTGATCCAACAGCCCTGAGCTTACCTAGGCCCTGGCCCACCTCGAGTCTCCAGGTCCTGATGGGAATCTCAAATCCTGGGGAAGGGCCTGGAGCTGCAAGGTTCCTGGGAGACATACACAGCCATGCCCGGAAGGGCAGCTGATCTCACTGCCTTCTGCTTTGTGCCCCCCACCTCCCTGGCCAGGCATCGTGCGAGCCTCCAGCGTCTTCCCCATCCTCAGCACCATCCTGCTTCTGCTGGGTGGCCTGTGCATCGGCGCCGGCAGGATCTACAGCCGCAAGAACAACATCGTCCTCAGCGCCGGCATCCTCTTCGTAGCTGCAGGTGAGCCGCCTGCCCGGGCTGGTGCTGGGCTGGGAGCTGGGGACACAGGACTGCCTGTTTCACACTGCAGGGAGTGTGCATCCTGCGGGGGGAATGCAGACATAACATCACTGCATGCAACTGACTTGTAACGTTCCGGTGTTTAGGACGGGGTGGATGGAGAATGGGGAGCACCTGCCGAACAGGGCTTCCTTGTGGGGTGACAGAAATGTTTTGGGTGCTTGCACAACATTCTGAATGCGCGAAATGCCACTGGATTGTGCCCTTCCAAAGGGTTACTTTTATCTTGCATGAATTTCACTTCAACCAAAAAATAAATCCAGGTGTGCAAAGTGGTGCGTGGGGTTCAGCTGGCAGTTTTACAAGCCTGTAACTGGAGCCTGCCTGGGTTAGGCGGTCAGGGAGGTGCCCAGGGGAATCATGCCAAAACTCGAAGGAGTTGGCCAGGTAAACACAGGGTGGGGGCCCAGAATGGGCATGAGTGGCCATCTTGCAGAGGAAGCAGAAGTCCAAGGTGCCCAGGAAAGAGTGAGCAGGCGGCCCCCGCCCATCCCGACTGCCCCAACCCTCCTGGCTACAAGAAGGCAGCAGCACCTCAGAGCCATGCCCGATGTCCCCAGAAAGTGCCACTGGGGAAAAGCCACAGAGCTGTGGGTGACAGTGACATGCCACCTGGGCTGAGGATGGGCAGGTCTGTGATGCCGCACACGCGGGCCTCTCAGAGCATCCTTGTCCTGTCCTGCATTCCCTCGCCCTTTCTCCTGGAGTGGGTAGATGACTTCTGTTCACATCCTGGGACCCGGGGCCACTGCAGTAGAGGGGCTGGCTCCAGCTCTGCAGCCGCCGCTGGGAAGCCGAGGTGCCAGGCCCCAGTTCTACACCACTCCAGGGTCTGTTTCCTTCCAGTGCAATAAATACATGTGTGTGTGGAGTGCGTGTGTCAGGAGTGTGGTGTGTGTATGTGTTTGAGAACTGTGATTGTGTGTGTGGTATATGTGTGTGTTTGAGGAGTGTGGTGTGTCTGAGGACTGTGGTGTGTGTGTGTGAAGAGTGTAGGATGTGTGTGTGTATTTGAGGACTGTGGTGTGTTTGAGGAGTGTGGTGTGTTTGTGTGTGTGAGGACTATGGTGTGTGTGTGTCTGAGGAGTGTGGTGTGTGTGTATATTTGAGGACTATGGTGTGTGTGTGTCTGAGGCACGTGGTGTGTGTGTATTTGAGGACTGTGATATATGTGTGTCTGAGGCGTGCGGGGTGTGTGTGTGTATTTGAGGACTGTGGTGTGTGTGTGTGTGTGAGGACTATGGTGTGTGTGTCTGAGGAGGGTGATGTGTGTGTGTATTTGAGAACTATGGTGTGTGTGTGTGTGAGGACTATGGTGTGTGTGTCTGAGGAGGGTGATGTGTGTGTGTATTTGAGAACTATGGTGTGTGTGTGTGAGGACTATGGTGTGTGTGTGTGAGGACTATGTGTGTGGGTCTGTGGAGGGTGATGTGTGTGTCTGAGGAGGGTGATGTGTGTATTTGAGGACTATGGTGTGTATGTGAGGACTATGGTGTGTGTGTGTGAGGACTATGGTGTGTGTGTCTGAGGAGGGTGATGTGTGTCTGTGTATTTGAGGACTATGGTGTGTTTGTGTATGTGAGGACTATGGTGTGTGTGTCTGAGGAGTGTGGTGTGTGTGCGCACATGTGTGTCTGTTGGGAAGAGGAGCCTGTGTTGAGGGTCTCCTGGGAGAAGCATGAACCTCCCTCCTGGCCAGGCCCCCCGCCCTTCCCTTCTTCCCCGCGGCTCCGTTCTCTCTCCTCCTGCCCCAGGCCCACCACCTGCTCCTTGAAGCAGTCATTTTTCACAAGGTGTGAGCCGTTTAGGAGGTCCCGGCTGTGACCCCTGAACACTGCCCCGGAGCGTCCTCCCCAGGTCAGGAAGAGAAGACTCCAGTCACACCAGAAACCACAGTGGCCGTGCCAGCGCTCTGTGAGCCCGACCGCACCATCCCCACTCCTGCGGAGGAGGCACACAGGGAGTCCAGCAGCTCAGGTGGCTTCCCTGAAGTCACACGCACAGTGGCAAAGACACGCTGTGCCCAGGGCTGCCCCCCTCCAAGGCCCCTCGAGATGCCCCCTGCAGCTGCCTGTGCCCCCAGAAGAAGCCGTTTCAAAGGCAGGCCCAGATGCTTGGTGCCACCAGAGGGGCTTGGAGCCTGGACCCAGAGCCTTAGCCAAAGAAAACTAGTCCAGGCAGAGAAGGTGGCTGCGGCCGGCTGCAAGGAAGCAATGGGGAGGCCCGCAGGGGGACACTGGCTTATTCACTGGCGTAGGGGGCGCTGATGGGGGCCGAGCGTGGTGGCAGGCACCCGGGCGTGTATGGGGCCTGGCTTCAGACCACCAGCCCTGGCAGGGAGGTCAGACAAGCTCTTAAAGAACTCGAGGTGGAAAATGGTAGGTGCCACAGGGGAGGGACAGGTTCCAAGGCTGGGAAAGTCGGAAGAAGATACAAAACTTCTCTGGGAAACTGGATTCATAGAGTTGTCATTTAAGAAACACTTTTCCAACGCGTGCTGAATACAGAGTGGGGAAGACAACACGAAGCTAGGGAAGCAGCAAGAGAGAGATCAGAGGGGAGAAAGGTGAACTGGTGGCGGCTCACACCTGTAATCCCAGCACTTTGGGAGGCCGAGGCAGGCAGATCACTGGAGGTCAGGAGTTTGAGACCAGCCTGGCCAGCATGGTGAAACCCAGTCTCTACTAAAAATACAAAAATTAGTTGGGCATGGTGGCACGCTACTTGGGAGGCTGAGGCACAAGAATCACCTGAACCTGGGAGGCGGAGGTTGAAGTGAGCCGAGATCACACCACTGCACTCCAACCTGGGTGACAGAGCAAGACCCTGTCTTAAAAAAATAAATAAATAAAAAGCGAACTAGTAGGGTAAAAAAAAAAACATGTCAGAAAGGGTTCTTACAGAACACAACGGAAGAGACAAGGAGTCGAAACCCAGGACTAATGAGCTCAGGGCAGGATTGCTGGACCCCTTAGCCGAAGATATTCTAACCCTTCCACACGGGGTGGGTGCTGCAGAAAATGGACAGAGGACGTGGACAGTGCAGAGACAAACACAACACAGCACTTTATGATAAAATGCAGCAGATGGTAATTGAACTTACGGCAGGCGCCCTGTGTGCTGGATGCTGTTGTGAGCACTTTGTATATATCAGCTCATTTAATCCTCACACCAGCCCGGCGAGGTGTGGACCACAGTTACTCCCACTTTACACATGAGGAGACTGACACATAGGGATTGGGAGTAATTTGTCAAAAGTCACACTGATATTTGGTAGAACTGGAACTCACACCCCACCAGTGTGGCTCTGTTCAGCCTCCCTTAGAATAAGAGAGAATCGAATAAACACAACAATGACTCTTTTTCACTTCCCATATTGGCAAAGAACCAGAAATTTGATAATATTCACGATAGGCTGTTGGGACATTTGTACCCTTACAGAGGGCACTTAGGCAGTGACTGTAAATTTAAAACACTAAATGCAGTGTAATATCCTGAATCCATCCAGGGACAGAGAAAGGACATTAGTGCAAACCCAGTAAAATCCAAGTAAAGGCCGGGCACGGTGGCTCACACCTATTATCCCAGCACTTTGGGAAGCTGAGGCAAGTGGATCACTTAAGATCCTGAGTTTGAGACCAGCCTAGCCACATGGTGAAACCCTGTTTCTACTAAAAATACAAAAAGTACCCAGGCATGGCGGTGCGTGCCTGTAATCTCAGCTACTCAGGAGACTGAGGCAGGAGAATCGCTTGAACCCAGGAGGCAGAGGTTGCAGTGAGCAGAGATCGTGCCACTGCACTCCAGCCTGGGCAGCAGAGTGAGACTGAGACTGTCTCAAAATACAGACAAACAAAAAATCCATGTGAAGTCTGAAGTAATGTGCCAGGCTGGTTTGTTTGTTGTGACGAATGTTCCACATAATGTAAAATGTTAACATTAGGGGGAACTGGGTGAGGAGTATATGAAACTCTCTGGACCTTGCAGCTGTTTGGTAAATCATAAATTATTCTCAAATAAAAATGTATTTTAAGTGTTTCAATGCACATGGCCCAGCAGTTTCACTGCAAGGAGTGCACCCCGTAGTTGTATCCATGTGCACACGTGAGGCTGTAGACACAAGGATGTCCAAGGCAACCTTGTCACAGCAGAGGGCAGGGAGCCACCCAGACATCTCCTGCAAAGGCCTGGTTAGGTGGGTCGTGAGACTTCCGTATGGGGGTGCCGCATGTAGTTAGAAAGACGGGAGCAGCTCTGCATGGCCTGATTCAGAACTGTCTCTCAGATATACTGTTAAGAGAAAAAACAAGCGGCCAAAGAGTATTGTGCAAAGGAAATAATAGGGGGTGTGTGTGTGTGTGTGTGTGTGTGTGTGTGTGTGTGTGTGTGTTAGAGAGAATTCTTTTTTCTGGAAGGACATACAAAAGAAGATAACAGTAGTTGCCTTAAAGAGGGGAACTGGGGGCTGAGAGTGTGTTTCATTGTATACCTCATTTGAACTTTGTACTATATTACCCATTCAACATTAATTACTGAAAAGAAAAATTAGCAACGAGAATAAAGAAATACTCATCAGAGAGGGGAGTGTCCACCTGTTCCCTGCCCTGCCCATCCCACTGTGGGTCTAACCTCTGCCTCTCTCCCTCCCTGGCCCCACTCCCCGCTCCCTGCTTCCCTTTCAGGCCTCAGTAACATCATTGGTATCATCGTCTACATTTCCAGCAACACAGGCGACCCGAGTGACAAGCGGGATGAAGACAAAAAGAACCATTACAACTATGGCTGGTCTTTTTACTTTGGAGCTCTGTCTTTCATTGTGGCTGAGACCGTGGGCGTCCTGGCTGTAAACATTTACATTGAGAAAAATAAAGAGTTGAGGTTTAAGACCAAACGGGAATTCCTTAAGGCGTCTTCCTCTTCTCCTTATGCCAGGATGCCGAGCTACAGGTACCGGAGACGGCGCTCGAGGTCCAGCTCGAGGTCCACCGAGGCCTCGCCCTCCAGGGACGTGTCGCCCATGGGCCTGAAGATCGCAGGGGCCATCCCCATGGGGGAGCTGTCCATGTACACGCTGTCCAGGGAGCCCCTCAAGGTGACCACCGCAGCCAGCTACAGCCCCGACCAGGAGCCCAGCTTCCTGCAGGTGCATGACTTTTTCCAGCAGGACCTGAAGGAAAGTTTCCATGTCAGCATGCTGAACCGACGGACGACCCCTGTGTGAGCCACCTGCCCCTTCTCTCAGCTCCGGCCTCTCCCCAGAATGGCTCTTTTTGTCACACAGGACGGCATGTGATCCTCAAGACAACGAACAATGAACTAAAGCCAAACGCAGCCCCCCCTGGTCTCCAGAGGTGTCCTGGGCTGGCTTTGCACAGAGGTTGTGCTGGGAGACTGGACCCGGGGCTGCAGAAGAAGCTGAAGGCTGACTTTGTCCCCTCCCCCAAAAGGGTGTTGTGATGCCCCAGGGTCACTGAAATCTCCCAGGAAGCCCCAGAGCTTTCCTGAGGCTGCCCGGCCTTGATCAACTCGGGAAGACAAAATCGAGCCATTATCTCCTCTTGGAAAGGAATCTTGCCAGAAAAACGGGATTTCAGGCCCCTCCCTCCCTGCCTGGGCGCCTGGCCACCAGAAGGCTCTGCCGAGCACCAAGAGGTCTCTGGGCTCTTGTCAGCTGCTTTTGAACCTGAGGTTCCTGTGTCATTGAGCCAGAAATCAGACCACCGAAGCTCACTCCCTTCCTCTCCATCTCTCCCTCTCTTCGAGACTCTGGCGGTGGCCTGTGATCCTGAAGACAGCTCTGCAGCCAACTGGTGCTTCGGCCTTTGCGCTGTCCCGGGGCCAGCTTCCCTCGACCTGGGGAGGCCATGGCCTGTGGAGGAGGCCCAGGTAAAGGCTGGCAGCTGTTGCTGGCTCTCCTCTCTGCTTCTGGAAGCTTCCGCCTCACTCAGAATGGGCAGGACAGACCCACTGACTGGACTTCAGAGTCTGGAGGGTTCCATTGGTCAGGGGAAAGTGGGCACGTGGCCTCTTGCTGTGCCCCTTGTCACAGACCCGAGGAGCAACTCTGTCCCCTGAGCATTGGGGGTCCTGGGGAAGAGGTGGACACACAGCTCCCTCCAACTGGCATTCGGCAACAGGAGCCTGGACTTCTGTGCAAGAAAGGGAGACCCAAGGGTGAACAGTGGCAAAGAAAAAAAAAAAAAACCCTAGAGAACAAACATCCAATTCCTAGGTGGTTACCAATCATGACTTCCTGCAAATCAACGACAGGAGAGCAACTTACATTCATTTCTTTGTCTTAAAACGTAGCAGCAACTGGCCCCACAACTCCTGTCAATGTAATTTATTCCACCACCACCTAACAGGATGGAGTGGAGGGAGTTTGGATAAATGGGCTGAGCTGGGCTTCTCTTCCTCCCCACAGAGGGGAGATCTCAGCACTTTGTCCGGAGCTGAGGAAGTGGGTTCTGTGTTTTACAGTTTTTCCAGCCATTCTTTTTTCTCCCCCTCGTAAAGCAAGCAAAGAGCGTGGAAGCGTGTACTGGCTTGGAAGAAGAACTCTCTAGAACATGGAACTTAACCCTCTTTTATATAAAACATGTGCTTTCTAAAGAAAAATTGTTTCTTACTTTTTGAGACTCCTTGATCCACCCTGGAACAGTCGCCTGTAGTCCTGGTAGCTATCGTGCTTGGAAATAACAAGTGCATCCTTACCTCAGCTATCTGCTTGCAGCCCATGGGTGGACTCGGCCCCCTGGGGTTCAGACCCAGGTCCATGCGGCCTGGTGATGATGTCATCGTCTATCCCACCTTCCTTTGCCCCCAGGAAAGGACACATCCACCCGTAGCGGCCGCAGCTGACTGCTGCGGTGTACCTTAGAGCTGAAGTGAGGCCTGCCAGGGCCCCTGTGTGCTGTGCTCCGGAGCCTTCGCTCCCGTCGGGGCTGACATCGTCTGGTGGCGTGTCCAAGTGTGCCTAGCAGCGGACGCTGAAGCACCAGAGCTCAAGGCCTTCACCTGCTCTAGGCCAGCCCCGTCCCCACACCCCACCACCTCCACTGCCATGACCAGGCTGAAGACAGGGAACGCCCTCCCCAGACCCGCCGTCCAGCAAGGCCCCGAGACTTTTCTTCTGTGATCTCCAAAAGCAAGGCAGCCGCGCTGTTCTGTTTCCTCTCCGTCTGCCACCTCCCCTCCCACTGCCCCAGAAGTTTCTATCATTCCATGGAGAAAGCTGTGTTCCAATGAATCCTACCTCTTGCCCAGTCCCAGGCAGAGTAAGCAGGGCCCACCTAGGGACCAAGAAAGAGTAGGAAGAAGGGGACGAGCCGGGAGCAAAACCACCTCAGACACCCGGAACTTCTCAGCCTTCTCCCCGCGGCCAGCCGGGTCTCCGGGGACCCTGGGCCCTGGGCCGCCCATTCCTGGCCCTCCCGCTGTATCTCAGACCTGACGCCCACCCGGGGGGATGTGGTGGCCGGTACCCGCCTTCTCTCCCTCCTCCCGACCCACCCCCTCACCCCCACCCCTGTGTGTTTCGCCAGTTAAGCACCTGTGACTCCAGTACCTACTACTGGTTTTTGGTTGGTTGTTCTGTCTTTTTTTTAATTAAATAAAAACATTTTTAAAATGTTCTCTTCTTGATGTGGGGAGGCGGGGGAAGAGCCCCCCATAAGTCTTTGTGGGCGGTTAGGGTAAATAGATGTCCCTGGGTCTAGGGTACACTGTGCCCCACCCCCGCCACCAGAGAAGAAGAAGGAGGCCCAGGGGGCGGGGAGGCCAGGCTCTGACCAAGGCCGATTTTTCCGGCTTTAATCTGGGTCACTGGCCACCTCCCCAGTACCAATGGCTGGTTTCAAACTTCTGGGTGGTGCCATCGAGGTGGCTTTTCACCAATGAGCCAGAAGATACACAGGCTGCCCTGGGTGGGGTGTGGGCCCCTGGGCAGCCAAGAGAGCCAGGCCTGTCCCCCTGCAGAGTGGAGGCCAGCCGGAGCCACAGCTGCCAAGGCACTAAAGTTGCCCCCAAGTGGTTTCAAAGAAGGTCACTAGCCAGCCTCTGTTCCCCTCCGAATTCTGAAATGATTACGAAGTAGAGCATCCTTATGACTACAATGTGAGCGTCATGGCTGGAAAAGCCAGAAGGGAGGATGTGGCTCAGACCAGAGGCCAAATGGGCTTCCTCCACTGTCACTGGACAGTCCCAGGCAGGGCATCCGACCACTCCTGCCCCAGGCCACAGGGAGGAGTAAGGTAAGGAACTGAGAGAGGGGCCAGAGGACCCTTCTAGCCCGGGCGATGGCCAACAAATGGCACAGGCCCCAGCCGACAACCACTGCAGACAGCCAGGTTCACCCTCGCAGGTGGGCACAGACCTCCACCTTCCCCTCCTTGGAGGCCAGAGGAGGGATAAGCAGCACCCTCTCCTGGTTCTGTCCCAGCTGCAGCCCAGGAGACCTTTGCATCCAGTTACACTTTGCTCTTTCTTTCTTTTTTCTTTTTCTTTCTTTGTTTCTTCTTTCCTTCCTTTTCTTTTCTTTTCTTTCTTTTTGATGGAGTCTTGCTCGGTTGTCCAGGCTGGAGTCCAGTGACGTGATCTCAGCTCACTGCAACCTCCACCTCGTGAGTTCACGCCTCAGCCTCCCGAGTAGCTGGGACTCCAGGCGCACGCCACCATGCCTGGCTAATTTTTTGTATTTTTAGCAAAGACGAGGTTTCACCATGTTAGCCAGGATGGTCTCGATTTCCTGACCTCGTGATCCGCCCGCTGGGCTTCCCAAAGTGCTGGGATTATAGGCATGCGCCATGGCGCCAGGCCTGCATTTTTTTCAGGACTTTGACCTTGAGTTTTCTTGCTAAGGGCCACAGGCTTCACTGCTCCTCCTGGAACCAAGAGGCACCAAACTCTTGAGCCTCCTTCAAGAGAACTTCAGTCTCACGAAAAGCTTTCCTACCCGGGTCCCAGAGAAAAGCATGGAGCAGGG
Source organism: Macaca mulatta (assembly GCF_049350105.2). Lineage (NCBI taxonomy): Eukaryota > Metazoa > Chordata > Mammalia > Primates > Cercopithecidae > Macaca > Macaca mulatta. The sequence goes on from NC_133421.1 coordinate 76,780,947, forward strand.
AGGTTGAGGGCCCAGCGTCCCTACATCCCTACCTTGGAGCTAAAGTAACCAGTCTTGGCTTTTCTGAACTTTCTGCCCCAGCTTTTAACCTTCTTTCCTCTTATCTGAGACAGGCACCTGCGGAAACTATGTGCTGAGCCACCAGGCCCTGGGGTCAGGGGAGCTCAGGCCTTTGCCCACCCCCTGCTGACCCCCTGCCAAGCTCCGAGCACTCATTCCACGCTGCCCAGAGTCAGCACCCTGTGTCAGAACTTCTGTGTCTCCTGTTGATTCTTAGCCCCTAGGAAACTGGCTCAGTGCAAGCTTCTCAGCCATCCTGGGTGGACTCCCAGGCCAGTCTGCATTTAGTGACTTGGTTCCACCTCCCGTGGTCACGTGGTCCCATGTTTCGTTCAACTAAAAACTCTGCCTCCATAACATGCAGAGTTAGAGCCACAAGAACTGGCACAGAAATAATTATTCCATTTCCCTAATAAAAATGCTGCTGATTAAATGATGGGTGCACCAAAATCTCAGAAATCACCCCTAAAGAACTTATTCATGTAACCAAACACTACCTGGTCCCCAAAAACCTATTGAAATAAAAAATAAATTAAAAAACAAAAAGTGCTGCTGAGGGCCGGGCGCGGTGGCTCACGCCTGTAATCCCAGCACTGTGGGAGGCTGAGGCGGGCGGATCACTTGAGGTCAGGTGTTTGAGATCAGCCTGGCCAACATGGTGAAACCGCCAGCTCTATTAAAAATACAAAAATGAGCCAGGTATGGGGACTCACGCTTGTAGTCCCAGCTACTCAGGAGGCTGAGGCAGAAGAATCGCTTGAACCCGGGAGGCGAAGGTTGTGGTGAGCCGAGATCCCGCCACTGCACTACAGCCTGAGCGACAGCGCGAGATCTTTTTAAAAATAATGCTGCTGAAAAGTCCCTCTCCTCCAGCCCAGCAGCCCCATTCTATCCTGGCACTGGTGTTACTTAGAACAGGCCGACTACCCGCTGGGCGCGGTGGCCCACGCCTGTAATCCCAGCACTTTGGGAGGCCAAGGTGGGCAGATCACGAGGTCAGGAGATCAAGACCATCCTGGCTAAAACGGTGAAACCCCGTCTCTACTAAAAATACAAAAAATTAGCCGGGCGTGGTGGCGGGCGCCTGTAGTCCCAGCTACTCCCGAGGCTGAGGCAGGAGAATGGCGTGAACCCAGGAGGCGGAGCTTGCAGTGAGCTGAGATCGCGCCACTGCACTCCAGCTTGGGCGACAGAGCAAGACTCTGTCTCAAAAAAAAAAAAAAAAAAGAATAGGCTGACTACCCAACCAACAACCCCAAGCATATACAGGATTCATAGAATAGAAGTTCATTTCTCACTCCTATAAAGTCCACTCAGCTGTGCAGGGGTGGGTCCTAGGCTCCACCCAGTCCTGCAGACATTCAGAGACCCATGGAGACTCTGCCATCTTCAACATGGGCTTCTTAGGTTGCACTGAACATTGATGTCCAGTGGGCAGTTGGAGGGGAGAGAGAATGGATGATACTGTGGGTGGAAAGCCTTGTGGGAGGTTTTAATAGACCATGAAGTTGTGACTTCACCCTCTGTCCACATGCCATTGGCCAGAACTCAATCATGTGACCATGTCTAAGAGCAGGGGAAGGTGGGAAATGTAGTCTAATTCAGGGGAAAAGGAAAGCTTGGGGAAGAGCTGGTCAGTGTCAGCCCCCTGGTCTCTGTCTTTTGTTTGGTAACTCCCTGCTTGGCCTCCCTCCACCAAACTTTTTTGGGCATGCCCACTTTAAAGTGACAGCTTTTCCTGGGACTGCATCAACCTGTGTGTCCTGAGCCCCTCCTTCAGCTCCAACGTGATGTCTGACCTCTACTCTCTCCAGATGCCCCGTCTGTAGCATGGGTCTATACTACTTTCAATCCAGGTTGGAAGGACGGTCTTGAGCTTGTGCCTAGACGCAAACAAGAACCACGGAATTACTGAACATCATGCTCAACAGAACTGGCAGATACTTTAGGAATATCTCATTCAACTTGATCATTATATCCACGATCAAGATACCAGCAGAAAAATGCATACATTTGATCATTATAGAAAAGGATCAGGCCCCAAGAGGGAAGGAGAGGGGTAGAAGGAAGGAAAAATGAAAAGAAGGAAGAAAATCATTTTTTGAGAATTTTCGTAACAACCGTGAAAGGGAGCTACCGCTAGCCCAGTGGTTTTCAAGTAGGGGCAATTTTGCATCTCAAGGGGATGTTTACCAATATCTGGAGATATTTTTGGTTGTCATAACTTGAAAGGGGGGTGCTGCTGACGTCTATTGGGCAGATGCTGAGGATGCTGCTAAGTATCCTACGATGCACCAAACAGCCCCATGCTTCATCCCCCAAAAGAATAATCTGCCACAAATATCATTCGTGCTGAGGCTGAGAAGCCCCGCACTCACTTGATTCAACAGTGAGGGAAACTGAGGCTCAGAAAGGGTGACACCACTCGTGCACCATCACATGGCAAGTTTTTGGTGCTTACTGTATCTAGGTTGTGGGCATACTACGAAAACGCATATGTTTAATCCCAGCATCTCCTTTCCCTGCAACCCACTTAGATTTCTGCCTTTTTCTTCTTCGTTGTTGAACCAACAGTTTCAGAAACAGACACTGGAGTTCGAGGAAGGGAATGGGAAACAGCCCCTGTCCCTGGGGAAGAGGGCTTTCTTGGAAGCCTGTGACCCTGTGTCTGGGAACAGAATGATGATGGAATTCAATCAGAACAGGCAGCAGGAGAACAAGCCCAGAAGCCTGGCCCAGCCTGACACAGGGATTCACCCTCCTCCGCCTACACCCTAGAAGCCGCAGTGAGATGGTAGAGGACCAGAAAGATGGAGATCAAAACCCAGCTCCTCCACTCTGAGGGGCAGCACTGGGCAAGTCACCCAGCCTCTCTCAGAGCCTGTTCCCTCCTCAGTCACATGAGGCAGGTGACATCCCCCACCTCGCATTGTTGAGAGAATGAACTAAATTTTCAACAAGGAAATGCACATAAACACCCCAGTTCAGCGACTGGCATTCTAGTGAGTGGTCAGGAATGTTTGTTGACAAACAATACTAAAGGAATTTCCCAAAGTGGATTATTCTAGAACAGCTGTTGGAGGCAGTGCTCTGAGAGCCAGGCCCAGAGGGTGCCAGGTGCACTGCACTTTGCTTTCGGAGAAACCTGCCATCCAGTATTGAGTCTTGCACCTGGGAGCGCCCCCTGCTGCCAGCTCCTTCTATTGCCGAAGCCCATTTGTTTTCACCCTCAGTGTCCTGGGCTGCTGGGCGGAGGTGGTCAGGGCAGCTGTGTGGCTGCTGCTTTCTTTGCAGGACCTGACAACCCCCAAACCCTGCTGGGGCCCTCCTGGTTCCATGAAGGTTACGCAGGCTGCAAGAACCCAGTCCTGACCAGCTCCCAGGTGCCCTGTTCTGGTTCCCTAACGTGGAACCACAGGAGCTGGCACTAAGGAGAGGCCTGGGAGAAAGAGGGGTGTGCGTGGATGGGAAGTAAGGGGGCAAGGGAGACCTCCCTGCAGGGAGCTCAGAGCCAGCCATGTTCTGAGCCTTCAGCTCCCTGCATTGGTACCCAAGACAGCATCCCTCCATCACTGCCTAGCCCTAGAGATCTGGGGCAGGGGGGAGGGATGGGAGGACAGAAATGGTTGCTCAGGGACCTTAGGATCCAGAGGGTGGAAGATGGGGCAGATATACCTGAGGCAGATGTTCTTAAACTTGCAGCTTTCAGCAAAATGGCTGGTGCAACCTCAAGAACAGAAGTCCTGCGATCAAAAAGGGTTACCAACCCACATCCTTGTGTGCTTAGAGCCCATTCTCTCCTCAGTCACCTGAGGAAGGTAACATCGTCCAAACAGCAGTGTTGGACCTGCAGGAGAGGAGGCTTGGAGGGACCTACACCTGACCTTTGTCCCCTATTCACTCCTATAGGACACCCAGAGGCCAATGAAAAGGTCAGGCCTTCTTGTCTACCTCCAAACCCAGCCAGGAGCTTGTCCACATGTGCAGCCTGAGGGCCTGGGCTTTGGGGACAGCAGCCTCAGCCACCACCTGCCCCCACTCCCCCCACCACTCCACAGCCAGCAGCTTCGTACTGCTCTCCTCTCCAAAGGCTGAGCCTGCCTCATCCACCAGACCACACATTTAGCCACTCTTTGCCACCCAAAATAGAATTCCCTCCAGTTGCCTAGTATATCCGTCAGTAGGGCTGTGTAACAAACTGCCTCAAAACATAGTGGTGTTAAACAACCGTTCAATATACTCAAGGACTCTTCTCTCTGCTTGAGCAAGACAGGGTCACGATGATTTTTCTCTACTTCACTGTCTGGGGCCTCAGCTGGCAGGCTCCAAGGCTGGGGGCTGGAATCATCTGGAGGTTCCCTCTTTAACTCACATGTCCAGTGGTTGATGCTGCCACTTGGCCAAGACCTTAGGTTCCGTTTTCAGCCTGAATCTCTATGTGTAGACTCTCTGTGTGGCCTGAGCTTCCTCACAGCATAGTAGCTGAGTCCAAAGACGAGTGTCTCGAAAGTAAGAGAGAAAGGTGGAGGTCTCAGAAGTCACACAGCATCACTTTCAGTGTCTGGTAAGGGTTGGAATGGTCAAAAGGCCACTTAGGGCTCAAGGGTAGAGGAAATAGACTCCACGCGTTTATGAGTAGTAACAAGGTTCTGGAAGAAAAAGTGGGAGCAGAAACACTGCTCTGGTCGTTTTTTGAAATCTGCTCCCCTCATCTCTCTAGTACCTTGTCAGGCTCTAGGCTTCTCCACCCACAGACCCTCCCTCCCATCCTCCATCTCCACTGTTCCCCCTGGAACTTGCCACATCTTTACGTCTCCTTGCTGTGGTCTCCTTCCATCTCCTGGTGTAAAAGAAACCATACCCTCACCCAAGGACATTGTGTCCTCCCTGGTGAAAGCTGCCCATTCTGTAAGAGGTTCGCTCTCTGCCCAGGTTCCCAATACAGCAGTCCCAGCAGCCCAGCCCCAGACTCAGTCCCAAGAGATACACAGGTGGGAAGGGAGAAAGGATCTGAGGGACCTTAGACTCCAGGGACAGGCTCAGGCAGACACACCTGAGACAGATATTTTTTAACTTGCAGCTTCCAACAAAACAGCTGGTGCAATCTCAGGAATAGAAGTCAACGATAACAGATGGTTATGAACTCATGTCCTTGCACGTGGAATTGCAGGCAAGGAGAGTTGGTGGTGGTGGTGGGGGGCTGCTAACACCTGCAAACCATCACTCCTCCACCCTCCTCGGGCAAAGTTTTCTCCTCTGAGGGTCTAAATTGGCCATCCTGAGCCCTTTCTCAACACCATCACCTCCCCAACTCCTTTCCAGCCACTCAACTCACTTTCATCAAAGACTTCACCTTGGCTAAAGCCTTCCTCTGTACCCCAAATACTGCCACCATCACAGCACATTGATGTCCATGGGACCAACCACTCTGACTCCTGACCACACAGCTCTCTGGCCTTCTCACCTCCATTGACCTTCATCTCCAACCTTGACCTTGTCGTCACCCCTAACTGTCCTGGTGTAATCTTCAGGGCCATCATTCTCTTCTCTGACCACAGTCTCCAATGCTCTCAATTCCTCCATGCTCTCTCCGCCATGACACCCGTTCTTCAACCTCATCAAGCCTCAAGGTCTTGACTCCTCCATTTTCTCCCAATCTATCAATGCTTCCTGGTTTCAGGGCCATCCTAACCAGTCTAGACCATGGTGAGGCATCTTTTAACCTCGCCTTTGCCAACACCTCAGTTCCCTTGGGCTCTCTTCTAGTATTTGTCTCCTAGAAGATCCTCAACCCTCTTCCAATCTCACCTATCAAATTTTCTCCATCTCTGCACCTGAGCCTCATGGTAGCACCAGAGAAAATCAAGTGATTTGTAAATTGGTGCCTGTGGGAGGCAGAATGGTGGTCCCCTGAGATGTCCACATCCTAATCCCTGGAACCTGTGAATATGTGGCCTTACATGACAAAAAGGACTTTGAGAGTGTGACTCGCAGGTGACTGAGGAGAGAATGGGCTCTAAGCACACAAAGAATCTTCAGATGCTCGGATTATCCTGGATTATCTGCATGGTCCCAGATAGAAGGACAAGGGTCCCTCTAAGGGAAAGAGGGAGGCAGGAGGGTTGGAGGAAGGCTGTGATAGAGCAGCAGAGGTCAGAGTGATGGGACTGCTGACTTTGAAGAAGGAAGGGGCCGCAAGCTGAGGACCACTGGCAGCCTCTAGAGGGCAGGAAATCTGAGGGGTCTCCCCTAGAGCTTCCAGAAGAAACACAGCCCTGCCAACACTTTCATTTTTAACTCAGTGGGAATTAAAACCTCCAGAACTGGTATGATAATACATTTGCATTGTTTAAGCCACTAAGTTTGAGGTAATTTGTTCCAAGAGCAAGAGCCAATGAATACAATCCCATGTGTATGCATGGGGCTGGTACTGTACTGCACCCCAGCTATCATCCTCAATGCCCTTGATATGCTTTGGCTGTGTCCCCACTCAAATCTCATCTCGAATTGTAGCTCTCATAATTCCCACGTGTCGTGGGAGGGACCAGGTGGAGATAATTGAATCGTGGGAGTTTCTCCCGTACTGTTCTCGTGATAGTGAATAAGTCTCATGAGATCTGATGGTTTTATAGATGGGAGTTCCCCTGCACAAGTTCTCTTGCCTGACACCATGTAAGACATCACTTTCCTCTTCCTTGTCTTCCATCATGATTGTGAGGCCTCCCCAGCCATGTGGAACTGTGAGTCCATTAAATCTCTTTCCTTTATAAATTACCCAGTCTCGGTATGTCTTTATTAGCAGCATGAGAACAGACTAAAACAGCCCTTGTCAGTGGACACTCCAATACTCACAACAGCTATTTCACACTCTCACTACCTCCACGAAACCCTCCACCCATCATTTCCATCTCCTACTTTCAGCCATTGGCCCTACCTCTGAGGTCACCAAGAAAACAGAAGTCTTTAGATGGCAATCCCCTTACCTCCCCACCCCTCACCACCTGTAGACTGGTTTCCCTCATGACTCATCTCTTGCTTGGTCCTTTCCATCCTGGTGGGGGAGGTCACCCCCCTCTTCCTGTCCATCGCCAGCCCTTTCATTTGAGGTCTGGTCATCCCCATCCCCTCCCCTAGAATCTTGCATTTCTGTCTTAAAACAGCAAATACCAGGCCGGGCACAGTGGCTCACGCCTGTAATCCCAGCACTTTGGGAGGCTGAGGCAGGCGGATCACGAGGTCAGGAGATCGAGACCATCCTGGCCAACACAGTGAAAACCCGTCTCTACTAAAAATACAAAATATTAGCCAAGCATGGTCGTGGGTGCCTGTAGTCCCAGCTACTCAGGAGGCTGAGGCAGGAGAATGGTGTGAACCCAGGAGGCAGAGTTTGCAGTGAGCCGAGATCATACCACTGCACTCCAGCCTGGGTGACAGAGCTAGACTCCATCTAAAAAAACAAAAACAAAAACAAAAACTAAAAAACGCAGCAAATACCAAACTTCCCTCATGCCTCTCCTTCCCTTCTAAGCTGAGCACTTTACAAAAATGTCTAAACGTGTTGTCTACCCTTCCTCGCCTCCCATTTCACTCCTCAATTTATTACAGTCTGCCTTGATATTTTTACCTGCCAGTTGTCAAAACCAATGGACATGTTTCTGTCTTGACCTCCATAGTGCCAAAACTTATCAGCCACTCTTGCCTTCTAGAGATGTCCTCTGCTCCTGACCTCTAAGACACTACCCTCTTGGTTTCCTCTATTTCTCTGCCTTCTCCTCTTCTCCTTTGCTGGCTTGGTTTCCATTCTGTATCCTTACATCTTAGGCCACAGAACTCCTGGATTCCACTCTTGGAGCTCCTCTCCTCTTTACCTCGTCACTTCCCCTTAGTAACCTCATTCCCTCTCACTATTACAACTACCACCAAGTCCACATGTCTAACTCAGATCCTTCCCCAAGCTCCAGATCTCCTCCTGGTGTGTCTGCAGCAGACTGCCCTTGTCTCCCAAAATCTGTTCTCCCCTCTTCCATGGTAATAGAGAGCTTTAGCTGGCTAAATGGCCACCCAGCTAATCTCCAGGGCCCTTGGAGATGGTCAAAGTTCTCAACAATTTAAGTGTTTTGTGCAACTGGTGTGTCCACTGTTTATAAGGAAATTGTTTGGTTTGAACTCCAACTCTTTCCCCCTTTCTTGTGGTCTGGAGCTGCCATGTCAGTGACCCTGGCCTTGCACACGAGGACGATACCCCAGAGCATGGTGGAGCAACAAGACAGGAAGCACCCGTGTTCCATTAATGACTGGATGGAGACAATCACCCTGCCAGCCAGACTGTGCTTGAAAGAGAAGCATGCCATGCTTCTGCCTAGTTAAGCTGCCTTTGGGGGTCTCATTGTGATAGCAGCATGGCCTGTATCTAATGAATACAGTGCCTGAGCCCGAACCCATCTCCTGAACACTCAGTCTTTTCTCCTCCAGTTCATCTCATCTGTCAGCAGCATCACTGTCCACCCAGGCCTCCGAGTCTGAAATCCCAACTCCTTCCTTCCATGTTTAGTCTCTCACCAAATCCCTTTGGGTCTCCCACGTGTGGATCTTCCCAGTAGACCCCTTCCTGCTTTGGTTCCCACTGCCATCTCTGTCTTCGTTCATGCTTTTGTTATTCCATCTCAACCCCTTCTATTGCCTGCATTGCTGTTGGTCCAGAGTATCAGTCCATTTTCACACTTCTATAAAGATACTACCTGAGGCTGGGTAATTTATAAAGGAAAGAGGTTTAATTGACTCACAGTTCTACATGGCTGGGGAGGCCTCAGGAAACTTACAGTCATGGCAGAAGGCGAAGGAGAAGTAAGTAATCTCTTCACAAGGCAGCAGGAGAGAGAGAGAGAGAGGAGGAGGAAGTGCCAGACACTTAGCAAACAACCAGATCTCATGAGAACTTCCTCACTATCACAAGAACAGCATGAAGGAAAACCATGATCCAATTACCTCCCACCATGTGGGGATTACATGTGGGGATTACAATTTGGATTGACATGCAGGGATTACAATTTGGATTACAATTCAAGATGAGATTTGGGTGGGGACTCAGTCAAACTATATCATCCAGGCAGATGTAGACACATCAACACTGTTTAAAACCCTTCTGCACACTGGTCACGGTAGCTCACGCTGTAATCCCAGCACTTTGGGAGGCTAAGGTGGGTGGATTGCTCAAGGCCAGGAGTTTGAGACCAGTTAACATGGCAAAACCTCATCTCTACCAAAAAATACAAAAATTAGCCAGGCCCGGTGGCAGGCGCCCATAGTCCTGGCTGAGATGGGAGAATTGCTTAAACCCAGGAGGCGGAGGTTGCAGTGAGTCAAGATCGCCCCACTCCAGTCTGGGTGACAGAGTGAAACTCTGTCTCAAAACAAAACAAAACAAAAAACAAACAAACGAACAAAAAACCTTCTGCAGCTCCAGCTACTCTTAGAACAAATGTACGCTATTTTCTGATATGGTTTGTCGGGCTCTGCAAGGTCCGATCCCTACTCATCTCTCCAGCCACATCTCTCTGTTCCCCGCTTGCCTCCCTTGCACCTGCCCAGACCTAATCACTTACTCAGTTTAGAGTCTGGACTCCTCCTCCCCATAACCTCCACACCTGCTCTTCCCCTGCCAGCTGGTCCTTCCTTCCTCTGTCCTCACCCCACTCAGCCTCCATTTCACCCATGAGGTCTCCTGACTACCCTCTCCAGTGTCACTCTACCTACGGTAGTGGGCCAGGGGTCCCCAAGGCTGCCCTCGAGTGGTCTTAATGATTCACTAGGAGGACTCACAGAACTCAGAAAAGCTGTTATACTCATGGTTACAGTTTACTGCAGTGAGAGAATCCAGATTAAAATCAGCCCAAGAAAGGGTGCAGAGGGCAGAGTTCAAGAGAGACAAGGTGTGGGCTTTCAGTCGTCTCTCCCAAGGGAGTTGAACAGACTTCATTCTCCCAGCAGTGCTGTGTGACAACATGCACAAAGTATCGCCAACCAGGGAAGCTCCTCTGAGGTGAGACTTGGTGTTCAGGTTTTTTATTGAGGATCGGTGCCTATGTGAATGACCTTAGCTACTCAGTATTCATTCCCCCATCCCAGAGGTCAAACTATCTGAGGTGGTCCAACGCCCTTACCATCAATCACATTGTTAGCCTAAACTATCTGGTGTGGTCCAAGACTCCGGCTAGGCAAAAACACTCTTACCAGATAGAGTATTCCAAGGGCATAGAAGTTATCTCCCAGGAGCCAGTTAAGGGCCAGTTCTCTCTTTGGAATGTGTAGGGTTTGGACAACCCAGGCCTGCTGAGTTAACCCTTTACTGAACACCAATGTTCCCAGCATGCCCTCTGCTATCCATCAGAGCTGACTCATGTTAGTTGATGCCTGACTCTCCCACCAGACTGTGGGCTCCTAGAGGGCAGACTCGATGTCTTATTCACATTCTAATAGCCCTACAGTGATCAGTAAGTGTTTGATGGATGAATGAATGACAACAACAGTCACAAAATAATATTTCCCTAGCTCCATCACTACCCATTCTGCAGGAACCACTGTCATCATCAGATTTCTCCAGAAGCACTCCCAGAGTGAGAGTAGTGAGGCGGACAGTCAATGGGGATTTGCATGTTCTCATCAAACTTCTCTTTGCTTGGCTAGAAAATCATCATCATTATCTTTTGACTCTGACCTGCTCAACAAGGTGTTTCCTGCTGCTGCCCAAGCCATGGGCACCAACACTGCAGGTGTCCAGCCCTCTCAGAGTCCCACAAAGCTTCTTATGAAGTAACGTACATCACAGTCTATACGTGCACACATACATTACTGCATTTAATTCTCGCTATAACCCCACAAGGTAGTTATGATCCTCCCTTCTTTGTGAGCAAGAAACAGGCTCAGAAAGGTGACCCATCTCTCACAAGGCACACACACAGTCAACAGCAAAGCTGGGGTTCCAGTCTACGACTGTCACTCCCAGAAAGGACATGCGCTTTCCCTGACAGCTGCGTGCTTCACACAGCAGCCACCCCGGGACACTGGCATGATGCTTGCCACATCCTAGGCGCCACCTGTACAATTACTTGCTTCATCTCTTTCTTTAAATTACCACTTTTAATTTGATCTTGACCTAAAGAAATCATATTAATGATATAATCCAGATCCTCACGAAAAGAAATATGAAAATCGTTAGGCCAGGCGTGGTGGCTCACACCTGTAATTGCAGCATTTTGGGAGGCCGAGGCGGGTAGATCACTTGAGGTCAGGAGTTCGAGACTAGCCTGGCCCATATAGTGCAACCCTGTCTCTACCAAAAATATAAAAATTAGCTGGGCGTGGTAGTACATGCCTATAATCCCAGCTACTTGAGAAGCTGAGACAAGAGAATTGCTTGAACCCAGGAGGCGGAGATTGCAGTGAGCTGTGATCACACCATTGCACTCCAGCCTGGGTGAGAGAGGGAGACTCCATCTCAAAAAAAGAAACATAAAAGTCTTTAAATGACTTTTACAGACGCGATGGCTCACGCCTGTAATCCCAGCACTTTGGGAGGCTGAGGCAGGCGGATCACGAGGTCAGGAGATCGAGAACGTCTGACTAACACAGTGAAATCCCATCTCTACTAAAAAATATAAAAAAAATTAGCCTGGCATGGTGGCAGGCGCCTGTAGTCCCAGCTACTCAGGAGGCTGAGACAGGAGAATGGTGTGAACCCGGGAGGCGGAGCTTGCAGTGAGCTGAGACTGCGCCACTGCACTCCAGCCTGGGCAACAGAGCAAGACTCCGTCTTAAAAAAAAAAAAAAGTATTTAAATCACAGGCTGCCTTCTCTCCTCTTGCACGTATGTACAGGGTGCACTTTGAGAACCCTGGCTGCGGGCTCAAGCCTCCTGAGGGGCCCATGTCTTGCCTGGAGCTCCTCCTCTCCACACCTCTCCAAGCAGGCTGAGTTCTGTCCCAGGAGACCCCCACAGCCCCTCCCAGTACAGTCTCAGCTGCCCTAACAATTTGTGGACTCCTCAAGGGCAGGGAGTGGGTCTTCTCCTGCTTGGCAGGGCAGAAGTCCCAGCGTGGGCCTTATTGTGCCCCAACTTAACTATGGCCCAAGCCCTGGCTGGCCTGTATGTTCTGGAGGCCTCAGGAGGGTCCTGAATCAACAGGGAGGGAAAAGGCCACTGTGATCAGGGCAGTCGGAAAAAGCTGCCAGAATTGGAAGCTGGCAGAGTGGGGTTGTAAAACCAAAGGGAATTGGGCTGGTGTGGATAGGATAAAAATATCTCAGGGGTGCAAGTAAGCATCAACATCTGGAGAACAGAACAGGAAAGGAGCCCCCCAGATTTCCCACAACACTGTGAGTGCCAGGCATCCAGGGCGATTGATTTCTTACCATTACATCCTGTGCTGAATCAAGTACTCAATGCTCTATTAAATGCATGACGGCCTCTCTCCGGTCTCCTCTTATGAGAACACTGCTACGGTTGGGCTCTGTGTCCCCACCCAAATCTCATCTTGAATTGTAATAATTCCATGTCACGGGAAGGACGCAGTGGGAGGTAACTGAATCATGAGGGTGTCTTTTTCTCTGCTGTTCTCATGATAGTGAATAAATCTCACAAGATCTGATGGTTTTATAAAGGGCAGTTTCCTGCACGTGCTCTCTTGCCTGGCGCCATGTAAGATGTGCCTTTGCTCCTTCTTCATCTTCCACCGTGATTGTGAGGCCTCCCCAGCCATGTGGAACTGTGAGTCCATTCAACCTCTTTCCTTTGTAAATTACCAGTCTCGGCAGTGTGAGAACAGACTAATACAGACACTACTCCCATCACAAGGCCCCCACCTCCATGAGCTCATTTCATTATCTCCCAAAGACCCCATCTCCACACACCATCACATTGGGGGTTAGGCTTCAACCTATGAACTTGGGGAAAACATGATGCAGCCCATAGTGCCTACCATGGCTAAGCTGGTCCAATGCACTCCCTCCTGTCCTTCTACCCTCTCCACAGCCAGGCCCATTGCTTTCATTTTACAAAGGGCAGCTTAGAAAGGCTAATGACTTGCTGGAAGCTGCACAGCTGGAGCCAAGCAGTGCAGGGATTTGCTCAGGGCTGGCCAGCTCCATCACCCTCTAGCTTGGTCCCCCTCTCGCATGCTGCCTCCCTGAGATGCTCTCCTCCCTGCTGCCCTGGAAAGGGTGAGATCTGGGGGGAGGACATGGATGTTGCCCTGCCCAACTCTCAGCAAATGCCTGTGGATACTGAAGTCCTTTCCTGGCCCTGCCAGGCTCTTGGGGAACCAGGCAGGCAGCGCGGCAGTGCCTCTGTGAGCAGAAAAGGTGTATTTGAGGGAGCTTTTAGTAAACAGGGGAGAGAAAGTGGATCTGTCGGCCTCGTGGTGCGACTTACACAAAGATGACTTCAAAAGGCAGAGGCCATCAATCTTTAATGCTTTCACTGCACTGGGGCGGAGGACTCTGGACCCCTGCATGGGGCACAAACCTGCCCCCCACCGAGGGAAAGAGCAGCAGAAGTTCCTGGTTGCTGTCCCCGCCGAGACCTGGCATCTTTGAAGGGCCTGCAATATCATCATGGCTGGTGCTGGGTGCACCCTGTGCACTGGGCCCTTTCAGGGTGCTTTCCAAGGCCGTCAGAGGCTCTTGGCACCGAAGAGCTTAGGGCACCCACACCCACCACACCAGGAAATTCAAAAGACACTTTTATTCTTCCAGCGACACTGTATTTACTTGTAGTGCTAAAATTAAACAGCTTCTTTCTAGATATTCTGTCTTAAAACACTGGAACCCTATTCTGGCTCCCCAGCTACTGCTTTGCTTTGTGCCTGGCACTCAGTAGGTCTGCTCAAGCTGTCCAGCACCCCCTGAGATCCCCAGGTGCCAGGATCCTGAAGCTGGGCCCCCACAAGCAACAAGAGAGGGCTCAGAGGCTGCGGCCATGTCCCAGGTTCCGGGAGTTCCCCATGGAGACGGTCCACCCACCTGGTGACAGGCAGTTTCTCCGCGAGCTGAAGCAGGGGCGGCGGCATATGTCAACAATCAGTCAGTGATCAGTCAGTTGTGATGGATTAGCACCCACTGGGAACACAGAGGTGGGGGGACAGGGAGGAAGGGAAGCAGAGATTAGAACAGTGGGGAGAGAAGCTCTCGGGAGATTGTAATATGGATGAGAGACTGACTTTAAAAATATGAACGTTTGGATGGAACTGCAATAAGCACGAGCCTGTGGCTGGAGACACGAGGGTTCAGCTCAGCCTCGGGGCTGTTCACCAGGTGGTCCTGGTTCGTCATGTCTCCTCTCTGGGCTGCAGATTCCTAATCTGTCACAATAGATCTTCAAGCTTCTTCCCAGTTCTAACCATTGGTTAAGACTTCGGGCTCTGGGTCCTGAAACCTGGCTTCCTCATTTTCCCGCTGTGTGACCTTAGACAAGTGACTTCACGTCTCTGAGTGTCCATGTCCTTGTCTGTGAAATGGCAGTAACAGTTGTGTTACTGTGAAATGGCAAAAACAGCCACAGTCCCCTTGTGGATTTGGTGTGAAGAGTAACTGCGATGATGGATGAAGGCTCAGCAGAGTGCCTGTTAGATAGTAAGCACTCACTGAAGATGAGCCACTGCTCCTATTATCATCATCATGAACTTTCTGTGATTCCAAGGCTGGAGGCCGAAATGTTTCTGTCCACATGGGCAGAGTCTCTGTAAATCGTGTCAATCTGAGGCAAGAATTTTGAAGTTCAAGGCCCCACCCAGCTCAGGAGGCTATTCCTGATCATGCATCAGCCTCTCGGCTACACCCAAAAAGGGCCACCCAGTGAGCTGAGAAGGGAGAGATGGCACAACCCAGGAGAGACGTAGAGGCCGCAGCCTCGGGGACAGGCCTGGGGGCCAGGCAGGCGCACAGGACCCTCGGAGGGTGGTCGATCCCAGGCTTTCTGTGTTCTCTGCCATATCCGCACACCCATGAGCTCCTGATGATCCCCTATAAATCAACCTATTCGTTCTTTTTCACTCACACACATATTTTGCAAATTAAAACGTAACTGGAAAATCGTTATCACCTGCTGTTAGTAGAAGGCAAAACCAAACACAGTGCCCTGAAAACAGAACAACCAAGTCCAGCAGGATTCCTCGTCCTCTTCAGGCCGTTCTCGCTTTGTTTCAGAGGACACTTTGCGGGCAGTAATGACACTGACCTCGAACGGAGCTCTGCTCTGGACCCAGTTTTGGGGATGGAAAGAGAATTGAAAAGGAAGTAATGTTCTCGTGGAGGGATCAGAGTTGGGTAAGGCCAGGCCTGGGAACCACCTAAAATCTTCCTGTGGTTTGCGGGATGCTGTGGGGTTTGTGGCTAAAACGCTTGCCTGAGAGGTGGACTCCACAGGCCCCGGACAGGGTCCCTGGGATGTCCCTAGACAGAATCCTAGGCCCCCCAGATCCCAGGATGAGAACCTACTCACTGCCCCGCCGGTAGTAGGCTTACAATGTGGGAGCCCGGGACGGCCGTGCAGCCTGCAGCTCCTGGTCTCCTCCCCTGGCCTGGGGTGCCCTTTCCCATCAGCCCAGAGCAGACAGATCTCCACCCCTGGGGCCCTGCTGCCCACCCCTCGCCCCCTCCCAACTCAGGCACCCTGAGCTGCTACTCCATAGAGGCCTCAATCCACCATCCAGAGCCTTCTCTCCTTGCCCCGCCCCCCACTGGGGTATTTCTGGCTCCCAGAGGGGCAGACAGCGCTGAAACCCGAGCAGAAGCCGTCCCCGGTGCCACGCCTGGAGAGGGGCATTAATAGCAGCCTTCCTCAGGCCCCTGACGCGTCTGGGCAGCTGCTCAGCACATCCCGCGTCCCTCAGCCCCAGGGCCAGCCCACTCTGGCTCAGCCAGGCACACTAAACTTAGTGGCCACTCCCAACTCGACAACCACCGCCACCCCCCAGCTCGGCTGTCACCTGCCGGAGGAGACGCAGCCGCCGGACCCTGCCCAGGGCACCCACGCCTCGGCGACCACCATGTCCCAGACCAAAACGCTGAAGGTCCGCGTGACCCTCTTCTGCATCCTGGCAGGCATCGTGCTGGCCATGACGGCCGTGGTAACCGACCACTGGGCTGTGCTGAGCCCCCACATGGAGCACCACAACACCACCTGCGAGGCGGCCCACTTCGGCCTCTGGCGGATTTGTACCAAGCGCATCCCCATGGACGACAGCAAGACCTGCGGGCCCATCACCCTGCCCGGGGGTAACGTACCCACCCTCCGTCCCGATCCCCACCTCCCGCCCTTCCCCGTCGTCCCCCGGACAAATTTGCCCATGCCAAGGAAGGCAGGTTTCTCAGGCTAGAGATAGGGCAGCCGCCCAGCCCTTTCTGCCCAGGGAAGAAGATCTGAATTGCATGTGCTGTGCTGGTGGCTGGGGCTGGGTTGTAAGACGAGGGCGTTTGTCCCAGCTATTTCTGTCTGGCTGGACCCTGGGGCTTTTCGCCCAGAACAGAGAGCTGGGCAGGCTCAAGACGGGAACCGCAGCTCTACCAGCCCAGGGACTTCTGGGCTCCATCTGGTCACTCTCTCCCTGCAAAGACATGCTGGGTGGCTCTGTGTCCTCAGGCTGGGGGAAACCATGGAGCTGGCAGGTTTGTCCCTGGCCTCAAGGCAGGGGAGGAGAGAGGACAGGCGACGGAATATGCAGGGTCCTGTGCAAAATGAAAATGCAGGGTTCCTTGCTCCAAATTACCAAGGATTTCAAGGCAGCGATAGCAGCACATGAATCCAAGCATGGACCCTTGTGGGCCCTGGGCCTGGAGAAGCTGCACAGGTTGAATGCCTGTGAAGCAGGACGTGGCTGTGGGTGAGCCACCTGCCCCTACCTTTTTTTTTTTTTTTTTTTTTTTTTTTTGAGACAGAGTTTTGCCCTGTCGCCCAGGCTGGAATGCAGTGGTACAATCTTGGCTCACTGCAACCTCCGCCTCCTGGACTCAAGTGATTCTCCTGCCTTGGCTTCCCCAGTAGCTGGGATTACAGGCATGCGCCGCCACACCCATCTAAGTTTTATACTTTCAGTACAGACGGGGTTTTGGCATGTTGACCAGGCTGGTCTTGAACCCCTGACCTCAGGTGATCCACCTGCCTTGGCCTCCCGAAGTGCTAGGATTACAGGCGTGAGCCACCGTGCCTGGCCTCCGCCCGCCCTTTTGTCAGGACGTCAGTCCATTATGCATCCTCCGTTAGCTCAGACCCTGTCAGAGTTACAAAGCATTTCCTCACCCTGTAATTTAAGCGTATTCCTCGATTTCCTACCATGTGACCGAACCACATGTCGAAGGTAAGCTCCTTTTCAGGAGTACCTGGTAGTTGCATGACTAGCCTCTATTCTGCAAATGCCGAGGCTTCTGGATTCTTAGCAAATACAGCACTTTAGAGGAAAGGGTGCTACGTGGAGACCAGGCGGCCAGGGATCTAGTCACCATTGCCCATTACCCTCAAATGACCATCCAGCGAGGACAAAGATCATCTCAGCCTCTGCTTCTTCCTCTATAAAATATGGGACTGACTCTCAGCAATGTAAGATCCCTTCCCAGGTTTACAGACGCCCATCCACAGTGGCAGTGGAGCAGGGTTATGTCAGTGTGATGTCCCACCTGGTTTTCAGGATTATTCCCTCTTTTACCAGACTTTGGTGTTCCTTGAAACCTGTCCTTCAAGGACACTAGGGCTGAGTCCCCAAAGATCTTGCAGTCTGCATGTGAACCAAAGAGCCAACACCCCAACCTCCCATATCTCTGCTCCCTCTTCTTTCCCTGCTGCTTGCTCCAGAGATCCCCTCCCTCATTCACGCCCACTGGACGCCCAGAAGACTCGTAAGTGCCCAACTGTTATAGAAACACCGAGTCCCAGGGCTGAGGGTGACAGGTGTGGCCATGTGCTGGCAGGGTATCGCATAGCCCGGATGCCCATGCCCCTTGGCGACTGCCAAGCACACCCATAAACAGGCAATCCCTCCAGCCAACTCCCCTGGGCAGGGCAGGGCAGGGCAGCTTCTTCAGGGACCGCGCATAGGGACGTGCTGTTACAGTCCTGTTCACCCGTCCTTGGAACCATCTGCCTTTTAAAGTCAGAGCAGAGGACTGGGCAGTGAGCAGAGTCCACACAAGGAAGAGACAGGCTGGTGAGAGGTGACTAGACCAATTACAGGGGACCAACAGGCATTGCTTGTTGGACCAACAGGCCTTGAGCCTGACCAGG
The DNA here is from genome assembly GCF_049350105.2 of Macaca mulatta. NCBI lineage: Eukaryota > Metazoa > Chordata > Mammalia > Primates > Cercopithecidae > Macaca > Macaca mulatta. The sequence continues at coordinate 76,799,275 of NC_133421.1, forward strand.
ATCTACCTCTTTGCCTTCTTAGCCTAACCAGCTATGAACCATACTTCCCACACTTGTGACACTGAGCACTACCTTTCTCCCAGTCATCTTCCAAAATATGTTCCTGCCTTTTTCCCTCTCTTTTCTCTGCAAATGGACATCTTTCTCCTTCCCCATATGCCCTTCTTGTGCCCCCTGGGACCATTCTTGTCTGGAGGGAGGAAGCGGGTTCATATGTGGCCTCTCATTTATTATTAACAACAACAACAATAATAATGGCACATACACGTAACCCTATGTGCCGAATATTGTTGTAAATGCTTTACATGTTTCAACTTTGAATGACATCACGAAAAAGATGATAGAGAAAAAGAACTTCCAAAAATCTTCTTCTCCATAAAAGCAATGAGAAGGCTGGTGGAAATGGTCAGAATCAACATTTTCAGAACTCTGGAAATTAACCAAAGTCCAGCAAGAAAAATGGGTGAATCTCAGGAGGACCAGTGAGTTCTGTGGTGTTTTAACTTGACTTATTCCTGATTCCCTTTCCCAGCTCTGTGGTAACCTCGCAAACCAACATTCATAACCACAGCGAAAATCAGCATCCCAGTAGCCTCTGGAGGGGAGAGAATGGGGTTGGATCAAAGGCCCATTCCCAGAGCATTGTCATGATTTGACCTGTCTGGTGATTCCCTGAAAAGCCCCACTTGAGAAGCTGTTTCTGTTTGACCTGACTCTGAGCTCACCCAGTACAAAGAATCTTTCTCCCTGGGGACATTTGTGGAAAATAATTAGAGATGATTACTTAACATCATGGCTGTCTGAGGCAGTAGATAACAGTTGGGAAAACAACAGGCTAACCAAAAAACTGGAGACTGAGATGTCCATAGGTTGCTTTGAAAAGCTCCAACAAATTCCTGGGAATCTAGGAGGTCACACGCATGCACAAGGCTATGTGCACACTCAAGAAAGACCTAAGAAGGCCCTAAGCACCCTCTGCCTTATCTTAAGTCTCTGTTCAAGCAGAAAGTGAAAGCTAAGGCAGAGGTGTGGGTGGCTTACCTGAGTGTGAGTCATATGCACAGAGCCCCTCAGTAAAGACTGGGGGAGTCATTGTTGCCAAGCATTTTAGGAAATTTCTAATTGGTCACTAAGCTAATTGAACAGGGATTTCAGTGGTCACACATGACAAAAAACAGACTTTACCATCTGAGTTCAAAAAGTCACTAAACAATAGGAACAAATCCTCAAGAAGGGGGAACAACTGATTTCCAGAGTTGCCACATTATATTGTTTAAAAAAATACCGGCTGGGTGTGGTGGCTCACTCCTGTGTTCCCAGCACTTTTGGAGGCCAAGTAAGAGGATTGCTTGAGGCCAGAGGTTTGAGATCAAACTGGGCAATATAGCGAGACCCTGTCCCTACAAACAAACCAACCCCACAAAATAGCCAAGAGTGGTGGCATGTGCCTATAATTCTAGCTACTCCTGAGGCTTAGGTGAGGGAATTGTTTGATCCCAGGAGTTAGAGACTACAGTGAACTATGATCACAGCACTGCACTCCAGCCTGGGACGGCGAGACTGTCTCTAAATAAATAAATACATACATAAACACAAGACATGCAAAGAACTAAAATGATATGGGGCATATATGGGGCAGGGAGAGCTCGATAGATCCCTAAGGAAGCCAGATATTGGACTTACTAGACAAAAACTTTAAATTGGCTATAGTAAGTATATCCGAAGAACTTTTTTTAAAAATCAAAAGCATTAAAGATGAAAATGATGTCTCATGAAATAGAAACTATCAAGAAAGAGACAGAAATTATTTTTAAGGACAAAATGGAAATTCTAGAGTTGAAAAGTACGATAACTAAAATGAGAAATTCACTAGAGGGGCTCAATAGCATATCTGAGCAGGTAAAAGAATCAGTGACCTTTAAGATAAGTCATTTGAAATTAGTTAGTCTGAGGAACAGATAGAAAAAAAAAAGAAAGAAAAATGACAAGAGCCTCAGAGACTTATGGGACACCATCAAGTGTATGTAAAGGAAGTCCCAGAAGGAGAGGGAAAGGGAGAAAGGAACAAAAAAGGTATATGAAAAATAATGTCCAAAAGCTTCCCAAATTGGATGAAAAACATTAAAAATCTACAAATTTGTAAAGCTCAATGAACTCCAGGTAGAATAAACTCGAAGGGATCCACACCTAGACATACGATAATCAAGACAGAGGATCTTAAAAACAGAAAGAAGCAATTCATCACATACGAGGAATCCTTAATAAGATGAACGGCCAATTTTTCCCCAAATCGATGGAGTCCAGAAGGTGGTGGGATGACATACATATATTAGCTCACCTAATCCTCACAAAAACCTCCATGAAGGCCATGCTATTATCATCATTCCAATCTTACGGATAAAGAAAATGAACCACTGAGAGGTTGAGATAGTTGACAAGGTAACACAGGTGATGAGCAGAGCAGCCAGGACTCATACTCAGATGATTACCCCTAACATTCACCTTCTTAGTCAATAAATCAACTACTTTACAACAACCCAGTGAGTGGATTCTTATTCTACAGGTGGATCCTATTCTACAGGTGGTTCTTATTCTACAGGTGGTTCTCATTCTACAGGTAGGAACATGGAGGCTGAGCATAGCCTTCCCCAGGCTAACTAGCTAACAAATAGAGGTTCTCCACCCAAGTCTTGAATCCAGAGCCTCCTTTCTCTCCAGTTCCTTCCCACACCCTCTATTGTGCATGTAAACACAGCTCCTAAAAGTTCTGACCCAAGTGAACACAAGGAGTCCAGCTTTTGACATGGCATAGTTTGAGGGTAGCCAGACCAGAAGCTGGTGCAGTGGAGGAGACCTCTCACGGTCCCATTTAGTTTTAGAATGTTGGAGGCTCAGTGGGCAAGAGTTGTCTAATTTTTCTACTGTCCCCCAAAGAGTCTTAGAAGGACTTCCATGTACAACATCTAAGACCAATTCCAATGCCTCCAGAATGAGAGCAGGGGCCTCTCTCATAGGAGAGACTATGTGTTCTGAAAGTCCAAATGAACCCACAGAGAGGCCATCCCCTGCCCTTGGGCTGGGTGAAGTGTTGCTTCTTTCAGGCTCTGCCTCTTTAGGGCAAGGAGGCAGGCTGCCCCAGGGCCCACTTTGCCTAGTGCCCCATTTTCCCTACTGGTCCATCTTCTCTCAGTGCAGGAATTGGGACTGGATGAAAGAGCATGATACTACTGACCCCAGGAATTTCATGGGCTCCCCTCACCACTCAGGAGTCCATGCCAGAGGCCTAGGCCAAAGCCAGGCTTCTCCCACGGAAGAGTAGTGCTCTGGAGCTCCAGGGTCAGGTCTTGGAGATTTCTCCAGCCCATTTTATAAAATTCTTCCATCAGAGGTGTGGGAGGAGACACAGCCCAGAAAACCACTGTCAGGAGCTGATAGAACTTCATTTACCAAAAGGCTAAACACAACACTGGCATCAATGCAACTTAGAGGCTTTCTTGCATCCCTAAAGTACCAGTTTCTTTGGTTTTGGACAAATCCACAAATTATCTTTGAGTATATGAAAGTCTCCATGGACTGTCACTTGGTACACTGATACGTTCTCAGTGATAACCCAAGGCATCCCCTAATGCTACCAGCTGCTCCAATGATCAAAGAAAGATCCCTATTAACTCTAGTTCAGCTTGGAGCTAAATGTGGCTTCTGCTCTAATTCTTCGAAACTGGCACACTAGACATGGTTCTGCACAGTGACTAATGCCCTTAACCAGAACACTTGTTTAGCCAGACTGTTCCATCCCCCAGTCAAGTCTGAGGGCTGAGTTCACCACAGTTTTAATAAATACCCCATTTAATATTTTTAAACCACTGAGTCTTACAGAAATAAGGAGATTAAAATCAGCATAAGCCATTTGCAGAGACAAAGGAGAATGGCACAACCTCAGAGTTCCTAACACCCCAGATCATCATCCTGGCATTGGAATCTTTGCTGACTTAGTCGGAAGCAAAGCTGCAATCCCTGAGCTTTGTGTAAGTATGATGGAAGCCAGGGCAGTGGGACAGAGAGGGACATCCCAGAGGCACAGGCAGGAAGGCTCAGAGTCTGCACAGGACCGTCACAGTCCCTCTCCTCTTGCCCCATGGCTAAGACGGGTTCCCCTCGGATGTCCTTCCTCTTTACGTTGCCCTGGATGCTCAGTTTCCCAAATAATATCCACCTGGACCCAGGGACAGGGCAGGGAGGGAAGGGGCTCATAGTAGGGTCTGTCCATCTGAACAGGACCCTCACCCTCTTGAGTGACATGGGCAGATGCCTGGCCTGATTTATCCTGAATGGGGCCTGGATCTGACGTGCCCCCACCCCTACAGGGGCCATCAGGGACCATGAAAGGGTTTATGGTCTCCAGTGGGCAGCCACATAGCCCAGGAGTGGATGTTTCTCCCAGGTTCAGGGCAGGACACACTGGCCTTTTTCATGTGCTAAGCCCAAGAGAGGGGACAGGTCGGCCCATCCGTCCTCAGGCCCCTAGTTCAGCCATGTAAGAGTGAAGCTGAGGCTTCCTGATGCCCCGAGAAGGCATCCTAGCCACTGGAGGCCCCCTCCCTCCATTTGAGGACACTTAATGGAGAAGAGGGAGGGGGAACATTGTCCCTGGACCACCAAAAGAAAAGCAATCCCCCCAAAAGCTCACAACCTGGCTCCTGCAGACATGTAGGCTACCCCTGTGTCTGAGTTAAGATCATTTCTAGCCAAGCAGCCAGCAGCCACACAGAGCCTGGCGTTTATCTGGTGGGGATTTGGCGAGCCAAATGCTACCTGTGCGGGAGTCACCTCAGCAACCCACCGGGTGCAAACAGCCGTGCTCCAGCAAAGCACTCCGTGGCCCTCATCTCAGGGTCCTCCGCTGGGAAGGATTTTAACTGACAGCTTTCGAGCAGTCAGGGAGGCAGCTGACGGTGAAATACACTTGAATTCAGTCAATTCTGACAACTGAAACTGGTTCTTAAAGAATACAATGGAAACAGAAATGTTTCTTTGTCCAGAGGGGGACACATGGAGACTTACAACATAGCATGGGCCATTTCGAAGCAGTGATTCAAGAGATCTATAGCTAATAATCTAACAAATAGAAAAGGTCTGTATTATGCTTTAAAATAGCACCGGACGCCGAGAGAGAATAGCAGAGCACCAATTCTGACATCACCACCAGCAGTCAGACACCCCAGGTAATGTGGTTCAAAAGGAAAGTGATTTAAATATAGAAGCGCACAGAGAAAGCTGTTTATGCCAGGAACGGGTACTGCTGCTAAACCACATCCCATCTCCAGGGTCATTTCCTTCCTCAGCCTCAGGAGAGGCAGCAGCCCCGACTTTTGGGGCAAGGAGGGGAATAGTACGAGACCACAGGCTTAAGGAGCAAGAAGATGATTTAGGTCCGATTAAAGAAGGCCTTCATCCCCCCAAAAAAAGCCTTGGTATCACTGCAGGTACGTTTCCAGAAAGAACTAGCCATCAACCGCCTTGTGAGCATCTAAATGAAGCCTGGAAGTGAACAAATGAATTGACAAACTAGACACCATCTAAACTAGAGGAAGAGATGCCTTTCTATTTGAGGGTCATTGACCCACAGGAAAAGAAATCAATGAAGGGCCTCCACAAATAAAAAGCAAACTAATTTAGTTTTTGAAGGAAACATAATATAAAATAACCCATTCATCCACTTCCTAAATCAAGAGCAAAGAAGATAAACTGGATTTAGGAAGAGATAAGACTGTGCAGACTGTGCTTTTTTTTTTTTTTTTTTTGAAACGGAGTCCCACTCCATCACCCAGGCTGGAGTGCAGTGACACGACCTCAGCTCACTGCAACCTCTGCCTCCCAGGTTGAAGCAACTCTCCTGCCTCAGCCTCCTGAAGTGCTGAGATTACAGGCGTGAGTCACTGCGCCCAGCCTGTCCTTTGATTTTATAGTATACCTAGCTATGAGAGAGAGACTGAAGGAGAAAAATGGAAGTGAAATTATATTTTAAATCAGCATGAATTTCCTTGTGCTGAACCCCTCCCCTCTCCCTCATCAAATTCAGATTCGTGTTCCTACTACCCACAGACTTTCCATAGCTTTTATGACAATTATCAGGTGGGCCAAGCGGCTTTGTGGGGCAGGTCTCATCTGGGCTGTCTCACAGAGACCAGCGACCCAGTGAAACCACATGATGGTCACATTCAGCCCTCGTAGGGGTTCCATCTGCGTCCAGGCCATCCCAATGGCCACTCGGAAAAAGCCCTTTGCGGGGCATTTTAAGGAGCCTGGAGCAGGGTTCCCATCCCGGCTGCACATCAGGATCTCCCAGAAAGCTTTTGAAAAACACTGCTTCCCAGGTCCCACCAGTGAACCAGGGTGGGCCTGGATTCTGATGAGAAACAGTCCCAGATTTGGGGTTGGTCCAGGGTTTCTCAACCTTGGCACTCTTGACATTTTGGCCTGGATCATTCCATGTTGGGAGGGCCTGTCCTGCGTGTTGCAGGATGCTCAGCAGCGTCTGTGGCCTCTACCGGCTAGGTGCCAGGTGTACCCCTCTCACCACCACCATGTCCCCAGGCATTGCCCAGTGTCCCCTGGGGGGGCAGAATCGGTCCTCACGGAGACTGCTGTTTGGTTCTTTAGTGATTGTGCACCCTGCACACCCTGAAAAATGGCTTAAGCCTGGGCCTCGGTTACCCCGTCTGCCTAATGGGGTGCAGAACCCATGGGCCATCTGCCCTGTGGACTCATCCAGCCTCAGCTCCCTGAAGACCTCTCAGCCTTCCAGGCAACCTCATTATTCCACTGAGATGTTGTTCTAAGGGTCAAAGACAGACGTTTCAGCCCAGATTAAGGATCTGGGGAGAAGAGAGCCTGCCAGAGCCCCTGCGTGCCCAGCAGAATGACACCGCACTCTCTGCCAGGCCTCTGTCCTTGCTACAGGTCCCTCCCCTCAACTCACAGTGTGTCTCCTCCTTTGCAGAGAAGAACTGTTCCTACTTCAGGCATTTTAACCCCGGCGAGAGCTCAGAGATCTTCGAATTCACTACTCAGAAGGGTGAGCCTGGGTGGAAAGGGGGCTGGGGTGACAAGAGGGGACTTCTGTGTCATGCATCACTGGGCCAGAAAGCCATTGGGGGCAAAAGCACTGACTTCCTCAGGCCTGATGAGAAGAAGCCCATGGTGCATTTGAACAACAGCCTTGTCACCTCTCTGCTCCGGAGGCCCCAGGTAGCCGCCTTCCATCTCCAGGGCCCAGAGCTTCCACACCTCGGGGCCAGGGAGCGTTTGCAGAAGCAGCACTTCCTGGCAAGCTCCTACCCAAGGGCAGCTGTTGTGATGGGAGCTGTGGATGTGGAACAAGTGCTCGGAGGCCCTGTGGTGGCTCTTGGTGGGATGTGATGGTTAGAGTCTTCAGGGACAGTCTGAGTCCCTCCCTGGCCTAGAAATCCCTCCCCAAGTACCGAGAGGGCGCAGTGGGCTCTGGAGCTTTTCAGGACCCACAGAGCTCAGACGCACACCCACTGTCGGGACACACACCTGTGCCTGCCCGCGCCTAGACAGCTGCACACAGGGTGAGTGGGTACACACACAGACGCACACTGACACACACAGACACACAACACAGATACACACATACAATGACACACACAAGACACAGACACACAGACACACACTGACACACACAGACACACAACACAGATACACACATACAATGACACACACAAGACACAGACACACACTGACAGACACACGCAACACAGATACACACATACAATGACACACACAAGACACAGACACACAGACACACACTGACACACAGACACACGCAACACAGATACACACATACAATGACACACACAAGACACAGACACACAGACACACACTGACACACAGACACACGCAACACAGATACACACATACAATGACACACACAAGACACAGAGACACTGACACACACTGACACACACAACACAGATACACACATACAATGACACACACAAGACACAGACACACACACACTGACACACGTACAATGACACACACACAGTGACACACACAGACACACACAACACAGATACACACATACAATGACACACACAAGACACAGACACACAGACACACACACTGACACATGTACAATGACACACACACAGTGACACACAGGCAATGACACACAGACATACAATGACACAAGGCAATGACACACACAATGACACACACGATGATACACAAGACAATGACACACAAGGCACACACACAGAGACACACTGACACACATGTACAATAACACACAAAATGACACACATGACATACTGACACAATTACACACACAGTTACACACACAAGACACAGGCACACACAGAAACACACACTGAGACACATATACAATGACACACACAATTACACACAATGACACACAAAATGACACAATGACACACATGACACCACACAATGACACACAATGACGCACACACCACACAATGACACACAATGACACACACAAGACACAGTGACACACACAAGACAATGACACACACAATGACACACAAGACACATAGACACAGACACACACACATGTACAATGACACCCACACAATGAGACCCACACAAGACACACAGAAACACATACTGACACAATGACACAAGATACACACAGAGACACACACTGACACACGTACCATGACATACACACAATGACACACACAAGACACACAGAGACACACTGACACACATGTACAATGACATGCACACGACATGCAGTGACACACAATGACACACACAAGACACAGTGACACACACAAGACTGACACAATGACACACAAGACAGACACACAGAGACACACACACGTACAATGACACCCACACAATGACACCCACACAAGACACACAGAAACACATACTGACACAATGACACAACACAATGACACAAGACACACACAGAGACACACACTGACACATGTACCATGACATACACACAATGACACACACACAAGACAGAGACACACTGACACACATGTACATTGACATGCACATGACATGCAGTGACACACAATGACACACGAGACACAATGACACAAGACACAGTGACACACAGGCAATGACACAGACACTAACATGCACAGATACATGTACACACCAGCACATGCAGACACACATACACACAGTGACACACCAACACACTGACAGACCCAGATACACATGCACACACTACCATACGCAGACACTAAACACATTCTGACAGATCCTCACATATGTGACACATACATGAACACACACACTAACCACACACAGACACGCACACTGCCACACACACTGGCAGAGCCTCACGTGCACCGGGCTGCGTGACAAGCCACCCTGTGGTCCTTTGCTCCTTAACCCCAGGCAGACCACCCGCCACCCCAGTGCCTCCTGCCCTGTCACTCGAGGAAAGTTTCTGCTCTGGAAAGGCCTCCAGCCACTTGCCTCTCGCCTCTGCCCCCGGTGGGGACCTTGCAGCCTGATGCTCTGGGAAGACATGGGTAGAAGAAGCCCCATGGCAGCCTGGCTCTGCGTGGGCCTTAGGGAAGGACTTGGCCCCTGGGGCTGTCGGCTTTCTCGTGTGTGAGATGGGAATTGTGGTGCATGGGGTGGTCCCTAACCAGCCACCATGAGAGCTCCTGGACTGAGGCCGCATGCCGGGTGTCCCTTGTGTTTGCAGAGTACAGCATCTCGGCAGCCGCCATCGCCATCTTCAGCCTTGGCTTCGTCATCCTGGGCAGCCTCTGTGTCCTCCTGTCCTTTGGGAAGAAGAGGGACTACCTGCTGCGGCCCGCGTCCATGTTCTACGCTTTTGCAGGTAGACTGGGGGCTCCGCCCGAGCACCGGACTGGGGGGACCATGTCGTGGGGGATTCTCCGCTCCACTCTCATGCCCACCGTGGGATTTGGGTAGGGGGCATTTCCCAGGCTCCATCCCCATCCAGGGGCAAACCTGGCCAAGCCCTCAGCGACCCCAGGTGGGCTGGAGGGAGACAGAGCTTGGCGGTCTGTCCATTCCTCCCCATGATTCAACCCTCAAGGCCCCAAAGAAACTGCCCAGAGAATGATTAACAGAAGAAGGAAAGAAACGTGGTCGCCTTTCTTTCTTTTTCTTGGGGGATGAGGAAGAGGGTCTCGCTCTGTCGCCCAGGCTGGAGTGCAGTGGAACGATCACAGCTCACTGCAGCCTCGAACTCCTGAGTTGAAGGGTTCCTCCCGCCTCAGCCTCCTGAGTACCTGGGACTACAGACGTGCACCACCACACCTGGCTAAGTTTTTATTACATTTTAATTTTTTGTAGAGACAGAGGGCTCATCACTATGTTGCCCAGGCTAGTCTCAAACTCCTGGCCTCAAGCGATCCTCCTGCCTCAGCCTCCCAAAGTGCTGGGATTACAGGCATGAGCCACCGTACCCGGCCATGTGGTCGTCCTTCTAAGGGATGCAGGAATAGGGTGGTGCGTGGACAAATGGATCCTTCTGCAGGCTCCCAGCTAGAACCTGCCTTGAGGCAGCTTTTCCCCCAAGGCAAGGTCACTGCCTCCTCCATGCACACAGGCTGGGGTGGGGCTGGGGGTAACGGCAGGCACCCGTCGGTCCCTGAGCGTACCTGGCTCCGCCCCCAGGTCTCTGCATCCTGGTCTCGGTAGAGGTCATGCGGCAGTCGGTGAAGCGCATGATTGACAGTGAGGACACCGTCTGGATCGAGTACTATTACTCCTGGTCCTTCGCCTGCGCCTGTGCTGCCTTCGTCCTCCTCTTCCTCAGTGGTCTCGCCCTCCTGCTGTTCTCCCTGCCTCGAATGCCCCGGAACCCATGGGAGTCCTGCATGGATGCTGAGCCTGAGCACTAGCCCTCCTGTGGCCCTAGCGACCCTCAGGCTTCTTCTCCAGGAAGCCATGTCTCAGCCCGGAACCTTCCAGAGGGGAGGCGGGAGCAATTTTAGCTCCACCCTGCTCCCATCTGCCCCCTGCCACAGTCGCAGGCTGCTTCCTCTCTCTGAGCTCCTCTGGGCTGCCGCAGGCTCCCCTGGGAATAGAGCAAGAGGATGTCAGTCTCAATCTGGCCACAGTTGGGAAAGGCAGGGCCAGCAGGTGGACAGGTGTTTGCAAGGGCCCCACTTCCCCTGGAGCTCAGAGGTGTCCCCACTGTACCAGCCTCTGATAAGCTGCCTCCGGTTGTCCTTTATGAACATTGCAGGGACAACCTGTGTTTGCCAGTTCTTGGTGTTCTGTGTAAATAGCCAGCCCCTCCCTTTCTCAGTGATAAAACACACCCTCTCTGGTGAGCGCAGCGTCCCCTCCTTGGCTTCCAGGAGCCCTGGGAAGCATTTTTAACTGAGTAGAATCTGTCTGTGGCTTGAAATAAAAAGCTCTCAGAAAACTCACGTTTTCTTCACACCTTGCATAGAAATTGCTCAGATTCCTGGTCACATCAGGGGCCCCCTGACGCGGAATGAGAAGGGAAGGCAGGTCACCCGGGTACGTTGAGGACTTTTGTGGGGACAAGAGGGCAACACACGTGGCTTAGAGGCTCTGAATTCCAACTCAGACAGGGTTTCTCTAGGCCCTGAGATTGTTTTCGGGAGAAACTAGAAACCTTCTGATGAAGCAAGGGTGTTAAAAATAGGAGGGGTTATTTCTAGAGCCTGGCATGCAACGCACCTGGTGCCAACGCAGCGCTAAAGCAGCCAGCCAGTGTCTGATTTCTGATGCTGGATTTCTGTTGTGAAGAACATCAGGAAGCAGGGCTTAGCAGTTAGATGCTTAGGGCCACATGAAAAGCCATGATTTGCACACTTCTGCCTTCCAGAGCCCCACAGTACTTGCCCAAGCTTCCGAAGTGGAGTTCAGACATGATTGGCAGATGGGATCTTTGCCTTGCACCCTGGAGAACCCACTGGAGTTCATGCTCCTAGGGCAAGGTTTGGCAAACTGTGGCCTGTTGGCCACACCTGGCCTGCCCCCTCTTGCTGTATGGCCCACAAGTAAAAGGTAGTTTTTACAGTTTTAAATTGTTCAAAACATTAAATTAAAAAAAAAAAAAAAGCCAGGCTCAGTGGCTCACACCTGTAAATCCCAACACTTTGGGAGGCCAAGGTGGGTGGATCACGAGGTCAGGAGTTCAAGACCAGCCTGGCCAAGATGATGAAACCCCATCTCTATTAAAAACACAAAAAATTAGCCAGGCGTGGTGGTGTGCACCTGTAATCCCAGCTACTCAGCAGGCTGAGGCAGGAGAATCGCTTGAACCCGGGGGGGCGGAGGTTGCAGTGAGCCAAGATTACGCCATTGCACTCCAGCCTGGGCAACAGAGTGAGACTCCATCTCAAAACATTAAAAAAAAAAAACCCAAAACAATCAAGGAACTGGGCATCGTGGCTCACACCTATAATCTCAGTACTTTGGAAGGCTGAGGCAAGAGGACTGTTTGAGTCCAGGAGTTTGAGACCACACTGGGCAACATAGCAAGACTCCATCTCTACAAAAAATAAAAATAAAATAATTTAAAGATAAAAAGAAGAAGAATCTCTCATGACATATGAAGATGATACGAAATTCACATCTCAATGTCTGTAAATAAAGTTAGATTAGAACCCAGCCACACCCATTCTGTGGCTGCTTTCGTCACCATTGAGTAGTTTCAACAGAGATCTTCTGTCCTGCAATGCTGAAAATATTTACTATCTGACCCTGTATAAAAACGTGTGTTTACCCTTGTTCTGGAGAAAAACTGTACAAACATCAGCCCACATATCAACCCCTTACTAGTCCCATCTGAAAGCTGAGGGGAAGTTCATTCTTTCAATTTGCCTGCGGTACCTCGGGGGTGGGGGGCTGGGCTAGGAGGGGTGTCAGAGGAGACTCACTCAAAGATGCAAAGATCCAGCCAGGAAATAAACTTGCTCGAGGTAAAGGAGAATCAGAAGATGACAGTCCCGGCCAGCCAGGGAGCTGAGGCCACAATTTATGAGTAAGAAGGAAGAGAGATAACTTCCTCCCATTGATAACCATTCTGGAGGTTGATATTATCGGGTTTTTTCTTTTTTGAGACAGGGTCTCACTCTGGAGTACAGTGCCCAGGCTGGAGTACAGTGGCACAATCACAGCTCACTGTAGCCTCGAGTTCCTAGGCTCAAGTGATCCTCCTACCTCAGCCTCTCAAGTAGTGGGGACTGCAGGCGTGCGCCACCACACCCAGCTAATTTTTTTCATTTTTTGTTGAGACGGGGTTTCAATATGTTGCCCAGGCTGGTCTCTAACTCCTCAGCTCAAGCAATCCACTAGCCTTGGCCTCCCAAAGTGCTGACATTACAGGCATGAGGCCACCACACCCAGCCTGCTTTTTTTTTTTTTTTTTCTAACAGATTGGAGTCTTGCTACACTGCCCAGGCTGGCCTCAAACTTCTGGGCTCCAGCAGTCCTCCTGCTTCAGTCTCTGGAGTAGCTGGGATTACAGGTGTGAGCCACTATGCCTGGCTCCCATATTATTGTTTTATTACTCTTTTTACTTTTAGCAGAATCAGACTGGCGTGCCTTTTTTCTTTTCTTTTCTTTTCAGTTCTCTTTTTTCTCTTCTCTTTTCTCTTCTCTATTTTCTCTCTCTTCTCCCTTCTCTTCTCTTCTCTTCTCTTCTCTTCTCTTTTCTTTTCGATGGAGTCTTGCTCTGTCACCCAGGCTGGAGTGCAGTGGTGCGATCTCAGCTCACCGCAACCTCCACCTCCCAGGTTCAAGCCATGCTCCTGCCTTAGCCTCCCAAGTAGCTGGGATTACAGGTGCCTGACACCACACCCAGCTAATTTTTGTATTTTTGGTAGAGACGGGGTTTCACCATGTTGGCCAGGATGGTCTCAAACTCCTGACCTCAGGTGATCTACCCACCTCGGCCTCCCAGAGTGGTGGGATTACAGGTGTGAGCCACCGTGCCCAGGGCCTTGGCATGCGTTTTCTACTTCCTCATGGGTGCCTATGGGTTGGTGCCCCCAAAAGACATCTGAATGGAATATCCACCAAACAGAATACATTCGGCTTCCCAGGCTTTTAACTCTTTTAAGATATACTTCAGCACAGCCAGAACTGCAATGCAAACCAAAGGGTTGGAGGCTGTCTGCCAGAGAGCCACACATCCTGGCATCTGCCCCAGAAAGAGGCAATGGAGCAAAGCAAAATAGAGTCAACCAAACCAATGAGGGAAAACGTCTTACTCCCCACCTGCCAAATGCTGCTTGCCAGAAGGATGTCCAGAGGGGAAAATGGTCGGCTTTGGCAGGGACTGAAGGCCTCACTTCAGGGTCCGTGCAGGTCCTGCTCTGAAGGCCACCCACAGCCCAACCACAGAACAACAGTGCCATCTGCCCTGAAGCCTATGGTTGGCCTCAGAAGCCCATGGCTTCTCACTCCTTGCTTGGAACTGCGTGACTGACTCTCTCTTTCTTTCTTTCTTTCTTTCTTTCTTTCTTTCTTTCTTTCTTTCTGTCTGTCTGTCTGTCTGTCTGTCTGTCTGTCTGTCTTTCTTTCTTTTCTTTCTTTCTGTCTTTCTTTCTTTCTCTTTCTTTCCTTCCTTCCTTCCTTCCTTTCTTTCTTTCTTTCTTTCCTTCCTTCCTTCCTTCCTTCCTTCCTTCCTCCTTTCCTTTCCTTTCCTTCCTTCCCTCCCTCCCTCCTACCCTCCCTCCTTCCTTCCTTCCTTCTTTCCTTCTTTCCTTCCTTCCTTCCTTCCTTCCTTCCTTCCTTCCTTCCTTCCTTCCTTCCTTCCTTCCTTCCCTCTCTCTCTCTCTTTCTTTCTTCTCTTTTTTTTTGATGGAGTCTCGCTCTGTCGCCCAGGCTGGAGTGCAGTGGCACAATCTCAGCTCACTGCAAACTCCGCCTCCCCGATTCAATTGATTCTCCTGCCTCAGCCTCCTGAGCAGCTGGGATTACAGGCACCTGCCACCACGCCAGGCTAATGTTTTTACTTTTAGTAGAGACGGGGTTTCGCCATGTTGGCCAGGCTGGTCTCGAACTCCGGACCTCGGGTGATCCGCCCACCTCATCTCCTGGAATTGCGTGACTTTGACACCCAGCACAACTTGATGTCCTGTCACACTTGCAATTTCTCAGCATTTTTTGTTTATCTATTTATTTTATTATTATTATTTTTGAGACAGAGGCTTACTCACCATCCAGGCTGGAATGCAGTGGAGGGATCTCAGCTCACTGCAGCCTTGACCTCCTGGGTTCAAGTGATCCTCCCGTCTCAGCCTCCCGAGTAGCTGGGACCACAGGCACACGCCACCACACCTGGTTAATTTCTGTATTTTTTTTTTTTTTTTTTTTTAGAGACAGGGTTTCGCCATGTTGCCCAGGCTTTCTCGGCTTTTTTACATCCATCATCTTCCCTGAGGCAAAGAAGGCAGCAGAGGCAGGACCAGCAACTAGTTCATCAAGATCCAGACTTAAGTGCGATTTTTTAAGAACTGTGGTAAAATATACATAATGTAAAATTACCATCTTAATCACGTTTACGTGTAGAGTTCAGTAGCATTAAATACACTCACATTGTGCAACTCTGACCACCGTGCATCTCCAGAACGCTTCGTCATCCCAAGCTGAAACTCACAAGCACTTACTCCACGTCCTCTCCTTCCCACAGCCACCCTTCCACTTTCTGTCTCTGGGAGTTTGACTCCTCTAGGTACCTCAGATCAGTGGAATCACGGAGTATTGATCTTTTTGTGACTGGTTCATTTCCCTCGGCTGCTGATGCCTTTAAGGTTCATTCACACGGTACCAGGTATCAGAACTCTCTTCCTTTTTCAGGCTCAGCAATATCCCACTCTACGTAGTCCCATATTTTGTTTATCCACTCGTCCATTGATGGACGCTGGGTTGTTTCCAACTCTTGGCTCTTGTGACTTACTGCTGCTATCAACATGGCTTCACACTCTGCTTCAGTCCCTGCTTTCGGTTGTTTTGGATATACTGACTGGGACTTTTTTTAAAATTAAAATTAATGCAAAATCACCACAACACAATATCGAAACTATTAGGTCGGTGCAAATGCAATTGCAGTTTTTGCCATTGAAAGGAATGGCAAAAACTGGCCAGGAGCGGTGGCTCACGCCTGTAATCCCAGCACTTTGGGAGGCCGAGGCGGACGGATCACCTGAGGTCCGGAGTTTAAGACGAGCTTGGCCAACATGGTGAAATCCTGTCTCTACTAAAAATACACACACAAAAAAAAGTTAGCCAGGCGAGGTGGTGGGCACCTGTAATCCCAGCTACTTGGGAGGCCGAGGCAGGAGACTCACTGGAACCTGTGAGGTGGAGGTTGCAATGAGCCAAGATCCTGCCACTGCATTCCAGCCTGGGTGACAGAGCAAGACTCTGTCTCAAAAAAAATGGCAGCCGGGTGCAGTGGCTCACGCCTGTAATCCCAGCACTTTGGGAGGCCGAGGTGGGCGGATCACGAGGTCAGGAGATCGAGACCATCCTGGCTAACACGGTGAAACCCCGTCTCTACTAAAAATACAAAAAATTAGCCGGGCGTGGTGGCAGGTGCCTGTATTCCCAGCTACTCAGGAGGCTGAGGCAGGAGAATAGCGTGATCCCGGGAGGTGGAGGTTGCAGTGAGTCGAGATCCTGCCACTGCACTCCAGCCTGGGCAACAGAGCGAGACTCTGTCTCAAAAAAAAAAAAAAAAAAAAAATAGTAATGGCAAAAACTGCAATTATGTTTGCACCAACCTAAATTAGAACCAAGGCTGCTGGTTTCCCACCAGTCTGATGAGAGCCCTTCCCAATCCTCACTTGGCCTCTGCCCAGGTTCCTGGGAGAACCAAGAGATGGCTCCCTCTCTCTCTGGCCAGCACATGGTAGGACCTGCTCCAGTGGCTTGGTGCTTAGTCCCTCCTTAAACTGAAAATTACAAGGATCTCTGTGTACCTCTATTTTTTTTCTGGCTGTGCTGGTAAAGATGGATTTTAATCACATCCTATCTCAATATTTCCCCTAGTGAGACTTGTTCCATTTTGACCAAATATTTTATTTACAAATCCATTTCTAATTTATACCCTGCCTGCTTTCAGAAACGATTAGAAGTGGAGACAAGGTATTAATAAACCTATGATGTGGAAAGTATCTATTAAACCAATGATTGGTATTCAGGCTGGGACGCAGCTGCCCCTGGCCTCCCCAACCCTTCGTTTCTCAGTCTCACTCAATTGCAACCACTGAAGCCATAAAGTAATCCCCACACAAGGCATTGATCCTGCACACTGGAGAAAGTTATTTAAGGTCATTGCCATTACAAGCAGTGATACTTTCTGTCCTTTTGACTTTGCTTCTGACAAGAATTTTTGCCTAAATGTGAAAGCCCGGACTTTTTGGAAATGTTCATCATTTAGGGGACATGACTTTCATACATAGCTAGCTCTACCTTACTGCTACATTATTATTATTATTATTATTATTTGACACAGAGTCTTGTTCTGTCGCCCAGGCCGGAGTGCAATGGCACAATCTTGGCTCATTGCAAGGCTGGAGTGCAGTGGCGCAATCTCGACTCATTGCAACCTCTGCCTCCTGGGTTCAAGCAATTCTCCTGCCTCAGACTCCCAAGTAGCTGTGACTACAGGCATGCACCACCACACCCAGCTAGCTTTTGTATTTTTTGTAGAGACGGGGTTTCACTATGTTAGCCAGGCTGATCTCGAACTTCTGACCTCAAGTGATCCACCCACCTCGGCCTCCCAAAGTGCTGGGATTATAGGTGTGAGCCACCGAACCCGGCCTTGTACTTTTGACCTCTGCTTCCTTCATAAAATTCTCCAAAATTTCCCCCGAAGATTTCCGTTGTACAATGTTTGCGCTTCTACCATCTGCCCTTTAAACTTTGGTGTTTTCTGCCAGGTCTCATCTCACATCACAATTTCAAGGAAATCCCATTCATCTCCAGGACGTCGGTTCCCGTAATCATCATGAGCTCCTGCCCATCTCTCATGCAGGTGTCAGATCCGGTGTGTTGCCTTGCTTTCTGCAGAAACCTTGTTCTCTGGAAGTTCTAGGCCACCCCACGTGCTTAAGTCCAAACCCAACCCATGGCTTTTTTTTTTTTTTTTTTTTTCACTCTTGTTGCCCAGGCTGGAGTGCAATGGCTCCATCTCGACTCACTGCAACCTCTGCCTCCTGGGTTCAAGTGATTCTCCTGCCTCAGCCTCCCAGGTAGCTGGGATTACAGGCGCACACCACCATGCCTGGCTGATTTTTTTTTTTTTTTAAGTAGAGATGGGGTTTCAGCATGTTGGCCAGGCTGGTCTTGAACTTCTGACCTCAGGTGATCCACCTGCCTCCGCCTCCCAAAGTGCTAGGATTATAGACATGTGCCACCATGCCTGGCCCCAACCCATGACTTTTCTTAACCAAACCGACTCTGCCTTTTCTGTTCCCTCACTTCGATGGGCACCCTATGTACCTATGCCCCCAAGCCAGAAGTTGCTGTCATTTCTCAGACTCCTATCTTGCTCACTGAGTCAAGCCTCGCAGATTCTGCTTCTGAAATGACTCCCAAATCCATCTCCTCATTTTTGTTCTTTCTGCCACTGCCTAAGGGCTCTCTCACCCTCTCTCTGCCACTGGTAAGCGTTGACTGCTCTGGAGAACACTGTTTCTCAAACATACCAAGCCAGCTGACATCCCTCCCACATGGGGCCTCCTTCACTTAAACACACACGTTTACTGAGTATGTTCGCTTTCCATGGATGCTGTAGCAAATAACGGGAACTTAGTGGCTTAAAATAACACAAACTTATTCTGCAAGTTCTGGAGATCAGAAGTCTGAAATGAGTCTCAGGAGGCAAAAATCAAGGTGTCCGCAGGGATCGTTCCTCCTGGAAGCTTCAGGTGAGAATTGATCGCCTTGCTTTTCCAGTTTCTGGAGTCAGAGGCTCTCCTTGGTTTGTGGCTGCATCACTCCAGTCTCTGCTTCCATCATGGCCTCTCTGCCTCTTTACTTTGATTCTCCTGCCTACCTCTTAGAAGGGCCCCTGTGATTACACTGGGCCTGCTCAGAAGATCCAGGAGAATCTCTTCACCTCAAATCCTTCACTTAGGCCAGGCACGTTGGCTCACCCTTGTAATCCCAGCACTTTGGGAGGCTGAGGCGGGTGGATCACGAGGTCAGGAGATCCAGACCAGCCTGACTAACACAGTGAAACCCCGTCTCTACTAAAAATACAAAAAATTAGCCAGGCGTGGTGGTGGATGCCTGTAGCCCCAGCTACTCAGGAGGCTGAGGCAGGAGAATGGCGTGAACCCGGGAGGCGGAGCTTGCAGTGAGCCGAGATTGCACCACTGCACTCCAGCCTGGGCGACAGAGCAAGACTCAGTCTAAAAAAAAAAAAAATTCTTCACTTAAGCACACCTGCCAAGTCCCTTTTTCCATATAAAGAAGCAGGTCCCACAGGTTAGGAAGTGGACATCCACACAGGGTCTGAGCATTCGGATGGGGATATTTGGGAGGACCACTGTTCTGTCTACCACGTTGATGATCAACATTGCATGCCAGGCTAGGCACTGTGCTAAACTAGAATAAAACAAGGAATAAATTATGATCCTGTCCTTCAGGAACTCAGAGTTCAATGGCAGATGATTTTAAAGTAAAGTGCTGGCCAGGCAAGGTGGCTCATGCCTGTAATCCCAGCACTTTGGAAGGCCAAGGCAGGTGGATCATCTGAGGTCAGGAGTTCGAGATCAGCCTGGCCAACATGCTGAAACCCCATCTCTACTAAAAATACAAAAAGTTAGCCAGGCATGGTGGTGGGTGCCTGTCATTACAGCTACTCGGGAGGCTGAGGCAGGAGAATCTCTTGAACCCAGGAGGCAGAGGTTGCAGTGAGCCGAGATGGTGCCACCGCACTTCAGCCTGGGCAACAAGAGCAAAAGTTCATCTCAAAAATAAAAATAAAAAATAAAAAGTAAAGTGCTATGAGATTTGGGATGAGGACTAAGCTCCATTTTTTTTTAATCTTGCTCAAATTCCTACCTAAGCGGTCTAAGGAGTCATACCCTACAAATCATAATCCTCATCAGATGGGTTTTATTTGACCCTATATATTGTGACTTACTTTTCAATCTGACTGGCATAACATTATCAGACAAGGAAAAAAATATTTAACCCCAAAATATATTTCCTTGCCATACCTCGAAATTACCCTGCAAAGTCTCTTGTGGGAAAAATCCACACTCTATGGAGAATCCCTTTCCCCCTTTGTTTTCCTGCCTTTCTTTCCAGATCCAGGAGAAAATCAACTAAGAGCCAGTCACCCTTTTAGGTCTGATAAGAAACATTTTAGGCTGGGCACGGTGGCTCATGCCTGTAATCCCAGCACTTTGGGAGGCTGAGGTGGGTGGATCACCTGAGGTCAGGAGTTCAAGACCAGCCTGGCCACCATGGTGACACCCCGTCTCTACTAAAAATACAAAAATTAGCCAGGTGTGGTGGCACACGTCAGGAATCCCAGCTACTCGGGAGGCTGAGGCACGAGAATTGCTTGAACCCGGGAGGCAGAGGTTGCAGTGAGCCGAGATCATGCCACTGCACTGCAGCCTGGGTGACAAAGCAAGACTCTGTCTCAAAAAAAAAAAAAAGAGAGAGAGAGAAAGAAAGAAACATTTTACAATCTGCTGTCTCTCTCTGAAATCTGTTATCTAAGAGATTCCTCTGCACAATAAAAGTTGGTCCCCACAATCCTTTATCTTAACCTGAACATTCCTTTCCATTAATCCCAGGTCTTCAGATAAACTCAACCAATCGTCAACCAGAAAATATTTAAATTTACCTATAGCCTAGAAGCCCCCGCTTTGAGGCTGCCCTGCCTTTCTGAATCAAACCAATGTATTTCTTAAACATATTTGATTGATGTCTCATGCCTCCATAAAATATATAAAATCAAGCTGTGCCCCGACCACATTGGGTACATGTTCTCAGGACCTCCCGAGGGCTGTGTCATGGGCCATGGTCACTCAAATTTGGCTCAGAATAAATCTCTTCAAATATTTTACAGAGTTTGATTCCTTTTGTCGACAGGGAGGGTTCCTTTTTTTTTTTTTTGAGACAGAATCTCACTGTATCGCCAGGCTGGAGTGCAGTGGTGTGATCTTGGCTCACTGCAACCTCTGCCTCCTGGGTTCAAGCGATTCTCCTGCCTCAGTCTCCCAAGTACCTGAGATTACAGGCATGTGCCACCATGCCTAGCTAATTTTTGTATTTTTAGTGGAGACAGGGTTTCATCATGTTGGCCAGGCTGGTCTCGATCTCTTGACCTCGTGATCTGCCCGCCTTGGCCTCCCAAAGTGCTGAGATTACAGGTGTGAGCCACTGCGCCTGGCCTCGGGAGGGTTCCTTGGAAGCATAGAAGGGGCATGTGGCCTGGCCCTCTCTACCCTACTTGTTCTGCAGGGCCCAGCTCAGACATTATGAGGTGAGATATTCTCCAACTCCTCAAGGCAAAATTCATGCTTCTCTCCTCTTTGACACTTTGTTCATATTTCTAGTACTTACCTCGTTGTAGTACAGCTCATTGGGCCACATGCTTTGCTGATTATAAATTCTTTGAAAGGACGGACTGTATTTTCTGCAGAATCATCCTGCCAGCTAGAATCACCCCCTTCCCCACAATCCTTTTGCCAAATCCTCTGCACAGCAGCACACAGTGACCCCAGGACATGCTAGTGCAGTAAATAAGCTCATGAACTACAGTCAGAGAGGGAATGGGCAGGAGGGACGCATGCAATGATGCTACAAAAAAGAATCGGGGCTGGACGCAGTGGCTCACGCCTGTCATCCCAGCACTTTGGGAAGCTGAGGCAAGAGGATCACTTGATCCCAGGAGTTCAAGACTAGCCTGAGTAACATAGCAGGACTCCGTCTCTACCAAAAAAAAGAAAAAAGAAAAAAAAATTAGCCAGGCATGGTGGTACACACCTATGGTCCCAGCTACTCAGGAGGCTGAGGTGGGAGGATTGCTTGAGCCTGGGAGGTGGAGGCTGCAGTGAGCTATAACTGCACCACTAAACTCTAGCCTGGGTGACAGAGTGAGACCCTGTCTCAAAAAAAAAAAAAAAAAAAAAAAAAAAAAAAAAAAAGGTGGTGGGAGAATCCACACCACAAGAAGACCTCAAGAAGCAAGAAAAGAGTACAAAAGAGCCCATTCACAATCCAGGTCCCTGACCTCAGGTGTTGGCAGCCACAGTGGCTTGTCCTTGAGCTTTGCTTAAGTCAGATAAATGTGACTGAGCCAGCTGTATTTGCTACAGCAGAGCCCACAGCTGCACATCTCTGAGATGAGATGATTTTCCGAGCTAGAACACATCAGCTGACAGGTTTTAAGAACAAACAGATTTCAGGTAAGGTGCGGTGCCTTATGTCTATAATTCTTGCACTTTGGGAGGCCAAGGTGGGCGGATTGCCTGAGTTCAGGAGTTTGAGACCAGCCTGGACAACATGGTGAAACCCCGTCTCTACTAAAATCCAAAAAATTAGCCGGGCGTGGTGGCAGGCACCTGTAGTCCCACCTACTCGGGAGGCTGAGGCAGGAGAATTGCTTGAACCCGGGAGGCAGAGGTTGCAGTGAGCCAAGATCGTGCCATTGCACTCCAGCCTAGGTGACAGAGTGAGAGTCCATTTCCCCAAAAAAAAAATAAATAAAAAGATTTCTGTAATTACAGTAGATCACAATTTATTTTTTTCCAAAAATGTTGGTCTTCCACTCTGTTAACTGAGCCAGCCCAGCAGGAATTACCTGTGGTCCTCGACAGCCACCCTGAGATTTGATTTATCAAGATGAAGCCTATTCCCTCACCCATCTCCCAATCATCTTCTGTTAATTTTGCCCCAGGTTATACAACTTGCTTTAAACCTGGTTCTAAAGCTGAGAGGATTGAATCTGCAAAACTTTGTCTAAGAAAAGGAGCCTAGAGCCCCCACATCTGTTTAGCTTTGGAAAATCACAAACATCCCTGAATTCTAAACAGATGGAAGACTTAACCAGTGGGTGGGTTTGGGGACCAGGCACCAAGACAAGGCCACCTACTCTTGTGACTTCCGGACCTTCCCTTTAGGCTCCCGTGTATCTTTTGCCTATAAAGGAAACAAAACTCAGAAGACTAATTGGAACATTTCCAAGTTTCCTTTGCAAGATCTCCAAAACTTTCAGGCACTCCCCTCCTACATCCAAAACAGCTTGTCATCAGTGTTTCTGTTCAATCTTCCCAGATTGAACAATATCAAAACTCCATCCTCCCACGGCTCCATGTGCAGGGGAGCACAGCATGTGAGCTGAGTGTCCGGCTGGCCATGCCTACCTTCAGAGTCCTTCACTGGCTCCTCCAGATCACCTCGCCTGCATCACTTTGTTCTCAGGGAATTGCAGCACAATTTCCTGAAACAAAGGTTCAAATCAATTTGCAGAGCAGCAGTTTTAATGAGCTAAAAGTGGGATAATGCCATAGGTTTTGCAAGCTGCAGCTTCTATTCAACTTAATTACCTTCCTCTGTGGATTTCAAATCAACCAGAGCTTCAAAGGGGGAATTTCATCATATTCCCAGAGCACTGCATGGCAGGTATATGCCTACAGACCAGAATGTGCTAAAGTAGGCAGCATCCATCAACACTGACATAACCATGGTGAAGCTGTCAGGAAAAGGGTTCTAACAGTGATATCAGGCAAGACACAAAATACTCATGAATGCTAATACTTTGTCACTGCTCGGAGAACCATGTGGAATGGGCAGAGACGTCACTGGACAGGACAGCTTACTCCTCCTTCATTCCAAGCCATCACTCTCCTGCCAAGTGTTGTCATAAGGCCACACTGTGTGGGCAAACAATGTCAGGCAAAGAATGTCAACGGGGAGGGGAGAGCATCTTTAAGCTCTTCTCTCGATCAAACCCCCAGATCCAGTTCAGCAAGCGTTCATCAAAAGCCTGCCATATAACAGGCACAGAGCTGGTGCTGGTGGTTTAGAGGTCTGAGGACATGATCTCTGCTTCCCAAAAGCTCATAGACTCCCAACTATAATACAAAAATGGTGATAAGGGAGGTATAAAGCTTAATTGCAAGCACAGAGACAAAAGGGGCTAATTCCAACTGGGTAGTGTGGGAGGTGAAATTGAGTCTCAATTAATCAGTATCTCTGGGGAGTGGGAGTCTGAGAGCTGATGGGCATGTTCCAAACAAAATCGAGAGGGCGGAAGATCAAGGGTTTATTCAGGAAGTGACGGTGACTGATCTGCTATAACCTGGTATGTGCAATGCACAGGAACATGCCTTGGGTGCCTCCAAGTCCAGCTAAGGGACGTAGGATGTGATGGAGAGCCACTGAAGGCTTTTCAGCCAAAGAGTGGTACAATCTGATCTATTTCAGAAAGGGAACTGGTTGCAGTTGGTAGCATGAACTGAGGGCTCTTCAAATCTTAAGAGGATTTCCACTCATTAGGGAATTGATTTGTTAGGACAATATTATGTAACTTGAGCAGCAGAGTCAATTTCAGACTAAGTGCTCTTTGGCTGTTCAGAGCTAACCACAGGAATATCTGGATGTTCCAGTTTAAAAACGGCTCTCCATCCCAGCACTGCTTCTGCTAATCAGCTTTCACTCTTCATGCTTGACCTGCACTCCACATCTTGCAGTTTTGATGAAAGGAAGTGATTGTTTTATCAATTTTCACACACACTAACTTTCATACTAATACCATTCTCAGAAAAATGCTTCAAAGGGCATCAATATGGCATAGGGCTAACACCTGAGGCAATCACATCTGCATTTTCCCACTCACAGTGGAGCCTGGGGTTATTTCATCTAGAGCAGGGAACAGCTCAAGGAGCCCCCCCAAATCCATTTGATTTATATAGAAAGAAGTTTTTATTTCTAAAGTCCAGATTAGATTAATGTCATATCAAATCAACTCAAAGCGAGATACCTAGCTTAAAATGGATTCACCACAATGAGTACAAACGGTCCATTGTCCTTAGGAAAGGCTGACCGTCCCATCTACTTACATTTACAAACTTGAAGCACAGTATATTCCAGCTAGATTTATGGTGCCACATTAATAGGATGTTAAAAATAAAATAGCCAGGGCACACAAAGCCTTCTGTGACCTGCTAATGCTTCTCAAAATCACATCATGGCAGATGCAAAGAATTATTTCCCCAAGAAAAACAAGACGTTGACTTAGGACAATTTTCTGCACAACCAGCAATTTTTTTTGTTTGTTTTGGATTGTTGAATTAATGCTTGTCACACATCACTGTGAAGTACGTGACTATACCTACATAATATATTGCTACAAACTAGGTTTATGAGTTCTCAAATAAATTCCGGGCTGCATTAACAACTAAGTGACGTGTTAAGAGTAATTCAGGATAATTTTCTTAAATTCGTAAGATGTATGTTGAATGACTCTTTGAAAAGGGCTTATTTTCTCACTGACCACTAGAGATCTTTAAACTTTCAGGTAACACTTTTAAGTCTTAAAAGCATTACTGCTGAAGTTTGGGGATTTAAGCCAAGTCACAAATTTCTGGAAAGTAGAATTACAACTTTACAAATTCACACTGAGTTCTCAGTTACATTCGTTTTACCATTTACTATCAGGAATAAAATCAAAGGGCTGTGCTTAACTTCAGTCAGACCTTTGACCTTAAGAGCAGAAGGAAGCAGAGAATTACAGTTCACACATAATAAACACATCTCCAAATTATTAAAAAGGCATTTTATTATAAATACATTTTAGTTGTAGCAGTAAAATACATTTTGTGTTACCATGAATCTTTGAAAACAAAAGAACTTCACTGAGACAATGAGCACACTGTAGGAACTGTAGACCCCAAGTTGAAAACTTGTTCTATGGAACCAAAGTAGCTAACGTAATTCCAAAACTAAGTTAGAAAAGATAAAGACAAAGAAAGAAGAAAATAAAAACCCTAGAGAGTGGCTTTGGGGTTATTTTATGGTACAAAGTCACTTTTCCTTTTA
Organism: Macaca mulatta; assembly: GCF_049350105.2. NCBI lineage: Eukaryota > Metazoa > Chordata > Mammalia > Primates > Cercopithecidae > Macaca > Macaca mulatta. The sequence goes on from NC_133421.1 coordinate 76,825,324, forward strand.
AGGATCAACTCTTTAGGTATTAGAGCCTCTCAGATGAGGTATCATTTACTGCAAAGAAAAAACATTGTTCTAATTTTGCCACAAATTATGCTTATTTAGATGGCTGTATAACTGGTACTTTGAGGAGATGCACCTGACCACCTCAATTCTGTACCGCTTCCCCCAGGAAGACTTCCCAAAATAAGACCCAGTATGAATTTGCTAAGTAACTCATCTATGAAGTTAGCTGAACAAGTTTAGATAAGAACTATATGTATGAAGCATTAAAAAAAAAATCCTGTGTCACTAATAACAGGACCCTTTAATAAAATGCAGAACTCATTATCTTTATAATTTAGAAGAGAAGTATTTTAATCACCATATTTACCTAGGATACAACTACTACATATAGCCAGTACCTTTATGGGGTTTAAAGGATCAGGTCAGATGACTGGCACAGGAATCAGATACAGTACAATGTCATATACATGGATTTATAGGAAGCAGGCATGGTCTGGATTTATGAAAATCCAGGACCCTTCCTCTGTAAAGGGGGAGGCTGAGAGACATTCTCAGCTGCACTGACACTTTGGGACTTCAACCAGGACAAAGAGCCCTCTGACCTACTGAAAGATATAAAGAGGTCTTCGCATACAAGGTATCGTGCAAAGCGAAGTGTAAATAAACCAAAGCTCCCCCTAAGTTGGGACTGCATAAGGAACCTAGGCTGAAAATATAAACAATCCTCTCCGAAGGTTAGCGAGCCTTTTCAGCAGGAAGGACTGTGTCTTAAGAAAACTCCAAAGCTATATATTCTACGACGGTCTTCACGTGTACTTTTACACCTAAGTCATTCTGTATTCTATTACCTTAAAAATAGATTTTTTTTTGTCTTTCTAGTATCTCAGTAAATTCAAAGCCAAACTAAAAACCAGAAGCAGAGCCCAATACCCCCCAAGATGCAGTCCAGATAAAACAGCAACACACAAATTAAAAACTACCCAAAGACCTGACAGGTTTATTATATTATAGGCAGTTTCTTTCTCAAAAATAACGTGCCCATCCATGTGCATCTATGACTTATGAATAATCCATGCTGTGCAGGTGGCAGATCCCCCTAGGCTGTTTTGCAAACACACATAGATTTTTTTTAAAGGTAGCAAAGTGATCAGAGACATTTATTTTCTGCCATATATAACACTTCAGGCTCTCTCTAACACCTGCTGGCATGCCAGAGAATCTAAAATAACTTTGTTAACCTGAGAAACACATAATTTGAAAAACAAATCCTTTGCCCTCACCACCCTCCCCCCGCCAAAAAAATAATAATAACCATAAAAACTAAACATTGGCCGGGCGCGGTGGCTCATGCCTGTAATCCCAGCACTTTGGGAAGCCAAGGCAGGCAAGATCATGAGGTCAAGAGATGGAGACCATCCTGGCCAACATGGTGAAACCCCGTCTCTACTAAAAAATACAAAAATTAGCTGGGTGTGGTGGCGCACACCTGTAGTCCCAACTACTCGGGAGGCTGAGGCAGGAGAATCACTTGAACTCAGGAGGCAGAGGTTGCAGTGAGCCTAGATCACGCCACTGCACTCCAGCCTGGGTGACAGAGCAAGACTCTGTCCCAAAAAACAAAACAAAACAAAACAAAACAAAACTATTATTTAAGGATTATCTGTTGTTTTCGATGCTCCAGGCCACTGCCATCGTAGGACAGGGACTGCTGCACTCAGTGCCTCGATACATGCTAGGTGCATTCTCATGGCATTCTGATGGCTTCTTTCCAGGATTCTCACTTCCATGCATGTGGATCAAGATTGACTCTAAGCACACCAAACAAATGCACAGCTTCTAGACCAATGCCCAGGCACCAGTGTACACAAAAGCAAACTCACCCTAAAACCAAAGAGCTCCTTCACCCTACTGCGGAAGAGCAGTGCAGACCCCAGCAGGGGTGAGAGGGAGGAGGGATGGCGGTCAATCCAAGGGCCTGTCGCTCCATGGAGACCTTTCTCCACAAATGTTCCACTCATGGCACCAGATTTATAAAAATGTCTCCAGAGATCAGTTTTTTACACTGAGTAAATAAATGCATGGTTGAAAAGACATTCAGACTCTGAAGGTCTCTGAGACTTTCAAGCCGTGAGAATCAGACCAGTGATTTTCAAAAGTGTGGTTCCTGGACTGGCAGCATCAGCATCGCCTGGAAACTTGTTGGAAATGCAAATTGACAGGCTCCAGACCAAAATCAGAAATGCTGGGGGTGGATCCAGCTATCTGAATTTTAACAAGACCACAAGGCAATTCTGATACTGGCTAAAGTTTAAGAACCATTGCTCCGTCCTGTTCACAATTCTAAAATCTTAAAACAGGACAGATTTGTAAATAGGACTATATGACTTCTACTCTGTGTTGCAACCTATGTAATTTGCCACCCTTTCCCCTTTACTTCTCAAACATTAAAAAAGTATTAATGAAAACACGTCATAAAATCAAAAATTTCTTAAAAGGTAATATTGATTTCCCCTCCTCTACAGAGTTCTAAGGCAGGCAATCACATGCTAGTATGCAAAGCAAAATACAGAAGAGACCTCATATATGAGGTAGAAACAGTTAAAAAGACTCCCCACGAACATAATGAAAATTTCATAATATTGTTTAATGAACTCATAGAATTATATAAAACTTACTATGCTTTATGCTTAATATCTGTATCAAAATAAAATCTCTCTGTTGAACAAATTGCAAATAAAATCTGGTCTAATACTCTGATAACTGAAACTATATGAATGTCTCTGGGTTTTCTTAACACTCCAGTTTTAGACGCTTTAGACGACCACTGCAGAACTGGGTTTGGAATTTAAACACAGTTCACATTTCTAAGTCTAGATTCCTCTATTAGGTACCTCCCTCCCCAAAATTTTTAGAAACTCCAGTGACTGTTTACTTAAAGTTCACTCCAAAGTAGACATTTTCAATTGGTTCAAAAATTTTAAATGTTACAATTGTTTTAAAATCTCTTGAACCTCATTTTCTAGTTTAAAGTAGTAACAATGTGTTTAATAAGATTCACTCCTTGCAACAATGGTCTTGACATTACTAATTAAACAGGTATGAAAGTAGAAAGTGTGACTTTAGCAGTTTTAAAGTCTCAGCTAATAAATGTCCATCCTCAAGCAGATGGGAAATCTGAGGAGCGTATCATAACGAGCACTTTCAAGACTAACATGCCAGGTACTCTTTCAAGATGGAGATGGTGTCTTTGTAAGTGATTGGCACCACTACGGGATATTTTCAATCAGAAATCATAGTTAGAACATTAGCTATTCTTTCTAATTTCTAGACGGTTTGAATGTGGATCAGATGACAAAGAGTGGAGACAAATCAGATCCATTAAGACATTTATACCTTGAGATTCAGGAAGACATATAGCGTGACAGTAGAAATTAAGGATTTTTCGATGGTAAGCAAGAAATAATGTCTGGTAAATCATAAAAGACAAATTACTACCATTGAGGAGCTGGAGGGAAAAAAACAAAAAACGATGGCTAGCCTACATAACATCTGAAAGCACCAATTTGTATCTTTCAATACATTTAAAGTTTTAACCTTGTATTTTTATAGATTCTTTCTGGGATTCCCTTTTTAACAACAACTCCACTATAAAACAATGCTATAGAAGGTGTCTGTTTTTAAATGAGTATTTCAGCAAGTCTAATTTTCTTAATAACGATAGTTGAAATACTAAAATTTATCTTGAAATTGTTCTTCACACCCTGAACTCTTAACAGAGGTGGCTCGCTGTAGCTAAGGGGGCTAGAGAAATACCTTTTACGTCTGCAGCTTTGCTCTTGACATGAAAAATATTAAACACATAAAATCAACTACACTAGAGCAACACAATACTATATATTAATTATCCCAAAGTTGGGAAATTCAGTTAGCTTTCTCAGCAGCTCCATTGCCTCCATAAAAGAGGAGAGTATTTTCATAAATAGGTCTTAGAAATTGCTATGTTTAATTAGGTAATGCTTATTCAGTGGGAATTCTGCTTATTGTACATAGTCTGCAGTTCTCTGAACTGAAAAGACCAGTTGATGCTTACATCGAACCTAAACTTATTCTAAAATCTGATGATTAAAAAAAAAAAAACCTACACAAAGCAGTTTGTTATTTCACGTGTAAAAAATGACCTGGATAGAAAGCATATCTGTGTGAGGAAAGGAAAATTAAGGTCATGTTAGTTTAAATGGTCAATAATTAACTACTGATTAATCAAAAACAAAGTTCTGCTATAACATTTTGGCAAAGCATATGTCCAAATGACAACCAAAAGCCCCTTTAAAAACACACCAGAAAATATCCATGTTACACGGAATGAGATTCTTCCAATCGTAACAAAATACCATTTTTAGATCATGAAAAGAAATTTTTCAGCATGAAGGCTCTACTTTACAAACTCTATCATCTAAAATACGGTCTTTAAGATCTCAAGTAGCACTGAAATTAAAAAGTGAAACAAAATATCCTGGCAAGAAAAAGAAAACTTCAGAGTGACACAAAGGACAAAGACGTAAAAAGACATTATGTGAATAATTAACCTCACTTAGAAAAAAATGTGTTCTGAAGAAATGGAGGCTGGTAATACTTGGTATTATCTGAGCGCTATCATCAAGTTTTCTGGAAAAAAAAATTTATATACATATATACATATACTATACATATATATGCATATATAAGGGTTGAACCTAGTATATAAATTATGTTTCATAAATCTGATTTATGGGTACTTGCTACTACTACTCAAGTAATACCCAAAGAACATCAGCTGTACTCAGGAGACATGCCTCATTTTGATGGAAACTTGCAATGATTCTTACACAAGACTTGTTCAAAATGTTCTAAGATACTATGTATGCGTAATGAGCAGGTTCTTTAAAGCACGGTTACAAAGATGGCATTATGTAATGCTGAGGAAGAGTAAGCTTGTTATAAGTCAAAATAAGCATTTGACGCAGAATCTAAGAAGAGTATCAGATGGAAGCAACATGAGAATCCTTGACTGGCTATGGAAATGATAAGGAATGAGGAGCACTCATATACTCACAGCAGAGAGGTGGGCCAATAAGTAGCTATTATTTTTAGTTTTTAGAAATAACTGCTTAGAACAAGGATGTCATGACAACTTAACAGACTCCTTATCCAAAGCTTCCATCATCAACATATTTATATAAGGTAATGGGGGTGCATACATGACCCCATGACCCTTAACTAAATATAAATATAAATAATTTAAAAACTGATATTTTTTAAAGATTCAAGTATAGAAAACAGAAAATTAGGCAATAACCTCATGACAAGGGGTCAACTGAAAGCCTTGACTTGACAATTCTGTCTTCATATTATCAGATTGCTTTTGAACACTTTATCTAGCTTGCGTTGTAGTCCTGTGTACTGGGGTGGGGGCCGGGGGGTGGATAATCACTGATGGGAAAATGATAACATCCTCACATCGGGGAGATCTAATTTTCATTCAGACCATGTCTTGAGTTTCGTCATAGACTTAAAAGTACATAGCTACATGGCAAAACTTTTTCTTCTTTTCTTCCTACTAAAGTATGTTGAGTAAAATTTGACATTGCTAAATGTGGTGATCTGACATCATACAGAGAAAGTGTGGTGCTGGAACTTGCTGGCTCAGTTTTCCAACTGTGATTTATACTAACCATTAACACGTCTGCAGTTTACAAGTCTATGTCTGCCACCTTACACGGAGACCCACAGCCTGTAACGCGAAGCCACACACAAATGAACCGCGCTCTTAGCAGAAAGGTAGAGCTGAATAAAAGAGGCACGCGGCGCTTGTCCTGGAGCTTGCTAACCATTAACCAAAGGCACTCTTTTATCCCAAATTGTCTGAGGATTAAAAGGGGCTGTAGCTGGCCAACATAAACTAAACTCCAATCATAGAAGAAATGTCAGTAATTTTTCTTTACCTTTGCCACCTCTCAACCTGGTTTTAAAAAAATGTACTTTGATTATAGGATGGCCTATCAAAAGTGGTCTTCCAAAAACCTGTTTTTGAATGGATCATCAGGAAGATTGGGTTCACTTGAAAGGTTTCCCAGCCTCGTCTTATTATTTTTTAAAAGTTTATACTGTAGTTTCAAGATACCTCTGAAATATAAAAGTAGTATTACTAGGTCAGGAAAATAAGGACATATATTGCTTTAAATGTGTGACAAGACCAAAAGTTTCAAGAGGGTAAACATTTTCCTTTGGATTTTACCAAAATTCATTCAAAGCAATTTTTAGATGGTAGAATATTTAAGATGGCTTATTAAATTTTATATTGTGTACAAGTTCAATAGGAGAATTTTAGAAGAATTGAAAGACATGAAAAACAAGGGTAGTTTTCTGCCCCAGATTCTGATGAATTTTGATACATTTTTGACAAACATTATATTTCTTCTTTAATGGTCTTCCTCAAACAAGACAGCTAGCAAAATATTTGAATTGCCACATATAATGTCACATTTTAATGTAAACATCAAATAAGGTACCAAAATTTTTACTGGAGGGAAAAAAACCCAAACCTTAAAGCGGCACAATTCTTTATACCACTGGAGAAGAGGGAAGCCAGGTTACAAACATTTACACATGCATAGTGAGAAAAAAAGAATTGTACTAAATTCACGCATTTTTAAAATAGTTATCAAGTCTACTAAGCACCAACAATCCTAAAAATTTTTCAGCTTCTTGATTTGTTTAAAAAAAAAAAAAACACACTATCAAATTAACATTAAAAACAAGCTTGAAGTGTAGCTTGTCCAAAAAATAACTAAGTATGCCAACGTTTTTTTCACATTTCAAAAAACAGTGGCATACAAAATATGCCTGCAAAAAGAATGCCTTTAACTCTATCCTATGGTGGATGGAGATTACAACAACACATCATACATAGTCTAAAACTATAAAAGTTTTAGAACGCAGCATCGTGTCACAAAAAAAAAAAAAAAAAAAAAAGGCTGATAAAGTACTTAGAAGATGCTGCCCCTTTATTTTAAAAAAAATTTAAATGAATTTAAGCAAAAATAACATACATTTGTACATCAACTGGCCATTTCTGGTACAGAAACCCAGCATATGGTAATATATTGAATAAATGTAAATGCTACTTACAATTTTTTTTTCTTTTTAAATACATTTTAGACAAACTTTTTTTTCTTTTTTTTTTTTTTTTTAATAGTTGCACAATTAACCTCTTGGCTGCTAGCTTGATGCAAACATGTAACAATACACAAATTTAAAAATTTGTTTTTATTCTACATAAAAGCTGTCAAAGTTTTGACACATCAAAAATGCAAAATAATGGAATATACTTTAAAAAAATTAGTTGCAAGTCTAGCAGCAAAGCAATTAAGTGAGAACATATTTAATATTAAAACAAAGGGAACTGTGCATCTATAGATGAAGTCCAACTACCTTAATTCTACTGATACAAACAGAAATTAAAACATTCTCCCTTGAGGGGAAAAAAAAGTGATTATTTAAAATATGAGTAAAAGCCATTGCTGCCAGATGAGCTTCCCAGGCTCAGTTCCTGGAAGAGAGACAGAGGGTCGCTACTCTTCTTGGCCTGCTCAGGAGGGGGCCTGGGCTTTGGAGGGGCCCGCAGAGCGCTGGCATAGGACATGGCAGGCTTGCCCCCTGCAGAGCTCTGGGGGCTACTGCTATTGGCTGACTCCGCGATCTGCTTGTTGGGCATAAGGGGTGGAAACTGGCCGAGATGCTGCAGCACACTGTAGTTGAAGGAACTGGACACCTCGAGGTTCTCCGACTTCAGTTGATCCTCAGGGGGTTTGACAGTCTTGGGTGGCGCTAAAAGCAGAGAACAGTGACACTGATTTAAGGATGAGCCCAGCAATGTTCATGTGCCTCATTCACTCAGTGTGTCAGAACTGGCTCTCATCTCCAGGAACACGGGGACAGTATAGCCACAAGGACAGACACCTTCTGCCACAGAATGCTGAAATCACAACACATCCAACCAAACGTCTCTATCTTATAGACACATAAAACAGCCATGAGAAGTGGAATAGCTAACATATAAAAACTAAAGTTCAAATCTGAAGGCTTGCTGAAAAATAAAGTAGTTTGTGTAACTGTACACTTTGATATTTATTCTAGTAACTGCTCATAGTTTGTAAACAGGCACATGCTCTCTCTTAAATAAAAAGGAGCTGCATACCCAGACTCCTGGTCAAAACAGCTTTTATTACTGAGCTAAGTAACAGTGCCATGGGATTCCATTTGTTTACAATGCTACCCTTCCTTGTATTATATACTGAGTAACATGGAATAAGGTGTGTGGGGGGGGACTGTAAATGACTTCACATTTCCTATAATCTGCCTGACTTTCAAGGTTCCTTAAAATTTGACTCCATCCTTCCTAACCAATTTTATTGCTCACTAAACCCATAGCTTGCTTTCAAATAAATGCTTTTCTCTTCAATCTTTTAAAACTTTATATAACATTTTACTGGATTATAAACAATACAAATTCACTGAGGACAATTTGAAAATTTCAGAAAAGTTCAAAGAAGAAAGTAAGTCATTCATACTTCTGAATACCGAGATAGGCCTTAAGTTGTTGTTTTATTTTTCCCTAAGTACTGGATTTACAGTATTTCATAACTTACTTAGGTAATGTCTCATTTTTAGAAATTTTCATTATCGCCAATTTTTCCCTTCTCTGGACTGTGATGTTCCAGGTAAATATTTCTAAATATTCATGGCTACTTCCTCAGGATAAATGCCTAGGTGTACAATGGGATGTACGAGCTATACGAATTCATGTATTTCACAGCTGTTTCCTAGGATAAATCCCTAGGTGTCCAAAGCTTCTAACAACTGTGGCCAAACTGCTCCGCAGGAAGATGCTGCCCATGTGTACTCAGCCAGTCATGCCTGTCCACTGCCATACCCCATCACAACACTGGCATTATGACTGTTTAAAACCTTAGCCTATTTTATTAAGCAAATAATTATCTTGTTGTGGTTACAGTTTGCATTTCCTTGATAGTTGGTGTGTAGGAACAGTTTTTCCCTGTTTATTACCTATTTGCAGACTATCTTTGTCCATTATTCTATTGGACATACTATTCTATTGTTTTTTCCTATTATTTTGTAGGCACTTTTTACGTATGAAGAATACTATTCTTTTGTCACATGTTGCAAATATTTTTACCTGTTTCGTGATTTCCCTTTTAATGTTATTTATAATGCTTCCACTTTGTCAACAAAATGTTTTAGATTTTACTAAGCAAATCCATGAACTAGTGCAAAGTCAGGTAAATATTTACATCTTTTTGTGAATCTTTAAGGGTTTCCTGTTTCAAATTAAAATTTTATAATCTATCTGCAATTTATTTTGTTATGTGGCATTAGGTAAAGATATAACTGTTCATTTATTTTTCCCTTGAATAATTAATTAAATAATCATTTACTGAATAATCCATCCCTTCTATGCTGGTCATACTTCTATTATTACTAAATTCTTTTGTGCATTGAAATCTGTATCTGGGCTTTCTAGTCTTCATGTTCCACTGAACCGTGTTTCTATTCCTGTGTCAGTATTTTTTAAGTTTTTTGTGACCCTATAATAAATTACGTTCTCTGCTCTTTGAAGTCTTCCTTATTTTCCACCTCTACGTCTTTTCAAATAAATTCTGGATATTCTCACAGACCTTCCATTTAATTAAACAGTCAGGTGAGCCATGGTCAGTGTGCTTTTCCTGCTTTCTCACAGGTTGCTTCTCATATCTGGAATTTGCCCATTTACCCATCCAAAACCTTAAACTGCCATCTCAATCCAATAAATATTTATTGAGCACTTACTATGTATTCACTGCTGTGCTATACCCATAAAAGTATACAGTTGGTTAGAGCAGCCCTTCAAAAACTTATCATTTTATTGTGGAAATAAGATAGAAACCCATGGCAAGGCTAAATAACAATAGAAGTGGAACAATGAATGCTGATAGGTCCTAAGGGAGTTCTGGGAGAGCCAGGAGGGAATCTACACAGGGAAGATGAAACTGGGGATGAGTCCTGAAGGATTTAAACAGGTGGGGAAAGACTAGGAGGGCATAGGAGAGACTAGTAACAATCTCTTGGTTTCCGTGCTTTCCCTGCTTCCTTTTAGGTACAGAAACCCCACCCACTACACTAAGCTTAAACTGGACACGTGGTTGCTCATCTAGTGACTACATTTCCCAGCTTCTCTTGCAGCTGAGTATGGCCAAGTAACTAAATTTGGCTTAATTAGATATGAGCAAAAGTGTGCATGCAATTTCTGTGTCATCTCTAGCTTGAAGATAAGCCACTTGCCTTGAAACATTTTCATGGCAGAAACCTAGCTTTGACTACGCAAACAAAGACAAGCCTTTAGAGGACAGTGGGACACAGTAGAAGGATATTGGGCCCTTCAATGACTTTGTGAAGCAAAGCTACTCAGATAGTGTGAACCAGCCAATTAGGTGAAAGAAAAATAAGTTTCTATCTTATTTAAGGCACTGTACTTTGGGGTCTCTTTGGGACAACGACTTAGCCTTTACCCTAACTGATACAGGTAGGAAAGGACAAAAATGGGAAGCATTTCCTCATTAGTCTCCTCTGAACGTAGTAAAAGGTTAATATTAGACAACAGAGGGCGATAACAGAGAGGTTAGTTCCTCTTGTACAAAGTTTTCTCCCAACTACTCCACCATCTTTAAGGGTACAGTGTCTATACTGCACATTTAGCACTTAGTTTTATGCCATTTAATATTGATTGTTATTGCTTTATGTATGTTAATCTTATTTCCCAAACTAGATAGCTCCTTGAGGGAGAGGACCATGCCATCTTTTTCACTGAGCTCTGTGAGTATGGCACTCTGCTTCTTGATGGCCCTGTGGTTAGCGGGCCACAGAGACTGTCTCTTCCTTCCTTGTGTTCATGTCAGGAAGAAAGTGTCCCACTGGAACATACTTGATTCATATGGGGCTGGATTTCTTTTCCCAGAAATTTCAGTATGTGTATGTGAGGTGGGGGCGGGGGGGGGTGTGGGGGCGTGGGTGCAGACAGAGAGGTAAAGTGAGACCTTTAGCTAGATTACTTAAAACACACAGAAGAGTACAGTGATCAGAAGACCAATTCACAGAAAAGCAGGACAAAGGAACAGGTACACAGAGAAAGCCATAGGCCTGGAGGGAGATGCTGAGACCATCACATGGCGTGGCTATTTACCATGGGCCAGGCACTTTGTGCTATGCACCTTCCGTGGTTTAAACACAGTGGCCAGAAAATTATCCAGCTCCCCTCATCAACCCAGCTGGCCTCCCTGGACCTTATTTCCAGTAAAACTATTTTTACCTGAGCTACTTTGGGTTGGTTTCTGTTTCTTGCAATCAGATGTAGCTTAAGACAATCATCAAATAGAATGAACTCAGATATTTGATCTTCAAATATTTAGCGAGGTACCTCTATCCTTGAGTTCAAAATAAGTAAAAAACTGAAACCACAAGAAATCCCACTAATATTTCTTTTTAAAACTCAAACCACAATGGTTCATTTCCTCTAAAACACACTAGTGACACCTGATGGAAGCTACTTTACACTCAGTATGACAAAGTTTCAAAAGCATGTTAACATCAGCAATACAGCTGTCCAATATAACATAAAACTAGAATTCAGAGGTTAAGGTGAAAATATTTCACGTTTTAGCTTGAGTATTTTCTTTATTCAATATGTTAATTTTATAGTACTATTTTAAAATTTTAAAAATTCATAATATTGTTCAAAATGATTTTAAAGCATTTAACATCTTTCTAGTATATTTACCACTTTTCCCTCTAAATGTCACTGATTTTGTGAATTAAACAACTGCTTTCAAGAACAATTTAACAAATATTTCAATATAAAAATGTTCTTTGCTGTCTAAAATAATATATAAAATAAACATGGCTTTGGTTGTTCAAGAACTTACTATTTTTATTTACTTTATTAAGACTTATTTAACAATGTTCTCTGTTCCATAGCAATGTAATTAGTTTTAACTGTTTTTTTTTGTTTGTTTGTTTTGTCTTTTTTGAGACGGAGTCTTGCTCTGTTGCCCAGGCTGGAGGGCAGTGGTGTGATCTCGGCTCACTGCAACCACCGCCTCCCGGGTTCAAGTGATTCTCCTGCCTCAGCCCCCAAGTAGCTGGGATTACAGGCACGCATCACCACAACTGGCTAATTTTTGTATTTTTAGCAGAGATGGAGTTTCACCATGTTGGCCAAGCTGGTCTTGAACTCCTGACCTCAGGTGTTCTACTTGCCTTGGCCTCCCAAAGTGCTGGGATTACAACTGTGAGCCACCATGTCCAGCCTAGTTTTAAATTTTTTCAATTAAATAAATACTTAGAAAATAATATTTTAGAAGCAGTTTAACTTAATGCCTACATCCTTGTCTAACCATGAATACAAGATCGCTACTAATTAATCATGTATATATTCCCAATAAGAGAAAACATTCTCTGAGACTATGAATTTCACTAGTCTTACAACGAATATTTTTCAAAATACACATCTCAGCTGGGCGCGGTGGCTCACGCCTGTAATCCCAGCACTTTGGGAGGCTGAGGCGGACAGATCACGAAGTCAGCAGTTCTAGACCAGCCTGGCCAACATGGCGAAATCCAGTCTCTACTAAAAATATAAAAATTAGGCAGGCGCCTGTAATCCCAGCTACTCAGGAGGCTGAGGCAGGAGAATTGCTTGAACCCAGGAGGCAGAGGCTGCAGTCAGCCGAGATGGTGCCATTGCACTCCAGCCTGGGTGTCAAGAGCAAGACTCCATCTCAAAAACAAAACAAAACAAAACAAAAAACACATCTCTACTCTAAAATTTTCATCCCATGCATTAAAAGAAAATGTCTGCTAAAGTATGTCTTGTCACCAGGTAAGTGAACAGAAACCAAACATACCTGTGTTGGAGGAGCGACTCCCCACCCTCTGCAATGCAACTGGGTCACCCCCTTAATTGCACAGAATCTAGTTTCATTATCTCCTTTCTTCACAAGCATTTACTAAGAGCCTAAAGTGCATTCAGTGTTAAAATGGGAAATTCAAAGTTTAAAAAGGCCAAAGATGGAGTTTCTATTTTAGGCTTACAGCTTAATTGTAAACTGATATCCATATCAAACACAATGATCTTTTTAAAATTTCAAACCAATATAATATAAATGGTTTTCTTCAAGCTCAAGAAATAAATTTCTAACTTCAGTAAGAAGTCTCTCTCATGTAATTATCTTATGTCTGATACCACTACTACAATTCTCTAAAAATAAAAAATTGATAAACAAGAAGTTGTGCTTCAGGACACTCATGATTTGAATTAATTTTTTAATGCCTAACTAAGTGATACTTTCAATTTAAAAATACCACAGTACGTCTCCAAGCAATGAAGAAAATAATGACTTCATATTTGCAGAAATGATACCATAAATGACATGAGCATTTGCTCAGGAACTTTCTACCTTATCAGCTTGGGTCAGCTTTTTATTAATTTTGGCCAAAAGCTATCCTAAAACTTAGGTTAAAAAAAAAACAGAAAGAAAAAGAAGAGAAATGATGTTATCTTTAAAAAAATTATAATAACCAAAAAAGTAACAAATTATCATCACTGATTTGTAATGTAGATGTTTGCCAGGAAATTCAAATATAACATGAGTGTATTTATACCAGTGTATTTATACTATTTATGCTTTGAAAGTGACAAAGCAGGCTCACACCTGTAATCCCAGATCTTCGGGAGGCCAAGGCAGGTGGATCACTTGAGGTCAGCCTGGCCAACATGGTGAAGTCCCGCCTCTACTAAAAATACAAAAATTAGCTGGGCATGGTGGTGCGTGCCTACAATCTCAGCTACTTGGGAGGCTGAGCCAGGAGAATCACTTGAGCCCGGATGGCGGAGGTTGCAGTGAGCTGAGAATGCGCCACTGCACTCCAGCCAGGGTGACAGAGTGAGACTCTGTCTCACAAACAAACAAAAAAGTGACAAAACAACCAGGCACAGTGGCTCATGCCTGTAATCCCAGCACTTTGGGAGGCCAAGGTGGGCAGATCGCTTGAGTTCAGGAGTTTGAGACCAGCCTGGGAAACACAGCGAAACCCCATTTCTACAAAAATAAACACAAAAATTAGCCAGGCATAGTGGCACATGCCTATAGTCTCAGCTACTTGGGAGGCTGAGGCAGGAGGATCGTTTGAGCCTGGGGTGTGGAGGTTGCAGTGAGCCGAGATTGCACTACTGCAATCCACCCTGGGCGACAGAGTGAGACCCTATCTCAAAAACAACAACAACAAAAGACAAAGCAACCCGAGTCAAAATACAGCAGTTTACTCCTAACAGGTACTAACAAATGTCTAAAGATTAAAATGGGCTGGGCGCGGTGGCTCAAGCCTGTAATCCCAGCACTTTGGGAGGCCGAGACGGGCGGATCACGAGGTCAGGAGATCAAGACCATCCTGGCTAACACGGTGAAACCCCGTCTCTACTAAAAAATACAAAAAAACTAGCCGGGCGAGGTGGCAGGCGCCTGTAGTCCCAGCTACTCGGGAGGCTGAGGCAGGAGAATGGTGTAAACTCGGGAGGCGGAGCTTGCAGTGAGCTGAGATCCGGCCACTGCACTCCAGCTTGGGCGACAGAGCGAGACTCCGTCTCAAAAAAAAAAAAAAAAAAAAAAAAAAGATTAAAATGGCAATGTCTTTTGCCAGGAAATAAAAGCAAAAGCTTTAAAAAAATTTTTTTTTCTCTACCACATCTATTGTTCTAAAAATATGCTTGCATGGCACATATTCAAAAATGAGCCAGTTATGGAAACAATAGATTCACATTCTAAAGATGAACAAAATTTGTTTCAAATAAAAAATTGATGCTACTGGGCAAAAATTCACCACACAAAGATCTCACACTTGTTCACAAAGATCAACGTCTACAGCATACAAAGAGAAGGAATTAGAGAATTCAAGCAATATAATTAGTTTCTTTATATTCAATATAAAAAAGAGAACAGAGGAAAGATCAAAGTGCGTTCATCTTTAAGGCTAAAGAGGAAGACTCTAGATTTTCCATCAGACAGTACAAGTTTAGAGTGTCTTATCCATTCCAATCTCTTTCTATGCCTTTTTTGTTCTTTAGCCATGAAGTTCTACAGTTTATCAGAATAAAGGAATAAACACAGGATTCCTAAATCTCAAAATGTTAGACTTTACTGGTCTCTCTCGTGGCCAAACTCTATTATATAGCAAATTGTCAACACTTTACTGACAACAAATCCTTGAAAACATATTAATCTAACCAACTCCCACTTGCCCCCCTCAGCCCTGAAGGAAAAAAAAAACAAAAATTCCACAGATATCCGGGAGCTGAGAAGTAGAGATTAGTTTTAGCCACCAACTCTGTCTTACCTATCAACTCTCTGGGCTGAGCTGTCCTGCTGGATCCATTGCACGGAATGTTCTGATAAGGAGTAGATGAGGTGGTGTTTACCCAGGACTCCGGGGATGAAAAGTTGAAAGAAGATTGATTACTGTGGTCCTGAAGCTCTTTACACTGAGCCAGACTGTCTTGAGGAGTGCTTACTTCTTCAGAACAAGGTTGAACTGAGCTAGATGAGATTCTTCTTTGGTACAAGGGCCGACCAGGTCCTCTGGGCTCATACTACACAAAGAAAAATAACATTTCATAAATCAGTGCACCTTGTGCCATAGTCCTCTCTCTCTTCGCTCCATAGCAATCTCACTATATAAAGTAAAAATTCTCAAGAATACTCTGTGACTGTGAAACCCTCCCTCCACCCTACTTCCACCAAAAAGAAAAAGGGTCGGGGAGGGGGCAGGCTAGGCTCTGGACATGGTGTCAGAAGACCTGGGCTCAAAACTCAGTTCTGTTCCTCACTGCATAGTCCTGACAATACATGTCTGATTTCTGATTCTGTTTTCTTATCTGTAGAATATGGGAACTGAAGTAGTTATTTTCAGTTCTAAAATTCTATTGACATTTTAAATAGTAGATTAAGAAAAAGCATGAAGGCGCAAATCCGATCAAAATTAAATGGGTAAAGTATAGTCGATTGAGTCATGGCCCTCTTGAGCAGAGTCATCTATTCTAGACTTATCTCTTGGGTCCTTCCTTTATAACATCACAATTTGTTTTTCTTTAGACCTGAGGGCAAGATGTGATTCCTCCTGTCCAACATAAGTACTCTTGACTAGACTCCACTGCATTTCTTTTAGTCAAACTTCAAAGGACACAGAATACTCATTCATTTATTCAAAAAAATATTTTATATGTTTGAAACCGAATTAACTTACTCAGTATATTTTCTCCTCCCTAAACGCCCTGTATTTGCACAAGCCAAATTCCTTTAACCCTTCCAACAAGATCTATGTGGCAGCCATGTCAAAATTTTTTTATAGTTACCCAAGTGCTGTTCAATTTGTTCTTGCCAGATTCTTGTGATCAATATTCAGAGTCAATTCTAACGGCAAGGCAGTGTACAGCAGTGGTTAGGTACCCGTCTCCATCTAAAGCCAGACTGTCTGTGTTAGACTTCAGACTCCGACTTTTATTGGCAGTGTCACCTTGGGCAATTGATTTAACTTCTTTGTAACATGAATTACCCACAGTCCCCACATCTTGGGATTGTTGGGAGAATTAAATAAGGATGCATAGCATTTACAACAGTTCTTGGCACACAGGAAGGGTTCATTGCTATATAATTATTTTAAATATATAAAGATAAAATTCCATGTTCAGTCTCAAATGACAGAATGGGATTGGTGTTTTATTGCCCCTTTCTTTTTCCTCTTTTCTTTTTTGGATAGCAAATAATAAATTTGCTGTTCAGTCTGCAGTCAATTATGACTCTCAGAAACTGTACTTTCACCACTGTTGTTAGCAATAATTGAAAATCAGGAACTGGAGGTTGGATTAAAAAGAAGGCAGAGAGATGAACTGGCACAGCAATAACAGGATGGCTTCTGGAAATATAAAATAGCACAAGCAGACACTATCAAGCCAATTAAATGTGAAAATTGTGGGGGTAAGCACTGAGAGTATTAAGTCAAAGTAGATGGAACCACTAGGATACAAACTAGGGAAGAAAATGGGTCTGGACTGGCTGCCCTTGTGCAGAGAGGCAGGAAAGTGGGGAGGAGAACACTTCTCTCACTATTAAGTTTTGAGGGCCTCCATTTCCAAAGTCTTAGCTATTGAATGGAGGAAGGCAAGAGGTAGTGCTGCCATCTAATTAATTTCTTTTTTCATGAAATTTTATAGATCTGTTTCTAAGCATAGTATCTCAATTCATGTTTAATTTTACTCTGCTTTAAAGGCAATTGTTTTCAATGGTCAAATCATTATGAATTTGATTTTGTTTTCTAGAATATTAACCATCCAAATTAATTTAGTGTCGACTAGGAATGTAATCAGCACATTTGAAATTTCTTTGTCTAAGGCATTAAATTACGGTAGTGAGTGGAATAAGTAACCTTTCTAAACTGCACGGTGTGCTCTATGCCTGACAACCCTGGATCACAATGGCTGTGCAGTGCGTCTTTTTTTTTTTTTTTTTTTAATTGAGGTTTGTAATGAAGACAATTAGCTCTTAAAGTTGAAATGTAGTATTTCTTTTTATGACTATCCTCTGAGTGTTTAGTCACAATCTTCAGGGGATTACCTTCTAAAGTTTTCATATGTGAATACCAAAGTACAAAACTAACGTTGGGTATGGGCTCAGAAAGAGCAGGTTATGATAACCAAGTCTCCTGGTGACATAGAACACTCAATATACTCTCGTGAATTTCACGCGTTAACTTTATAAGCCCCTTTTCATTAAATAATGGACATACACAAACCAGCAGTATAAACAAAAACCTTTTTACAATGAATAGACATATGAACCAGAAAGCTTAAAGGAAGAAAACTAAAACTCAGAAAGAAATGGAAGGCTGATATAAGAGACAATACGCAATTAAACTTTATAGAAAATGTGTATCATTTGTATCTTCCAAACTGAAATCCAAAGTAATCACTCAGTTGACATGCACAGCAGGCTCCAGTGAAGTACTGTATAACTTATCTATAGCTATTGACAGAGATAAATGTGTAGATAAAATATGAAATTCAATTTCAAATTATGTTACGAATATGATCAATTTTTAATGTCAGAAAAGCAAAGCTGAAACTGGAAAAATTTTTAATGCTTTTCAAATTAGATATATTGGAGATTATATATATATATATATGAGAGACAGATTGATTGATTTTTGTGTGTTGACCTTGTATCTTGTGACCTTGCTAAATTCACATTAGTTACAGGAATCTCCCAAGGAATTGGGAGATTCTTCGGGCTTTTTCTATACTGACAACCATGTCATCTGTGAATGGAGACAGCTTCATTTCTTCCTTCCCAATCCCTAATGCCATTTATTTTCTTGCCTTATTGCGGGGGCTAAGACTTTCAGCACAGTGTTGAAGAGGAATGTTGAGAGCAAATGTCTTGCTTTATTCCTAATCTTAGAAGCATTAAATCTCTCACTATTAAGTATGATGGTAGCTGCAGGATTGTTATAGATGCCCTTTAACAGGGTGAAGAAGTTCCTTTCCATTTCTAGTTCACCAAGAGTTTCATCATCAGTGGACAGTGCATTCTGTCAAATGCATGTGGTTTCTCTCCTATGTCTACTGATATGATTGTGTGATTTTTCTCTTTAGATTGTTAGTATGGTGTATTACATTAATTTATTTTCAAATACCACGCCAGACTTGCATTCTAGAAATAAGCCCCCCATGGTCATAGTACATTATTCTTTTCATATATTGCTAAATTCAAATGGCTAATGTCTTGCTGAGGATGCTTACATTGATATTCATGGAAGTGGATCTGTGGTTTTCTCTTTTTGTACTGCCTTTATCTAGTTTTGGTATCAGAGTAATGCTGGCCATACACAATAAATCGAGAAGTGTTCTATTCTCTGGAAAAGATTGTGTAAGTTGGTGGTTTTCTTCTTCATATTTTTGGAGGAATTCCATGCTAAAACCATTTGGGCCTAGAGATGTCTTTTTTGGAAGGTTTTAATTACAAATTCAATTTCTTTAACAGTTACAAGACTATCCATATGCCATCCATTTCATCTTCGGGGAGGTTTTAAGGAAGTGGTTCATTTTATATACGTTGCTGAATGTATGTGCACAGAGTTGTTTGTAGTGCTCCCTTATTACCATCCTTTCAATGTCTACTGGGTCTGTAGTGACCCAGTCTCCTTCCTAATATAGGTAGTTTGCATCCTCTTTTTGTCTTCGTCAATCTTGCTAAAGGTTTATCAATTTTACTAATCTTTCTGAAAAACTAACTAGGTTTTACCGATTTTCCTTTATTGCTTTTCTGTTTTGAATTGTATTAAATTCTGTTCTCATCTTTGAAATTCCCTTCCCTCTTCTTGATTTGAATGTATTTTGCTCTTCTTTTTCTAATTTCTTGGGGTAAAAGTTTTGATTACTGATCTGAGATCTTACTTCTTTTCTAATATAAGCTTTTATTAAATTCTAATATAAGCTACAAATTTAAATTCTAATATAAGCTATAAATTTCCCTCTGACACAGCTTGAGCTGCATCACACAAATTAGGACAGGCTGTATTTCCATTTTCACTCAATGTAAAACATTTCTAATATTTCTAATAAAGAAGCTTCCTTTGGTCAAAGATAGGGGACAAGGTGTCAAAATGTATGACTACAATAAAGTAAAAACTCAAATACATAATGATATCAAATAATAATATTCAAAGTGCAAAAAGAAGGGGAAAAAAAAGCCTCAATGATCATCCTGAGGCCTAAGGCCTCAATTCATTACTCTGAAAATTGACTAATAAAGGGCAAGGATTAAACATTTATCCTGCCCTTTCTATATAGACTATATTTTAGGTAGTAATTAAATATTCAATGAGGAAAAGTTCTCCTTTATAAAAGAAAAATAAATAAAAAAGAAATTCAAGGAAGTTTTAAATAATCATTTTGCCGTATCTAATGAAGCAACAGATCTAAGCAACTACCATCAACAGCTGCTAAAATCTGAAAGGTTGCTGGGAAATTTAAAAATCAATAGATCAGAATGACATCATCTGATCACTGAAACACAGTGATCAACTTAACATAGCTAAAGTGGGAAAACTGGATATTAGCTACATCTTTAAACATATAATTTAAAATGAGACATTACATAATGCCTGGTAATTTTTCATTGAAATATCATTGATATCTTTCCATGTCATTAACACTCTTATGAGATTTAATAAGCTGCATTTTTTTCTTCATTTACTTAAAACTAATCTATTTAATTTCCCCAAGATTTGAGGAAGAAATCCTTGATTATAGAACACTTAGGGTCTACTAACTTATTTCAATTTAGCTCCCCCTCAAATTATCTTCTGCTTAAAGCAATATGCTACAGTTTGCTAGATACGTACAGTTCCCTAGAGAGAAAAAACTAGGATGGTGCAAGGAGAGGACTATCACTATAAGATTAAAAATAATCCATTTATTAACAAGCCAGATAACGTGTGATGAATAAACTGTAGTTTACAACAGTAATATCTGTGGGTTCATATCTATGGGTTCATGTGATGTAATCTATTGAAAAGCACTTGATAAACTATAAAATCATTTTTTAAAAGCATGATTCTCAGTTAATGGTGGCTACTGGCCCAAGACTCCACTAAAATAATAATAAATGAATATAAAAGATATACAACAATCAAGACCATGAGACTGGTCATCAATAGAGGACACATTTCCAGAATACATGGAGACTGGATGGAGGAATGGTGTCTGTGGAAGAAGAATGAAATTACAGCTACCACCCAAGAAGGGAAACAATTCACCTAGCAGAATTCCACGGAGGCTTGCGCCTAAGAAATGCCAACTAATACAAAATGAAAGGAAGATGAAGGGATAAAATTGGGGGGTAAGTGAAAGACTATACAGGAAACAGCCGGACTCATATTATACTCCTCCCTACAACTAGTCGGACACAGCCAGCCAGGTACCTACAATACAGACAAAAAGATAAGGAGACAGACAAGCAAAAATCCAGGAAAAACGAAGTCCTCCACATGGATTCAAGCACTAAAACGTCCCCAGCAAAAGGCCTGCCAGGCAATACATCCTGTGATATACACAAAACTCCCAAGTTGCTTTTTAGTGAAAGATAATCAAGCGGCCCGGCGCGGTGGCTCATGCCTGTAATCCCAGCACTTTAGGAGGCCGAGGTGGGCGGATCAACTGAGGTCAGGAGTTTGAGACCAGCCTGGTCAACATGGTGAAACCCGATCTCTACTAAAAATACAAGAATTAGCCGGGAGTGGTGGCAGGTGACTGTAATCCCAGCTACTTAGGAGGTTGAGGCAAGAGAATTGCTTGAACCCAGGGAGCAGAGATTGCAGTGAGCCAAGATTGTGCCACTGTACTCTCGCCTGGGCAACAGAGCAAAACTCTGTCTCATAAAAAAAAAGATAATCAAGGATTACCAGACTTTTAGGGAAGCTCTCCAGCATAAAAGATGGTCCCAGATAAATAAGTTGAAAAAAGGGAGGCCCAGAAAGAAACAATAGTGATATTTTAAAAATATTTTAGAACATTGTTTTAGTTCTTATTAAAAATTGAAAACAAAACAACAAACCCTCTAATTGGTGTTCTCAGAAAAGGCACAGCACTTGGAAAACAAGATGTCACGAAAAAGGAAAAAGCTCAGAATAAAGAACTCTTGTGAGTTTAAAACCTGAGGGCTCAAATATTAAATGCAACAGAAGTGCTTGTAGATAAAATCAAGGAAATCTTCCTGAAAGTAAGAAAAAGTACAAAGGTAACAAAGTATGACAGGAAATAAAGATTTGGAGAATCCAGGAGGCCCAACATCTTATCAAAAGAAGTTTCAGAAAGTGAGACATGGAGAAAAATAATGCTAGAAAATTATCCAAAAAAGATGAATAATAACAGACAATTTCACAGTTGAAGGATATGAGTCCTTCTCTAAAGCAATGCTGTCCAAAAACAATTTCCTGTGGCGATGGGAATGTTCTGTGTCTGTACTGTTCAGTAAGGCAGCGCCTTGCCACAGGAGCTCCTGGTCAGTCAAAATGAGCCTACCAGGGCTGAAGAATTCAATTTTAAATCTTATTTCATTTCTAATCATAACCTCTCCATCAAGAATTCCTCTAGGTTCTACCTGCAAAGTAGATTCTGAATTTATTTCTTACCATTTCCACTGACACCACAAGCCACAACCACCTCTTGCCTAGGTAACTATGACGTCCTTCACTATTTATTTTATATTATTTTAAAAACTTTAAAAAAATAAATTGCATTATTTTCATATAAATTTTAAAGTAATTTTAACGTCACTTTAGCCTTATAAAATTCAATCATAATGACAGAAGCAAAAACGTATCTTAGTTTCCAAAACTCTAGTAGATTTCTAGGTTTTATTGTTTTCCTTAAAAGAAAGATACAGACCAAACTCCCGCAACATGCAATTTATCCATATAACAAACCTGTGTGCGTACTCCACTGAACCTAAGATAAAAGCTGGAAACAGCCTGCAGTTCCAGCACTTTTGGAGGCCAAGGTGGGCAGACTGCTTAAGTTCAAGAGCTCGAGACCAGCTGGGTGACATAGGGAAACCCTGTCTCCACCAAAAAATACAAAAATTAGCTGGGTGTGGTGGCATGCACCTGTAGTCCCAGCTACTTGGCAGGCTGAGGTGGGAGGATCACTTGAGCCTGGAAGGCGGAGGTTGCAGTGAGCTGAGATCATACACTGCAATGCCAGCCTGGGTGACAGAGGGAGACCCTGTCTTTAAAAAAAAAAAGAGAGAGAGAGAGAGAGAGAGAGATACAGGCATACCTTAGAAATAATGAAGGTTTGGTTCCAAACTACTGCAATAAAGCTAATACTGCAATAATGTAAGTCACGTGAATTTTCCGGTTTTCCAGTGCATGTAAAAATTATATTTATACTATACTATAATCTATTAAGTGTGCAATAGCATTGTATGTTTTAAAAAACACAACATATAAAGGCGGGCATGGTGGCACATGCCTGTAGGCCCAGTTAGTTGGGAGGCTGAAGAGGGAGGATCACTTGAGGCTTAAATGAGCTATGATCGCACCCATGAATAGCCACTGCACTCCAGCCTGTGCAACATAGTGAGACACTGTTTCTTTAGACTTTTTTTTTTAATGTATATGCCTGAATCTTAAAATAATGTATTGCTTGTGATTCTCTGGCTAAAACATTTAAGAACAAAAAATATATACTGTATTGCTAAAAAATGCTAACACTTATATGAACCTTCAGCAAGTTGTAATCTTTTTGCTGGTAGAAGGTCTTGCCTTGATGTTGACGCTGCTGACTGACCAGGGTGGTGGTTGCTGAAGGCTGGGGTGGCTGTGGCAATTTCTTAAAATAAGACAATAATAAAGTTTGCTGCATAAGTTGACTTTTCTTTTCACAAAAGATTTCCTTATAGCACACAAAGTTGTTTGATGGTATTTTACTCACAGAACTTCTTTCAAAATGGGAGTAAATCCTCTTAAATCCTGCCAGTATTTTATCAACTAAGCTTATGGAATATTCTAAATCCTTTGAAATCCTTTGTTGTCATTTCAGCAATGTTCACAGCATCTTCCCAGGAGTGGATTCCATCTCAAAAAACCATTCTTTGCTTATCCATAACAAGAAAGTCCTCACTGGGCTCAGTGGTTCACGCCTGTAATCCCAAAACTTTGGGAGGCCAAGGCGGGAGGATCACTTGAGGCCAGGAGTTCAAGTCCAGCCTGGGTAACATAGTGAGACACAAACAAACACACACCAAAAACAAAACAAAACAAACAAACAAAAAAACAAAAACAGAAAAACAAAAAAATTAGCCAGGCATGGTGGTATGTGCCTGTAGCCCCAGATACTCAGGAGGTTGAGGTAGGAGGACTACCGGGGTCCAGGAGCTCAAGGCTGCAGTGAGTCATGATTACACCACTGCACTCCAGTCTAGGTGATAAAGCAAGACCCTTCTCTTCAAAAAGAAGGGAAGAAATTCCTCATCTATCCAAGCTCGATCATAAGATTACAGCAAGTTAGTCATATCTTCAGGCTCCACTTCTAATTCTAGTTCTCATGCTATTTCCACCACATCTACAAGTTACTTCCTCCACTGACGTCTTGAACCCCTCAAAGTCATTCATGGTGATGGAATCAACTTCTTCCAAACTCCCATACATATTGATATTTTGATCTCTTCCCAAGAATCGCAACAAGAAAGCATTTTTTAGCAATACAGTATATATTTTTTGTTCTTAAATTTTTTAGCCAGAGAATCATTAATGGCATCTAGAATGGTGAATCCTTTCCAGAAGGTTTTTAATTGACTTTGCCCAGATCCATCAGAGGAATCACTATCTGTAGCAGCTATAGCCTTACAAAATGTATTTCTTAAAATAATAAGACATGAAAGTCAAAATTACTAATTGATCCATGGGCTGCAGAATAGATGTGTTAGCAGGCATGAAAAGAACATTCATGTCCTTGTACAGCTCCATCAGAGTTCTTGGGTGGTCAAATGCATTGTCAATGAGCAGTAACATTTTGAAAGGAATCTTTAAAATAAAAAAAAAAAATCCCCCCCCTCCCACGAGCAAAGCAGTAGGTCTCAACAGTGGGATTAAAACATTGGTAAGCCATGCTGTAAAATGGATATGCTGTCATCCAGGCTTTATTGTTCCATTTATAGAGCACAGGCAGCGTAGATTCAGCATCATTCTTCAAAGCCTTAGGATTTTTAGAATGGTAAACTGGTACTGGTTTCAACTTAAAGTCACCAGCTGCATTAGTTCCTAACAAGAGAGTCAGCCTGTTCCTTGAAGCTTTGAAGCCAGGTATTGACTTCTTCCTCTTTCCCTAAGAAAGTCCTAGATGGCATCTTCTTCCAATAAAAGGCTGTTTTGTCTACACAGAAAATCTGTTGTTTGGTATAGCCATCTTCATCAATGATCTTAGCTAGATCTTCTGGGTAACTTGCTGCAACTTCTATATTAGCACTTGCTGTTTCATCTTGCACTTTTATGTTATGGGGATGGCTTCTTTCCTTAAACTTCATGAACCAACCTCTGCTAGCTTCCAACTTGTCTTCTCCAGCTTCTTCATTTATCTCGGCCTTCACAGAATTGAAGAGTGAGGAGGGCCTTGCTCTGGATTAGGCTTTGCTTAAGGGAATGTTCTGGCTGGTTTGATCTTCTAACCAGACCACTCAAACTTTCTCCACATCAGCCATAAGGCTATTTCATTACATTCTTATCATCCATATATTCACTAAAGTAGCACTTTTAATTTCCTTCAAGAACTTTTCCTTTGCATTCCCACCTTGGCTAACTGTGATAAGAGGCCTAGCTTTTGGTCAATCTTAGATTTTGACATGCCATTCTCACTAAGCTTAACAATTTCTAGTTTTTGATTTCAAGTGAGAGACACGCAACTTGTCCTTTTACTTAAATAGAGGTCGTGGTAGGGTTGTTAACTGGCCTGATTTCTATACTGTTGTGTCTCAGGGAATAGGGAGGCCCAAGAAGACTGAGTGATGGGGAACAGCAAGTCGATGGAGCAGTCAGAATACACATAACACTGATTGCCCAAAAACAATTACAATAGTAACATCAAAGATCACTGATCACAACAGAAAAAGAAATAATGAAAAAGTTTAAAATACTGTGAGAATTGTCAAAATGTGATACAGAGGCACAAAGTGAGCACATGCTGTCGGGAAAATGGCGCTTCTAGACTCGCTCAACATGGGGTTACCATCAACCTTCAGTTTATAAAAAATATAGTACCTGTGAAATGCAATAAAGCAAAGTACAATAAAACAAGGTATGCCCATATACTGAAATAAATGTGACTTTGCAACACAGTGCACCAAAATCAATTTGGGTCTAAAAGAAAAAAAAAGCCATTTGAAGCATCTCAGAGGCAAGGGCACTTAGAATTTACAAATAGTATTTTCCTACTAAGCAATACTATTTTCCTATACATCCATACACAAGGTCATAGAAGGGATACTAGAATGAATACAATATTACATCTCAGAGAAAAATGTCAGATTCACTGCTGTGACGTTTGGAGCTACCTTGAATCTATCTGACTCTTGTTTACTCTTCTTGAATATGAAACAGTGAAGTTAACAATTAGAGAGCACAACAGCTCTTACAATGAGCAAATGTCGGGGTGGATAGGAAATAAAATAGTTTGCAGTAAAAGTTTACTCTTTGACCCATAACTATTTGCATTTTCTCTGAAGATTCGTAATTACTACAACTAAATAAATTTTACACCTTTTGGAAAAAATGTAATGCTGGAAAGTGTGTTTATTCTTACAGAATGTGGAGAAATTAAGTACATTTCTGATATTTGAAATCTCTAAATTAATCATTTGAGCAGTCAAACATTTAGCAGCTACAACTGGATAGATTTCAAGAAATCAAGAATTCTAAAATGAACTAGCTCCCTTTCTCCCCACCACCCAGAAAAAAGAAAAGGCAAATTTTACACAACTGAAGATTGAATTCTTCACAAGAACATAATCTTGCTTTTCCCCACATCTAGTTCTGTGTGATTGCAATCATTTCTCATTTTCTAAGAATAAACCTTACTCATGGAACAGAGCTCTGAAGAGCAGTGTGATGCTTCAGAAACTGCATGGGACTGTCAGGAGTCTCCACTCCCTTGGGTTAATAACTGCTTAAGTTACAAGTCCTATAATATCTTTGTGCCTCAGTTTCCTTTTAAAAGGGGGGAGTTAAATGATCTTTAAGGCCTGACTAGTTCCAAAGTTACAAGATTTGAAGTCTTTGATAAATCAAAGTCTTTTTCAATGAGAATATATTTTAACTTTTAATTTAAAATGTCCAAACAAAGCCAGGCGCGGTGGCTCATACCTGTAATCCCAGTCCTTTGGGAGGCCAAGGTGGGCAGATCACCTCAGGTCAGGAGTTCGAGACCAGCCTGGCCAACGTGGTGAAATCCCATCTCTACTAAAAAAAAATAGAAAAATTACCTGGGCGTGGTGGTGGGTGCCTGTAATCCCAGCTACTTGGGAGGCTGACACAGGAGAATTGCTTGAACCTGGGAGACAGAGGTTGCTGTGAGCTGAGACTACACCACTGCACTCTAGCCTGGGTGACAGAGTGAGACTCCATCTCAAAAAATAAAAATAAAAATGTACAAATATCTATCATCTTTAACAACCATCAACAATTTGATAGACTCACTAAAATATTCCAAGTGTGATGACAAATCCAAGCCTATTTATGTGATTTAAATTCAGAAAACTACAGGACATGCTAACTGACTGCAATGAAACGCATTCTGGGCAACAAGTTAAAAATGTCCTCTTTTTTCCTCTGCCAGAGGGTACTTCCTATACAGTAAGTTGAAAGACAAAGGCCCCCACACCAAAATTTTAGAAAAACATCTGTAGCCTGCAAAAGAAAAATATTTCTGACAGAGAAATCCCTTTACATCTCCATCAACACTGTAGTTTTGTGGGCCCTTAGGCTGTTTAAACATACTTTCCTTCCTTTCTTTTCTCATTTCTTATTCATTCTTATTTCTATTCTTATCTCCTATTTTCTTTCCTTTTTTCTTGACTTTGTTTCCTATTGCTTTCACCCAGTTCTGTTTCAGGAGGTGAGTATTCCTTCTACGTACATCTCCAGCCAATCAGATTGTTCCTTTATTTTCAGACGGCAACCCTACCAATGACTGATGCTCAGGTTTAATTTTAGAGTCCTCAGGTCTTAAATAATTTCATTAATATTGTTTAAAGGCCCATTTACCCTGCCAGAGAGATTCTTAAAGAGATTCTGGGTTCAGTATCAACTCCATATATGATTGTGTGTTTATAAATATGCTTCATGTTTTACTGTGAAATCGTTATGGTACTACACATATAATAACAATTTTCAAATTCTGCTAATATTTCTTTCCAAATATTAAAATGTAATGCTAACATTTCAAAAGCCATTTAATACATGAAATCTAAGAAAGAAGGAAAAAACTAAACTACAAAACTCATGTATAAATTTTTACTGTTAAAGATAGTTTTAGTTTAAGTAAAAACTCCTAATTTGCTTACCATTGTCTTATAAGACACACCTCTAATATATGACGTTACCAAGCCATTTCACCTGTGTGTATATAAATAGATAACTGGGGAAAGGTCAGCAACTTAATTAATAAGGGCTCTATTTATAATTATGCTATCAAAGCTAATCACCAAGTAAGAGCTAAATACACTAGTGGAAATTCTAAGTCTCATTAACGACGGTGCCAGAAATTTTAATTAAAATAGAACATCTCATTTAAATGATTAGCTTTGATAATTTAAGCATGAATAGAGGCCTAATTTATTAATTTGCTGATCACTGTTAGATGGTTTATTAGATATCATACATTAATGATCTCTCTGAGAAGCTAGGTCAGAGAAGACAGCAATATTTCTACCTGGTTATACAACACAAGTCATAAGTTATCACCATCTATTTCTAAGGTGACAATACGCAATAATCAACCAAGATTATAATCTTCAAGATACATCTGAACAATACCTTCCTCTATAAAAGAGAACTTGGGGGAGTCACGATGATTAGACAACAGTATATTGAAACTAAAATTATCAACTAACTTCAAATCTAGAGTTGTTTGAAAGAAAAAATGAAAATGGCTCAAAGCGTCTTTGCTGAAAAACCAACACACAGAACAAGAAATAGTTCAAAGCAGACACATCATCGAAACATGTCATCTCTAAGATGATGTAAGTAAATGTCAATTTACTGAAAGCTGATCAAAATAAGTGACCTACTAGCATTCCATTTTTATCAGAAAGCCATTACAATATCACCACCACAACACAAAAATGAGCTATTTCACAAGCCAACTCTGAGACTTTTACAAAGACACTTTCAAAAAGGATTTTCTATTTATTCCTTATGAGCACTTTTAATCAAACTACTCCATAGTGAAGCATATCTTAAATGGCAAAAGCTTTCCTTTGCACCAGTATCAGCACTGCTACATAATCGTTTTGAGAATTTGTCCCTGAAGATAAAATGACTGAAAAGTATAATGGAAAAAAAAGGTCCCATTAATAACAAAAACAAAACAAAACAAACCATTCTAAGATTATTGGAAATACTCAAGATTTAAATGAAGATCCTACAGATTTTGAAGAGGAACATTCAAAAAATAAGAAAGAGAGAGAAAGAAGAGAGAGGCCAGGCGCGGTGGCTCACACCTGTAATCCCAACACTCTGGGAGGCCGAGGCAGGCAGATCATGAGGTCAGGAGATCGAGACCATCCTGGTTAACATGGCGAAACCCCGTCTCTACTAAAAATACAAAAAAATTAGCCAGGCGTGGTGGTGGGCGCCTGTAGTCCCAGATACTCGGGAGGCTGAGGCAGGAGAATGGTGTGAACCCAGGAGGCGGAGCTTGCAGTGAGCCCAGATAGCAGCACCACTACACTGCAGTCTGGGTGACAGAGCGAGACTGTCTCCAAAAACAACAACAACAACAAAAAGAAGACAGATAAAGGGAGGGAGGAAAGAAGGAAATAAATTAAATGAGAAGTTTAAAGTATTTGTAAAGATAAAATTTCCCTCAATTTAAGCTACAGGTTTAATGTCATTCAAATAAAAAGCCAAGAAAGGTGTGTAGAGGTGGGACAGAGGAGGAAGAAAGAGTTCATGAAGTTATTCTTAATTTTTTTTAGTAGAAAAACCACAGAATGACCCTCCTCCCCCATCCACCCCATGCCCCACATATAGCAACTGGAAGAGAAAAAGTAATAAGAGAAACTTTACACTACTGGGTTAGAACACCACAAAATCTCAAAAATTAAAACAGTAAAATTCTAGTACAGAAACTTATAGATGAAGAAATACACAAAGTCCAGAAATAGATCACAATATGTAATGAAGAAATGCATCTTACTCAGAGGTTAGATTATTAAATTATCATGCAAAGTGAAAAATCCCACACAGATAAAAATTACCTTTGAAAAACCCTTAATCATGCCAAAATTACTAAAAACTGAACTACTGGAAGCTCAGAGGTCAAGAATTAACTTCTGTTGTTTCTCTCTGCATTTCATTTTTCACTACCCCCACCCCTTGGAGCAAGTATGATACAGTGCTATTGCAAAGAATTTGGAAAGCGACATCTATTTAGTGAGAATGTAATAATTTCAAAAAGACAGGAAGACAACTGGCTAAACGTCTGGAGAAAATGTAAACCCTAATTCCAAGCTTACACTGGCATTTAAGATCAAATTGGAGCAATTTATTAATCTACTGGCAATCAGGGATGGTCTACTGCCTGGCTCAGGAGGAGATGGCATTTTGCCCTTTGTTGTCCTCCTCATCCCATCATATCTGTAAGGACCGGAAGTGGGAAAGGATGCAGGCAGTACTGCCAGACCACAGTGTCCAGCCTTAGCCAAGTAGCCAAGGACTATGGCTTTTGCTGCATTTGAGGTGGGGAAAGAAAACCCATGGAGTTAAGCCTTAATTATCTACACGAGAATAGTCTAAAAATTGAAAGTAGCAAAAAATGTTACAGAATGGGACCAAGATCCCAATCAGTGATGATATAGGTGGGCACAGCAATTGCAGGAACGGCAGAGATAAATTGTTTCAAGTTTCCCCAACAAATAATCTCCCTCCATTACTGGATCATACATTCACATCTATAAATGCTAGGAAAGGCTAAACGTTATAGTAGGTATCTTTGTATAGTGAAATTATAAATAATTTCTCTAACTTCTACATTTTCTGTGCTGGCCATGTATTTCATTTGTCACAAGAAAATCAAAATTACTATAAAGAGAAAAAACAAGTGAAACATAATGTAACCAACCATCTCCATTTAAGTGAACTGTTAACTAACATCCAGATATCATCCCACAAGATTAATCTACTAAGTTTTCTGGGAATAAAAGAATCCATAGTGGGAGGGAAAAGACTTTTTTCTCTGTTGTTAACGTTAAAGAAATTATTTTAAAAGGTTGGAAATAAACAGCAAGCACATCAATCATTCACTTTGTGAGATGATTCATGCAAAAGCATTTTGAACAAACCAAAGTTACCCTAATACACCGAAAATGTGAAAATCTGCAATGTGCTAAAAACAATTATCTTTGTCAAATAAATTTTTCAGTGTTGTAAGTGAATCACTCATTTGTGAATCTCATGCATCAAAATAAAACTAACCAAATATTTTTGCAAAAGTAAATTTCACTCTAAGAACCCACTGACAAGGAAAGGTGCTTATTCACACACACACACAGAGACAACAGAAATATCAAACATTAAGCGCACCAAGGTACAAAAAACTTAAATTCCAAAATTAAGGCCCATTTAAAAAGATCAATGACTAAAGTAGATTATTCAATATGAAGTATTATTTAGTAAAGTACAAAACTTCATAAAACCTATAAAAACTTTGGCGCACAGTTCCCCCTCATATTATGAACTCGTTTGGCAGGTTAAATAAAAACATCATAAGTGATATCAGCGAGAACAGCAGAGTGAGGAACTCCAAAGTCCAGTCCTCCATAAAAACAGAAAAAAATTGGCAAAAGCTGTAATAATCCATTTTTTAGGTACCTAGAAACCTAAGTAGAAGCTTGCAGCAACCAGAAAAACAATCAAGAATTAAGCAAGAAGAAGAAATAAAAGGCATCCAGATTGGAAAGGAAGAATGAAACTATTTTTACTTGTAGATGACATTATCTTCCATATTAAAAAAACCTAAGATATCTACAAAAAAATCTATTACTTAATAGAGTTCAGCAAGATTGCAGACACACTATCAATATACCATCGTGTTTTTAAACACTAATAATGAACAATCCAAAAATGAAATTAAGAAAACAATTCCACTTATGATAGCATGAAAAAGAATAAAATGCTTAGGAATAAATTTAACAAAGGAAGTGCAAGACTTATACTTGGAAAATTATAAAATACTGTCAAAAGAAATTTTAAGAGACCTGAACAAACAGAAAGATGTCCCATGTTCAGGTACTCGAAGACTTAATATTGTTAAGGTGGCAATACTCCCCAAATTAATCTACAGATTTAAAGCAATTCTTTCTTTAAATGTCAGCTGGCTTTTTTTCTGCAGAAATTGGCAAGCTGATCCTAAACTTCCCATGAAAAAATTCAAGGAACCCAGAATAAACAAAACAATCTTCCAAAAGAACAAAATATAAGGACTCATACTTCCAATTCCAAAACTTACTACAATACTACAGTGTACAATACAGTGTGGTACTGGCAGAAAGACACACAGATAAATGGAATACAATGGAGAATCCAGAAATAAACCCGGCATCTACAGTCAACTGATTTTTGACAATGTTGCCAAGACTATTCAATGCGGGAAAGAAGAGTCTTTTCAAAAACAATGCTGAGAAAACTGGCCACATGCAAAAGACTGAATTTGATACCCACCTCACACAATATACAAAAATTAACTCAAAATGGACCAAAGAACTAAGAACCAAGTGTAAGAGGTAAAACTATAAAACTATAAAAAGGAAATGTAAAAGTTAATCTTTGCGATCTTGGATTAGGCCAGGGTTTCTTGGATATGACACCAAAAGCATAAGCAGCCAAAGAAAAAACTGATAAATTGTAGTTTAGCATCAAAGGACACTATCAAGAAAGTGAAAAGACAACCCACAGAGTGAGAGAAATAATTGCAAATCATATATCAGATTAAGAGTCTGTACCAGAATATATATTTTAAAAACTCTTATATGAATAGACATTTCTCCCCCAAAAAGATACAAATGACCAAGAAGCACATGCAAAGATATCAACATCATCAGTAATTACGGAAATGCAAATCAAAACTACAACGAGGGCTGGGTGCGGTGGCTCATGCCTGCAATCCCAGCACTTTGGGAGGCTGAGGATGGATCACCCGAGGTCAGGAGTTTGAGACCAGCCTGGCCAATATCGTGAAACTCCGTCTCTACTAAAAATTTAAAAAAAATAAAATTAAAAAAAATTAGCTGGGTGTGGTGGTGGGCGCCAGTAGTCCCAGCTACTCAGGAGGCTGAAGCAAGAGAATTGCTTGAACCTAGAAGGCGGAGGTTGCAGTGAGCCAAGATCGTGCCACTGCGTTCAGTCTGGGTGAAAGAGTAAGACTCCGTGTCAAAAAACAAACAAACAAACAAAAACACTACAATGAGATCCTACTACACACCCATTAGGATGGTTATAATTTTTTTACAAAGCGAGTATATAAATTGGAATCCTCATACATAGCTGTGGGAATATAAATGTACAGAGAACACAGTTTGCAGTTCCTCAAAAGGTTAAACATAGACTTACTACATCACCCAAGAACTCCACTCCTAGGTTACAGTGTGGATGCACTTCAAAAGCCAGATATAAAAGGCCACATAATGTATGATTCAATTTTTATGAAATGTCTCCATAGACACAGAAAGTAGACTGGGGATTACTAGACACTGAGAGTGGGGAAATCGGGGTGTAACTGCTTAACAGTTATGGGGTTTCTTTTATGGGTGATGAAATGTCCTAGAATTAGACAGTAGTGATGACTGTATAACATTGTGAATATACTAAAATCCACCAATTGTACAATCTAAAATGGCAAAAATGGTGTATTTCATGTGAATTTTATTATAAATAGCTAAAACACCACTTAACTGAAAATTACATTACTGCTCAGTTGTAAAACTACTGTTCATTATAATCTGAAAGACTGTCAGATGTGTACCAAATTTTTGTAAAGTATGGTTCCAAAATTCTAGATCCTGACAATACATATATGTAGATAGATACCAATTCATCTTTATTATGCTTCTAATTTACTTTAAGAGCCTAAAATCGCAGTAAGTTGTTTTAATGACAGCTATGCAGAATGAACCAATCAATGAATACTGGGACAATTTGAAGAGACTGCCTCTAAATCCCTACAAATAAGACATACAGTTTTCCCTATGAATCTTGACTTTTAATTAGCATCTATAGCAGACAACTTGTAAAATGTGAATCGATTATTTTTAATGGCCTTTAGATATCATTCTGAAACTGCCAAAATGAAGCTAATATCAAAAAAGTATTTTTCATATATAAAAATTAGAAATGTTTATCCCGATTTATGTCTCTGTCTGATATGACTACAACCAGCTTTACACATTCTTATCTTTAATCACGGCAAATTTAATGGGATCAGCTAGACATTTTTATAGCCTACACCACACGGTACTGCTTTGGAAGTTTTATAACCTGGAATTACTACGTTTTTCATAGCAATAAAAGTCCATGAAGATGCTCTTTAGAAATATCTAACTATTTTATTTTATTTTATTTTATTTTGAGACAGAGTCTCGTTCTGTCGCCCAGGCTGGCGTGCAGTGGCACATCTTGGCTCACTGCAAGCTCCGCCTCCCAGGTTCACGCCATTCTCCTGCCTCAGCCTCCCGAGTAGCTGGGACTACAGGCGCCTGCCACCTCGCCCGGCTAATTTTTCCTATTTTTAGTAGAGACGGGGTTTCACTGTGTTAGCCAGGATGGTCTCGATCTCCTGACCTCGTGATCCACCCACCCCGGCCTCCCAAAGTGCTGGGATTACAGGCCTGAGCCACTGTGCCCAGCAGAAATATCTAAGTATTTTAAGATAAAATTCAGTTTACCTTAAAATGCTTAGTTTAGCAGAGTCAATTTTATGTTAAAAATCCGCAAATTCTGATATTTGGGAATCAGAGTACCTCAGTCTAACAAAGCACCAGGCTGAGTGGCAGGAGAAGGAGCACAGAACTTGGAGCTGGCACTGGCTGAAAAGCCAGCATCTTTGGAAAGCTCTCGTTAACAAATGTATAATTAACACATGTAACTTAAAGCAAAAAGATGAATCACTAAAAGCCATTTCCTCAGATTAAAAAAAGACAAAGCTCCTTGAATAGAGTCCTCAGATATTCAGTATTTTCTGTAAACAGTAATAAAAGACTTTTAAGGGGCTTCATGTTTCAACAGTAGTGTCCATTTTACAAAATCTGAAATACAATAGGATTAAAATAATTCCCAAGAAAGGATTATCTTTAATACACTATTACATTCAATAAGATCTGTGCCTTCCTATCATCAATCAATAAATACTGATATTTTTCACACACAATCAACTAATAACAAAAGGAAAATAAGAAGACATTTACCTCTTCTAAGCTAGGGAGCGAAGAAGAAGATACTGTTCGAGATGACAATGGGTGAAATGGCTCTTGACCAATAGCATGTTGATGATTCTGTATTTGTACAAAAGGGTTCTGCGGTGGCCTGTGAGGCAATGGAGGTAGGCCATAGGGAAAACCTGGCCCCATTAGGTGATTCTGTTGCAAGTTAGCAAAAGTCCATGCTCCATCAGGTGCCAGGTATTTCAAGGGAGGAGGGGCAAGGTGTTCAGATGGCAATGAGAAAGGTGAGCTGAATATCTGGGGTGGGAGGCGCTGCGGAAATGCTGGGTTGCTGGCTACTTCAATGTCTCTGCTGTTATCATTAAAGTTAGAAAAGTGGCTACTGTGGTCTGTACTGGATGGGGGAGATGGGACTGCTGGTGGGCTTCTAGTCTGTACTTGTCTATATTGCAAAAGTCTTGATTGAGGTGGTGGCATTTCAGCTAGTTCCCGTGTTTCACTTTGATCACGATGAGACAGTTCTCTGATTAAGTCTTGAAACCTACAAGAAAACAATAAAATATGAGGAGAAAACAAAAGGCTCCATCACATTAAGGAAAGCTTAGTCAACTATACATGTATTTTCAACGAACAAAATCATAGTACTAATAACTAGAACTGGCATTAATTCATCTCAGATATAAGCATTAGCACTCAATAGATGCTGAGATGAAGACATTAAATATGCTCAATTACCTGATTTCTTTCTGTTCCCACTGTATTAAAAACATATCCTTGTCTCTATATGTCTTTGACAACTGGAAGTTATAAAAGGTCACCATGATGGTGGACCTTGTTCAGAAGGGATTAGGAAACACGTCAGAGCATTCATGTGACACTGGCCATAAAAACAACCTTACAGTTAGGACCACTCACTCACATGTAGCTGGAATTATAGGAATGTAGAATTCTGTGCCACCAGAAAAATAATTAATGATATAATTTTTAGCTTTTAACCATGAATTTACTCCTGTCTTTATTCATTCTTTGCAAGTATTACTACTAAATAAAAAAACCTGCTCACAGCGATGGTGTTTCTCCTGCAGAAAAGACCACAAAGCAAGGGAACAAGTTAATTTCCAACCCAGAGTAGATCATCCATGCCTAAATTTGTACAAGAGTTACTTCTAAATGAGTTTTCTGTATTTTAGAGCCAATCAAGAGGACTGTGTAGCATGTGCTTAGAAGGCCAGCATCCAATTTCTCTGAGGCAATATTCCAGCTTGAAGCTAAAAGGACTACAGTCAAAAAAGAGAACAGTGAGGGGGTCGCATTCCAGAGGCTATTTTCAGTCGGCTGGAATACCTTGAGTATGTGGTCTCCACTTCATCTTCGGCACTGCTGGTGAGCTTCCAGTCTGCCCGCACTGGCGGCTGATGTAATCCCAGGGGCGGCTGAGGAAGATGCTGGAGGTGAGGATGGTGATGGTGTGGGTATGGAACGCTGCCCTGACTGAGAAAGGCATGATGCTCACTCCATTGCTGGAACCGTGCCTGCTGCTGTCTTAATGTTTCCAGAGCGACGCTCCCATGTATACGATCTGCAAAAATATTTGTGAAAACTTTTTTTATGAATTTGGGGTTTCAAGTTCATTATTTAAAGTTTTTACTAACATATTTTCTCCACAAAGACAAAGAAAGAGCTACAAATTTGGTTTTAGTAAGAAGTAAATGTTTTCTATATTTGCCAGAAATCAGTTATGGTGATGATGACGACTTACATAATGATGATCCTGACATCCACTGGATACTATCATACAGCATTTAGAACTAATTTCTGATTATCACACTAAACGGGGGGTTTTTGCTAGCATTATTTGAAGAAATGATTCAATCTGAACCCAAAATGATACTGTACATACAGTCCATGTCATTTTAAGTAACTAATCTCTGAATTTTCACATCTGGCGATAATAGAACTTACCTAAAGCCTCCCCTATAGGTAATCCTGGGGGGTTCTCATCAATGAAGCTATTCAGATGCGAAGGAAGAATGGGGCCGGGTTGTGTAATGGCTCTCAGAGGACTGTGGCCTTCTTGCAGCATGGGAGGGGGCTGCTGCTCCGAAATCACAGCCTCTGCAGGAGGAGACTGTGGCCGATGAGCAACTGCATTATTAAAAAAAGCATTGTTGGGTCCTGCCTGATATGCAGGAGAAAGCTGAGGAGGTGGCTGCTGAGGCTGCTGATTCAACTGACTTTGCTGCTGGACTACCTGATTTGGCTGAGGTGGCATCTGATTTGCTTGTTCAGGCAAATTATTCTGCTGCTGATTTAACAAGGTGTGCTGCTGTGGAATTGGAAAGGGTGGTCTTGGTAGCTGGGGAAGGGGATGAAAATGGCGATTAGGGATTGCATACTGTGCGTGGGGAGCAGGAAGGGGAAGATTTATGTGTCTTGGGTTGAGATTATCTTTGCGAGGAAATTTGGTACTGGGATAAACAACACTAGGACGTGATTCAGGACTTCTGTTCTGTGGATTTGATTCCAAATCAACCTAGAAAAAAATAAGAAGCCTTTTTTAACTGCAGAAGATTCGAATTCAGTTGCTCTCCACCTTTTCCCAACCCTAACACATCTAAAGGATATGATACATTGATATCTTCCAGCAGGAGAGCTGAGTGCTCAATTATTTACTTCCTCACAATTAAATAAAGGAAAATTTTTTTAAATTTAAAAAGATGACACAGAAAAAAACAGCATATTAAATGTGAGTCATAAGAAAACATACTGCCATTTTATTAGCATATCTACTTTAATTCCTTTCAGGGCATTATTTTTAATTTCACACTTTCTTCCTTAGAAAGATGGTCATTTATTTCATTCTGATATAAATCATTAAAATGTGTTTTCCTTCTGATTTTATGGTGGTTTTTTTTTTTTTTTTTTTTTTTTTTTCTTGGAGACAGAGTCTCATTCTGTCTCCCAGGCTGGAGTGCAGTGGCACCATCGTGGCTCACTGCAATCTCTGCCTCCTGGATTCAAGCAATTCTCCTGCCTCAGCCTCCCAAGTAGCTGGGATTACAGGCATGCGCCACTACACCCAACTAATTTTTGTATTTTTAGTAGAGATGGAGTTTCACCACGTTGGCCAGACCTGGTCTCAAGCTCCTGACCTCAGGTGATCTGCCTGCCTCGGCCTCCCAAAGTGCTAGGATTACAAGCGTGAGCCACTGCGCCCAGACTGATTTTATTGTTTTTATACATCTATTTCCTTAAAAATATCTATGTTAATAAAAAGGTGCATCTCAATTTAAACAACTTTGAAATGAACAAACAAGTACTATACCACTTTTGTATATAACTAGTTTGGTTGTCAATTTTTCCATTACATATTGACATTCTTTCTTTAACATTTATTGTGGCCAACCAATACACTGTGCCTGGTGTTGGAAATTAAATAGGCAATAACAAGACAGCCTACCCATCAACAGCCTAGTGCAGGGGTCTATATACCATGCCCCCACTCCAATGCCATTTCCAGCTCACCAGATTTTGTAAATAAGGTTTTCTTGGAACACAGCTACATTCATTTATTTACATATTGTCTGTAGCTGCTTGTGCACTGTAACGATAGAGCACAGCAGCTGCAACAGAGACCATGTGGTCCCCAAGGCTAAGATTTACTGTCTGGCTTTTTACAGAAGAAGGTTGCTGACCCCTGGCCTACAGTCCAGTAGAAGATAACAATATGTAAACATATCACTAGAGGTACTATAAGAGGATGCAACTGTAGTGCCTGAGAAAATTAAGGAAGGTTTCACAGAGGTCAAGACATTTGAGTTGAATCTTATAAAAAGAGGTGGAATATTCCGAGGAGGGAAGGACATTCCAGGTAAAGGTAACAGTTTATGCAAAGGCTGAAGAAAGGAAAAGTCTGGCAGATTTGGAGAGCATGGGAAGTTTTGTGTACGCGGAGCTATAACTTCACTTGTTTATATATTAGTTTTCCCTTTTTAACATCAGAGGAAACTACAAGAGCCCAATCACACGAGACCCTGAATTATTCAATTCTGAGTAACTGTTTTTAATGCCATAAACTGTGGTAACTACAAAAGGTTTTTAAGCTGGGGAGTGTTGTCATCCTTCTGAAATGTAAGTTTGATCATAAGTGATGATAATGTGAAAAATAAAATATAAGATGGAAAGCGACAATTTTCTTTTTCCAGCTCTCTCAAAACACTCCATGCATTGCTTGGAGTGTAAATAAATTTGGCACGTCAATCTCCTTATAAGTTTCACTGATGAGCTAGTGACTGAGGATTGCACAGCGCTTGCCTCACCCAAGGCTCTTAAATTAGACACAGAACTGACCACTACCAAAAAACAGAACAAGTAGCTTGTTTTTGAACTGCAGTTGGGGTACATTTGGTGACCAACCTGTTGCAACAAATGCTCGCGATGCAAATTGTGTGCCAATTGCATCCTCATCTGTAATCATCTAGCTCAAATGGATTGCCATTAAATTTGGCCAATTTTAGGCTCTTAAAATTACTTAGTATATACAAATTATCTAGAAAAAGAAGTGAGAAGCATGACAATTCTATCTCGGTCTTCCCAAGTATGCAATGCCTGCTCTTCAGATGTCTCAG
This sequence comes from Macaca mulatta, assembly GCF_049350105.2. Lineage (NCBI taxonomy): Eukaryota > Metazoa > Chordata > Mammalia > Primates > Cercopithecidae > Macaca > Macaca mulatta. The sequence continues at coordinate 76,865,297 of NC_133421.1, forward strand.
AACCTCATTAAGGTTCTTCATAAACAAACATTTTCCTCCATAAATCTCCATCCTTTCAACGACTAAAATTATATTCACCTGGGATATACTTTTTTTCCAGAAGATATTGTTGATATGCATACTCTGGTCACATGAGGGAGGTCATAATCAGATGTTAAGGTTGTTTATGAATAAGCTGCTATCTTAATTGTCTCTATCACTTCTGACCTTGACATAGAAAGGAAGCTAGGTCTGTGTCTCAGGACTGTGCTACTCTATAATACTACAATCGGCTCCCTAAGGAAGGTAGAGGACGGTAAGGGCTGAATAAGCCTGCATCTGCTACTATCAGAATCAGATTCTCCTCTATCATTTTCCTCTTAATACTGAGGAGGCACTGAGTCGAAAGAGCCAGGACTAGTTCTTTTATTTTTCCTGGGCCTCAAGACAAAGCATCAGGGTGGGAGAGAAAATGAAACATGTTTTCAGGTTGCCTAGTTCTCTAACAGAGAGAATTCTAACAGAAATTTTAAAATGAGGACATGAGAGACACTTAGCTATCTTGGCTTCAGTTGTTCTGAGAGCATCTAAGACTCGTGTGATTGGTTTCGTCCCAAAGTTGCCTCTGACTATATGTGCTGCTGGTGCAGGTGCACCAGCTTGACATGCCACTCATTCTCTCTCTGCACCACTTCCCAAACACATACCACTTCTGCTTTCACTGCAGCCCCCGCTTATCTATCAGGAGGTTCCCTTGGCTGCCTCATTTGTACTGCAGCCCCTCCAGAAGGTACTGAATCCTTCCAGATATAGAAGCTGTGAGTAAAGAGATGCTTATGTGATATAAGTAAATGAATAAAGAGAATAGCTGCTTAAATAAAACTAGGCTGAGGTTGGAGATACAGATTTGGAAGTCGGTATCATGAAGTGGATACTTAAAATTATGGTTCGGACTGGTTTAGAAACCATAGAATGCAAGACAGATGGGATAAGGACAGAACTCTGGGAAATCCCAACTTAAGGACTAGGGACAGATGTTGCGGGAGGCTGAGCAGGAACTTTTTAAAAAAGAGGTCATGTTAGAGAGACAGTGAAAAGTAAAAATGTGTCAAAGAAAACAAAAGAAACAAGATGGTCAAAGACAGAAGTAGAAAATAGTGCCTAATACCAAGAAAAGCCAAGTAAGAATACATTTGAAGTATGTTCGTAAGAGCACAATAGTTTCAGTGAAATGTAGACTTTGTGGGTTAAAGAGCAAATAACAGGTGAGGAAGAAAGGAGAAATGAGGTAGTAGCTATAAAGGAGATGAAGGTTAAAGAAATTATCTTTTTAAAAAAAGTCTATCAAGTAATTTGCTTACTTTAGGCTAAAAGAGATCTAAATATGCTATAGGCTAACAGGGAAGAACCAACAACTAGAAAGAATGGAAAGATAAATGAGGAGAAGGGACAAGGTCTATGTGGTACCTGAAGAGGAGAGATTAATCTTTTTTTTTTTTTTTTTTTTTTTTTTTTGAGAAAGAGTCTCACTCTGTCGCCCAGGCTGGCACGATCTCAGCTCACTGCAAGCTCCGCCTCCCGGGTTCACGCCATTCTCCTGCCTCAGCCTCCTGAGTGGCTGGGACTACAGGCGCCCGCCACCACGCCCAACTAATTTTTTTGTATTTTAGTAGAGACGGGGTTTCACCTTGTTAGCCAGGGTAGTCTTGATCTCCTGACCTAGTGATCCACCCGTCTTGGCCTCCCAAAGTGTTGGGATTACAGGCGTGAGCCACCACGCCCAGCAGAGGAAAGATTAATCTTAACAGGAACTCTTCTTCTGAGACTGGTGATCAGGAAGTAAGGGTGCTCAGGGCTATGGTAAAAGTGCTAAATTTAAGGTTACAAATTAACAAGAGAAAATCCTGATGAGGTAAGTCTAAGACAAGCCATCCAATAAGGTAACAGAATGTGGAAGGTAATCAGGCTTGAGAAGAGTCACTGAGACAACTGGGCAAAGGAAGTGAGATATGTGTGAAAGAAATGAAGGAGAGCCCTGAGGGGTCCATTCAGATTAGAAAACAAGAACTTCCAGTGGCGCTAATTCAACCAGTGACTTGATTTTCTCTAAGTAGTTTATAAGCACAGAAGCAGAGAAAATAGATGAATGGACAGATAAAGAATTAAGGGCTTAGTGGGTATGATGAGAGAATAAGGTGAGGGACCTGAGGAAGTCTTCCTGTCTCCAAGGAAGAAGTTTTCCTTCTTCACGATAATGACACACTTGTAATAACACACCTGTAGCTCTGTCTTCATTTACTACCTTATCATAGAAAATCTCTAAATTCAACTTTATCACTGAGTAACAGAATTTGAGAAAAGTATACTGATACATGAAATAGCACAGCCAAAGAAGAGATGAAGAAAGAGAGGGCAATATGGCTCACTATATCCCTGTGAAAAAATAAACATAAAGGATAAGGGTACAAATGGAGGTATTTTTCTTTAAAACATCAAGATTCCAAGATGACCAATCAGACTAAATCCACTAGAACAATGCAGTCACTAAGCAGCATACCTGTTTTGGTTCTGTTGGCTTCTTCTCTGGTGTTCGAATCTTAGTAATTTCAGGTCCGGAATTATTTGTATCACTTTTACCTAAGAAAATATTTAAAAATCCTTATAAGTTTTCTCCAGTGGATATGACATTTCCAAGGCTTATCCAATATTAGAGAAAGAGGCAGAATACTTTAAACACTTTTCACCTATTATGATCAGTGTATGACTACTTGGGTTTTGTTCTTAAATTGTCAGTCATAGTTTCTCTGTAAGAAAGTAAACTTATAAATGAAGCAAACTTCATTGACAAGACAAAGCCTAATAAGCGAATAACCTCAAAGCATCAAATAATCCCAAAGGAAACTACCCAGTCTCCAGGAATTACAGCCTCATTTGCTTAAACTAGGTGTATTAAAGGCCTTGGCATTCTTGCCTATTTATAAAGGTTCAATGCTTTCGTCACTTATAAATGCAATTAAGCGAAAATCTAAATAACGCCTCAATCCAATTTAGTAAAGGAATCTAAATGTAATAAAGATATTCAGAAAGGAATGTAGTTATACTGTTTAAAATTAATAGATATCAAACTGAGTATAAGTGGGTGAGAAATAGTAGAGGAGGCAAAATTAAGGTTTTAAAAAAGCACAGTTATAATAGACAACTCATACATGGGAAATGCTTTTAATTTACAAAAGAATTAACCAATGGATAGTTTAAGTTCCTTGAAGGAATCCTGGATTTAGGTTCTTGTTCAGAAACATTCTTTTTGGAACGCCACTGGAACTTTGTAAAATGAATTATCGCTCCAGAATTACCCTACCATTAAGCTTCAAGAAATGAAAACTACAGTATCTGAGATGAAGAATACATTGAATGGAATTACCAGCAGAATAGACACTACAGAAGAAAAATCTGGCAAATTTGAAGGCACAGGAATAGAAATTATCCAAAATGAAACATAGAGAAAAAAATTTTTTAAAAAGTAGCACCCATAAACTGTGCAAAAACTTTAAGCATCCCAATATATGGGTAATTAGAATCTCTGAAGAACAGTGGTAGGGGCAACACAGAAAAAAATATCCGAAAAGATATAAAGGTTAAAATTTTACAAACTTGATAAAAACTATAAACTCAGAGATCTGAGAAACTCAACAAACCTTGAACACAAGAAACAGGAAGAAAACTACATCAAGCCATGTCATAATCAAACTGATAAAACCAATATAAAAAGAAAATCTATGAAGCAGCTAGGGAGAAAAAGACTTGTTACATACAGAAAAACAAGGATAACGATGGCATCAGATTTCTCACTGGAAAAAAAGCAAGTGAGAAAATGGTAGAACACCACCATTAAAGTACCAAATGATAAAAACTGCCAACCAAGAATTCTCCACCCTACAAAAACATCTTTTAAAAATGAAAGCGAAATAAAGACACGTTCAGGCATACAAAAGCTGAAAGAACTCATCATCAGCAGACCTGCACTGTAAGAAATGCACTAAAAGTCTTTCAGGCAGAAGAAAACTTGTATCAGCTGGAAACATCAATATACAGAAAGAAAAATTACTAGAAATGGTAACACATGGGTAAATACTTAAGATTATTTTTCTTATGATTTAAAACTCTTTTACTTGGCTGTTTAAACAAAGATAACAATAATGTTTTGGGGACTTATATGTAAAAGTAAAATACATGACAACAATAGCATACAGGCCAGGAGAGAAAAAACAGCATACTTTAAGCTTCCTTTACTGTAAATGCAGTGGTAAAATATAAATTGGAAAGTAATCTGTCAAGATTAAAGATTTATACTATAAACCCTAAAGCAACTAGCAAAATAATAAAACAAAGAGTTGTCACTGTTAAGCCAATGGAGACAAAAAGGAGTCATTAAAAAAAAAATACTCTCCCAATCCAGAAGAGGGCAGAATAAAAGGAGAAGGGGAAAAAATCAATTGGACAAATTGAAAACAAATAGCAAGATGATAGAATCAAATTTAACTATATCAACAATCACACTAAAAGTAAATGGTCTAAACACCCCAATTAAAAGGCAGAGATTGTCACATTAGATTTAAAAAAATCAAGAGCCACCTATATGTTATCTAAAATAAACAAACGTTAAATATAAAGACACAAACAGATTAAAAGGTAAAAATATACATACACATACACATACATGTACACATACACATACACACACGCACACCATGCTATCACTTGATAAGAGAAAGCTGAAGAGGCTACACTGATATTACGCAAAGTAGATCTCAAACCAGAGAATATTTTCAGGGACAAAGAAGGTCATTCCACAATGATAAATGAGTTAATTAATCAAGAGCACACAATACTAAACATTTATCTTCTAATAATAGAACTTCAAAATTCATTCAGAACTGATAGAACTTAGAAACCTGAAAACTGAAAATTAGACAAATAGCAATTATATTGGGAGATTTCAATATCCCTCCTCAGTAATTGATGGAAAGAGTAGAATCAGCAACGATACAATGGACCTGAACAACTCTACCAACCAACTTGACCTGATTAACATTTTTTTTTCTTTTTTCAAACAGAGTTTCGCTCTTGTTGCCCAGGCTGGAGGCAATGGCACAATCTCGGCTCACTGAAATCTCCACCTCCTGGGTTCAAGCAATTCTTCTGCCTCAGCCTCCCGAGTAGCTGGGATTACAGATGTGCGCACCACATCCGGCTAATATTGTATTTTTAGTAGAGATGGGTTTCACCATGTTAGCCAGGCTGGTCTCAAATTCCTGACCTCAGGTGATCCGCCCACCTCAGCCTCCCAAAGGGCTGGGATTACAGGCATGAGTCACCATGCCCAGCCCCCAATTAACATTTACAGAGCAATCTATTCTTTTCAAGTACACACTGAACATTTACCAAAATAAACCATATTCTGGGCTGTGAAACAAATCTCATTCAAAAGCATTCAAGTCATACAAAATATGTTCTCTTAACACAATGGAATTAAAGTACAAATCAGTAACAGAAAAATTTCTAGAAAATCACCAATAATCAGCAACTAAAACACCTTTCTAAATAATCCATGGGTAGGATTTCAAGAAAAATTAGGAAATATACTGAACTAAATGAAAATAAAAATACAACATACTGGTATTTGTGGAACATATTACTGAAGAAGAAAATTATAAATCAAATACTAATATTCATTTAAGCTTTCACTTTAACAAAATATGTGCAAAGACTGTATATACCGAAACCCTTTTTTTTTTTTTTTTTTTTTTTTGAGACGGAGTCTTGCTCTGTCACCCAGGCTGGAGTGCAGTGGCGTGATCTTGGCTCACTGCAACCTCTGCCTCCCAGGTTCAAGCGATTCTCCTGCCTCAGCCTCTCAAGTACCTGGGATTACAGGCGTGCACCACCATGCCCGGATCATTTTTATATTTTTAGTACAGACAGGGTTTCTCCGTGTTGGCCACGCCTGGTCTCTAACTCCTGATTTCAGGTAATCTGCCCACCTTTGCCTCCCAAATGCTGGAATTACAGGCATGAGCCACTGTGCTCAGCCTGAAAACGTTTTTTAATACTGAAAAAAAAATAAAGACCTAACAGAAAAAAATGGAGACATATACTCTGTTCAAAGATCAGAAGAATCAGTATGTTAAGATGTTAATTCTCCCCAAAATGACCTAAAGATTAAACACAATGCCAATCCAAATCCCAGAAGGCTAAGTAGGAATTGACAAGATGATTCTAAAATATATGGAAATGCAAAAGACCTGGAATAGACAATTTTGAAAAAGAACAATGTTGGAGGACTTACACCTGATTTAAAGACTTTTACAAAGCTGTAATAATCAAGACAGCATATTTGGTGTAAACATAAACATATGCATTAATAAAAAGGATCCACACATAGGATCAACTGATTTTCAACAAAGGTTCCAAGGCAGTTCAATGAAGGAAGGACAGAGTTTTCAACAAATAGTGCTGGAATCACTGAACATACACATGCAAAACCAAAACAAAATAACAACAACAAAATCTCAGTCCTTACCCTTACACCATATATAAAATTTAACTCAAAATGGACCTAATTAATGTAAGAGCTAAAAACTATAAAACTTCTAGAAGAAAACATAAAAGAAGATCTTGGGTTAGATATATTTAAGACACAACACCCAAAACATGATCCACAGAAGAAAAAATGGATACAATGGACTTCAACAAAAATAAAAGCTGCTGCTCTTTGAAAGATACTGTTAAGAAAATGAAAGCTAGACACAGTGGCATGTGCCTGTAGTCCCAGATACTCAGGAGGCTGAGGTGAGAGAATCTCTTGAGCCCGGGAGTTCAAGGTCTGACTGGGCAACATAGCAAGACTCTGTCTTTAAAAGGCAAAAAAAAAAAAAAAAAAAAAAAGCGCAAGCCATATCCTGGGAGAAAATATTTTCTAAATATATATCTCATTAAAGATTAGTAAACAGAATGTATAAAGAACTCTTAAAACTGGAGACAATCGACCCAATAAAAAAGTGGGCAATAGATATAAATAGAGGTTTCATCAAACAAGATACACACATGGCAAATAAGCACAATAAAAAGATACTCAACATCACCCATTATTAGGGATATGCAAACATGTAAATTAATACCACAATGAGATATGATTAGATATCCACTAACAAGAGTACAATTTAAAAAAAAAGACTGACCATAGCACATGCAAATGAGAACATGGGACAACTGGAAATCTCATACATTACTAGTAAAAATGAAAAATGGTTCAGCTACTTTTGAAAAATAATATGGCAGTTTCTTATAAAGTTAAATATATATTTATAATATGCCCAGCAATCTCACTCCTAGGTATTTACCCAACAGAAATAAAAACACATGTTCACACATATGTTCACTGCAGCTCTATTCATAAGGGCCAAAAATTAGACGCAACTAATATGTATATCAACTGAGGGATGAATAAACATATTGCAGTACATCCATACAACTGAATACTAACAGTAAAAAGGAACAAACAACTGAAACATATAATCTGGGGGAATAGCAAAAGCATTAAGCTAAGTGAACAATGCTGCACACAAAAAAATTATACATTATAGAATTCCATTTTTATGACATACTAGAGAGTATGGGACAAAAGTCAGATCAGCGGTTGCTCAGGGTTGGGGGTTGGAGGATGGGACTGCAAAGGGTGGGAAGAAACTTTTTGTAAATATGTAAATATCCTGTATCTTGATTTTGGTGGAAGTTAACAACTCTGGATATTTGTTAAAATTCATCAATGTACGTTTTAACAGGATGAATTTTACTGTATTTAACTCATACCTCAATAAACTTGAATAAAAAATATGGTAAGTTTTCCTTGAAATTCTAGCAGATTTGTAGTAAAAATAACCTTTTATCAACAATCCCACAACATTAATGCGTAGTATACCACAAAAATATTTCGAGTTAACAAAAAT